>NC_043707.1:48659790-48821823 GCF_006229205.1 Suricata suricatta
ATTTTTTATTTTACAGAATCTTTTAAAAAATATTTATTTATTTTGAGAGAGAATGAGAGCAGGACAGGGACAGAGAGGTGAGAGAGAATCCCAAGCAGGATCCATGCTATTAGCTCAGATCCAGTTTGGGGCTGAATCTCATGAATCATGAGATCATGACCTGAGCCAAAATCAAGAGCCAGATGCTAACTGACTGAGCCACCCAGGCGCCCCTATTACCCCATTTTAGAGTGAAAAAAAACCATAGGTCAGCAAGGTTAATTGACCACATAACTAGTAGGTAGCAGAGCCAAAACTCAAATCCAGGTTTTCCATACCAAATCCTGTGCTCTTCTACTGAACCTGCTGACTCTGATTTAGATGGGGGGAAAGGGGGGAGCAAGAGCCACAGGGGACCAGCACACAATCTCCAAGCACCACCAAAATCAGGACTGGGTTTTAATGTAAGGTCCTTATTTTCTCAATGACAATCCTGAGTAAACTGTACCAAAGCGACCACATCCAGCAAGGGACAGTACTTTCTTGGAAAGGGGGTCCTTCAAGGCGATTTAGTCTGTGCCAAGTGCCAAACACTTAGGTATTCTAATGCCCACCTCCCCCTGGCACATATTCATAGACAGGTTTTCTCCTGTAATTTATAACACAGGATGCTAATAACAGTCTGATACCTGTCAGCAAGAATCTCGCTCGGCTGGAATAGCTGCCCATAAATCTCGCATTTCAAGTGATTCCTCTGACATTAAAAAGATCGGGAAATTGTGTTAAAGATGAAATTTGACCATGAGTTTCTGCCTGGTAGTTGTGTAAATAGTTATTGCTGACCCCTTTCTGTCTTTGAATTACTGCTTAGCTTTCTGTCTGGACATATGGAAGAAGAAATCTTTGGGGAACATTGCCAGAAGCTGGCTTACCTTGGATTCCTGAACGGATGGTATGTCTAAGAATAGATTCCAAGGGGAGACGCAAGAGAGCTGAGTGGAACCACGAGAACTGGGCGTTTTGTTCACTTTTTTCCAATAACTCCCCTGATTTAAGAAGTGAAGAAAGTCATGGCATGATGCCACACAGAATGAATAGTAAAGAGTGCCGGAGGACGGACAGACAGACACTCTTGAGAAGGCTCCATGTTGAAGGACTAGAAGGAATGAGATAGCTAGATCATATCCTCCCACTGAGGCATCAAGGTAGGAGATGGGGCTGTTGGTTTTACGAGGGGTGGAGACAGGACTTTTCAAATTCTAACCCTACCTTGGAATGCCAATTTCATCATGGCCAAGGGCATTTTTTATTATTTTTAGGCCTCTTTTCCCACATCTATAAAAAGGAGTTAATCAAGGGTGTTGCATAGGTTTAATTAGTTAATACAGTAGAGTGCTTTGAAGATAAAAAGAAGATTATAAATACTCACAGGTAAGTTCTCTTTCAAGAAATATGGGTTGAAGTTAAGATGTAACAAATCATATGTCCCAAAAGAGCTTGGGGCAAATGAAGGTGGGTTAGCTTTGATAGGTAACTTTCCCTGACAGTCCTCAGGCCATCGTGGCTGGGGAAAGACAAATGATGGCATCCTGCTCCTGAGCTTTTCAGAATTTGGTTGAGAAACTGCAAGGAAATAGTTGGTCTCTGTAGAATAGGAAAGTGCAAATCATGAGGGACTCTTGAATACTGAAAACAAACTGAGGGCTGAAGAGGGAGGGGGGAAGGGGGGTGATGGTCGTGGAGGGAGGCACTTGTGGGGAAGAGCACTGGGTGTTATATGGAAACCAACTTGGTAATAAACTATTTAATTAAAAAAAAAGAAAGGAAGGAAAGCTAAAGGAAAATAAAAAGGGATCCCCGGTAGTGAGTCCCTACTTCCCTGGCCCCACCCCCTGCAGGATAATCTGGCCCGGAACTCAAAGGGAGCCAGAAGTCCAGCCTTCCCAGCCACACACATGCACTTTCCTCAGATCAGAGTCCTGTGCGTGGTGTCGTTAAACAGATAATGGAGCGTAGTGAGTGGAAAGACGCTGTGGCGTTGGGTAGGACTTGTCTCCAGTTTGCCTCAACGGTCCAGGGCTGGGATGCTGATCGAGTTACTTTCCTTCTTTGGAACCTTGGTCTCGTCCTCTGCGACATGGGGATTGTTCCTTCCTCCTGGGATGCTGTGAGGAGAGACTGAAGGAATTTGTATGAAATGGCTGCATACAGCTCCTTTCTGACTTTTTACAATGCTTTTCACCTGACTTCTCTTCCTCAGCCCAGACTGCCTTTCTCAGAAGCTTCTGAAATAAGCATGTGCTGGATGATGGTTTGCAGCTCAGAACTGTTGGGGCTGCTTTCCATGTTTTCTCTGGAGAATTGAAGAGCTCATTCCGAGTCTGAAACAGTATTCCAGGAAGGAGACTATTTTAGCCAAGGTTGTTTCAAGGGGAAACTCAAGAAACACACACACACACACACACACACACACACACACACGCACGCATGCACACATGCACATACACATGTGCATGCCCTAGATTAGTTTTCAAATCCCACTTCTCAACACAGCTGTCTTTCTATTCCACTGTCTTGCAACTGACATCCTCATATTAAATTCCTGAGAATGAAGGCTCTCTGAAAACCTAACCCACAGTAAAGGGGAAAGGCCCAGGACTGCCAGGTATGTGCTCTTTAGATTCTGTCCCTTGTTAAGATAACTGAAGCCCTCTTCACTTGACTTCACTTCGAAGTGACCGAGCCCAGGTAGGCATTCCTGCAGGGCTTTGATGAGGTAGCTTGTGTTCCCAACAAATCCCAACCAAAAGTCCTCACTGAGATCCACAGGTACCTAGAATGGTCAGAGCTGGTGGTGCAGGGCAGGGGAGTTTAGAGATGGTGAAGCTGTCTCCATCCCCCTATTTCACTGAATTCCAGGCTCCCAAGAGAGGCACATATGAAATATGTCAGAATCACTCACCAAGCAGGTAACTATCACTTGGCTGTCCAGCCATTCATGGGCCAATCTACAAATGCCTGACCGTTGCTGCAGGGAAAAGTGACCCAGGTTTATAGTTAGAGCCACCTGGGTATCTAAAAAGCACAAAAGAGAAGCTTAAAAAATTAAGATTAAAAAAATTGGACTTGAAGTTGAAGACAATGAATTGGGAGAGTCCTGGAAGTGGTAAAGGACATGGGGACATGTGTGGCAGGAAGGACTGTAAATTGTAGAGCCTGAATTGTGGGAGTTGCTCAAGTGAAGGCAGTGTGGAATCGCTCGCTGGTCTCCCCTCTCCTTGATTCTCTTCGATAGTATCATGGACACCATCAGCATCAGCATCATTTGGACAAAGAGATGAAATGAAGAGCAAAGATAGATGTACATTTTATACTTTGAACATACCCTCAGTGTTTGGCCATACACCAATTTTGTCAAATGTGAAACTGCCAGAACTTGATTTATAAAGGAATTTAAAATGTTTTTTAAAAAGCACTGATTTTTTAAGTTTTTTATAGTTTTTTAAAAATATAATTTATTGTCAAGTTGGCTAACACACAGTGTATACAGTGCGCTCTTGGTTTTGGGGGTAGATTCCTGTGATTCATCACTTACATACAACACCCAGTGCTCATCCCAACACATGCCCTTCTCAGTGCCCATGACCCATTATCCCCTCCCCCGCATCAACCCTCAGTTTGTTCTCTGTATTTAAGAGTCTCTCATGGTTTGCCTCCCTCCATCTCTGTAACTATTTTTCCCCTTCCCTTCCTCCATGGTTGTCTGTTAAGTTTCTCAAGATCCATGTATGATATGTCTTTCTCTGACTGACTTATTTCACTTAGCATAACACCCTCCAGTTCCATCCACGTTGCCACAAATGGCAGGATTTCATTCTTTCTCATTACCAAGTAGTATTCCATTGTTTATATAAACCACATCTTCTCTATCCATTCCTCAGTTGATGGATATGTAGGCTTTTTCCATAATTTGGCTATTGTTGACAGTGCTGCTATAAACATTGGGGTACATGTGTCCCTATGAATCAGCACTCCTGTATCCCTTGGATAAATTCCTATTGCTCGGTCGTGGGGTAGTTCTATTTTTAATGTTTTGAGGAATCTCCATACTGTTTTCCAGAGCGGCTGCACCAGTTTGCGTTCCCACCATCAGTGCAAGAGGGCTCCCACTTCTCCACATCCTCGCCAGCATCTGTTGTTTCCCAAGTTGTTAATTTTAGGTACTCTGACTGGTGTGAGTGGTATCTCAGTGTGGTTGATTTGTATTTCCCTGATGATAAATGATGTTGAGCATCTTTTAAAGTGTCTGTTGGCCATCTGGATGTCCTCTTTGGAAAAGTGTTTATTCATGTCTTCTGCCCATTTCTTCACTGGATTATTTGTTTTTCAGGTATTGAATTTGGTAAGTTCTTTATAGATTTTGGATACTAACCCTTTATCCAATATGTCACTTGCAAATATCTTTTCCCATTCCGAGGGTGCCTTTCAGTTTTGTTGATTGTTTCCTATAAAGAAATTCATTTTAGAGGGAAGACAAAGTGTGCTAACTTCTCTCGTATCACGCCACCTGTTTGAGCTACAGAGTAAAAGCAGGAAGAAGAGAAAAAGCAAGCAAGGGAGGCTATGCAATGCGATGTCACACATCTCGGATGTCCTACCCAGCTCCAGAATACTTCGGCATGGAGTGAGGATTGAGACAGCTCAGCTCTTAAAGTCCTCGGCTATCACCGTGGAGAGCACAAGCCTGCCATTCACTGCACCTATGAAGATCAGCAGCCTCTCAGGTTCTTCAACCTGAGTTAAATGAGGTGCAAGGTCAAGAGTAAAGACAACCCACAGCCAGACATTTCACCTTCTCATTCTCCTACTTCCGGTCTGTCTCAAATCTTTAACTGTGTGAGAGAAACAGAAAGCCCTGCAGCAGAGTCTGTGGCTGTGATTTTAGCATGATCTCTTGGGGGTTCCATAGGCTTTGTCCTCCTTGGCCAAGGTGGTGGGGGGGGGAAGTGCAAGGGTGGTGTTGTTCTTGGGGAGTGGTCTCCCTTGTGGGTGTTACACCACAGATGAAAAACAGACTCTGAATATATCCTTGATGTAGAATCACTTACTGTGTTGTCCAGTTTCTTAAGCTTCTGTATTTTCAGAAGCAGGATGGGTTTTCATCATCTCACTTCCATATGTGCTCCAGGGACACTGTCCCACCATGCCATCCGGCAAACACCAGGCACCTTCGTGACTGTGCATGCCTTTATGCCCACGCTCGTTCTGCCTGGCTTCGCCTCTCTCATCTCTGCACTGAGCCAGTTCTTACTCATTCTTGCAGGTCCACCTCGAACACTGCCTCCTCTAACAGTCCAGAGTTCCATGGATTTTCCTGAAGTCCATCCTTATCAAATTGGCAGAGTGTAAACACTTATTTATATGTATATGTTTTCACTAAACTCTCAATTCCTTGAGGACATGAAATCTGATATTCAATTTCTAAAAAACCTTCCATTACTGCACCCTCTTTGGCATATAATATATTCCAATATAGGTTTACAGAATGAAGAAAACACTAAAAACACCCACAGCCAAAAGTAAAAGGGCACTAACAGGAGAAAATATTTTCAACAAGTACTAGAAAGAAATGATTACTATCCATAATATATATATAAATCCATTTTTCAGATAATAAGACAGATAATATAAGAGAAAAACAGGCAAAGGACAAACAATGACAATTAATTAAAGAAGAAATACAGATAGCACTTACAAACTTATGAACATATTTTGCCTTCATTATTGTCAAGGAGATGCAAATTAAAACAATGAGATAGTTTTTTCCTCTATAAACTTAGCAAAGAAAAAACAAATTTTCAGTGTAGTTGAAGGTCTAGTGAGATAGGCATTCTGGTGAGTATGAAATACAATCTTTCTGGAAAGCACTTTGGATATATGTATGTAGAAACCAAAGGTCTTAAAAATGTTTTATAGTTTGTCCCAGTAATCCCAGTTTTAGGCATCTATTATAAAAAATAACTACAAATGTAATAAAAATTTATGTATAAGGATGACATTCAAAGAAATATTTATAATATCAAAAATTCAAAAGTTACATAAATGTCCAAAAATAAAGTTCAAAAATTGTCACCATAATAAACAACCTAACCTTACCCCCAAAGAAGCTAAAAACAACAACAACAACAACAAACAAAACCTCAAACCAGTAAAAAGAAGGAAATAATTAAAGATTAGAGCAGAAATAGACAAAATAGCAACAAGAAAACAAAACCAAACAAAAAAAGAAGAGGTCAATGAAACCAGGAGCTGATTCTTTGGAAAAGATCAACAAAACTCATAAACCTTTAGTTAAATTCATCAAAAACAAACAGACAAAAGACATAAAACCTCATATAAAGAAAATCAGAAATGAAAGAAGACACCTGACACCACAGAAATACAAAGGACTACATGAGAATGTGAAAATATGCCAACAGATTGGACAACCTGGAAGAAATTAATAACTTCCTAGAAATACATAACCTACCAAAACTGAATCAGGAAGAAATAGAAAATTTGAACGGACCAATTACCAGCAATGAAATTGAATCAGTAATCAAAAAAACTCCCAACAAACAGAAATTCAGGACTAGATGACTTCAAGGGGAATTTTACCAAACATTGAAAGAAGAAATAAATACCTATTATTCTCAAACGATTCCAAAAAATGGAAGAGGAAGGAAAGCTTCCAAATCCATTCTATGGTGCCAGCATTACCCTGATACCAAAACCAGACAGAGACACTATTAACAAAAGAGAACTACAGGCAAATATCTCTGATGAACATAGATACAAAATTCCTCAACAAAATATTAGCAAACTGAATTCAACAATACTTTAAGAAAATCATTCACCACGATCAAGTGGGATTTATTCCTGGATGTGGGGGTAGTTCAATATTTGCAAGTTAATGAATGTGACACATCACATCAAAAAGAGAAAGGATAAAAACTGTATGATCATATCAATTGATGCAAAAAAAGCATTTGACAAAGTACAACATTCATTCATGATAAAAACTCTCAAAGTAGGTTTAGAAGGAACATACCTCACCCATGCTAAAGGCCATATATGAAAAACCTCAACTAATATCATACTCTGGTGAAACACTGAGAGCTTTTTTCCCCTAAGATGAGGAACAAGCCAAGGAAGTCCACTCCCATCACTTCTATTCACCATAATACTGGAAGTCCTAGCCTTAGCAATCAGCAAAGAAGAAGCAATAAAAGGCATCCAAATTGATAAGGAAGAAGTAAAACTTTCACTATTTGCAATTGACATGATACTCTATATAGAAAATCCTAAGGACTCCACCAAAAAACTACTAGAATTGATAAATGAATTCAGTAAGGTCTCAGGATTCAAAATCAACATACAGAAATCCATTGTATTTCTAGACACTAATAATGAAGGTGAAATATCTGTACTCTGAAAACCACATACATGAAGGAAATTGAAGATGACACAAACAAATGGAAAGTATTCCAGGATCATGGATTGGGAGAACAGATATTGTTAAAATGTCCATACTACCCAAAGCAAGCTATAGATTTAATGCAATCCCTATCAAAATACCAACAACATTTTTCACAGAACTAGAACAAATAATCCTAAAATTTGTATGGAACCACAAACAACCCTGGATAGCCAAAGCAATCTTGAGAAAGAATAACAAAGCTGTATGTATCACAAGCCCAGATGTCAAGATATTCTACAAAGCCATATTCATCAAAACATCATGGTACTAGCACAAAATTAAAAACATAGATCAGTAGAAAATAGAGAGCCCAGAAATAAACCCATGATTATGTGGTCAATTACTCTTTGACACAGAAAGCAAGAATATGCAATGGGGAAAAAAGGCAATCTCTTCAACAAATGGTGGTATGAAAACTGGATAGCTACATTGAAAAGAATGAAACTGGACCACTTTCTTATACTATACACAAAAATAAACTCAAAATGGATTAAGTATCTATGTGTGAGATGTAAAACCACAAAAATCCTAGAAGGGAGCACAGGAAATAATTTTTCTGACATTAGCTGTAGTAACGTTTTTCTACATATGTCTCCTGAGGTAAAACAAAAATAAACTACAGGACTACATCAAAATCAAGTGTCTGCACAGCAAAAGAAACTATCAACAAAACAAAAAGACAATCTACTAAATGGGAGAAGATATTTGCAAATGACATATCTGATAAGGCATTAATATCCAAAATATATAAAACTGATACAACTCAACACCAAAAAACTCAAATAATCCAAATTAAAAATGGGCAGGAGACATGAACAGACATTGCTCCAAAGGAGACAGACAGCCAACAGACACATGAAAACTTGCTCAACAGCAATCATCATCAAGGAAAGGAAAATCAAAACCACAATGAGATATCATCTGATACCTGTTACAATGGCTATAATCAAAACCACAAGAAACAACAAGTGTTGGTGAGGATGTGGAGAAATAGAACCCCTGCGCACTGCTGGTGGGAATGCAAACTGGTGTAGCCATTGTGGGAAACAGTATGGAGGTTCCTCAAAAAATTAAAAATAGAATTATCATATGGCCCCATAATTCCACTACTAGGTATTCACCCAAAGAATATGTAAACACTAATTTGAAAAGACATATGCACCCTTAAGTTTATTGTAGCATTATTTACGGTAGCCAAATTATGGAGGCAATCAGTGTCCATCGAAAGATGAATAGATAAAGAAGAAGTGCTATATGTATACAATGGAAGATTACTCAGCCATAAAAAAGAATAAAATATGTCATTTACGATGACATGGATGGAGCTAGAGAATATAATGCTAAGAGAAGTTAGAGAAATGCAAATACCATACGATTTCACACATATATGGAATTTAAGAAATAAAACAAATGAGCAAAGGAAAAAGAGAGAGGGGGAGAGACAAATCAAGAAACAGATGCTTAACTTAAAGAACAATCTGATGGTGATGAGAAGGGAGTTGGGTGAGGGGATGGTTGAAATACGTGATGGGGATTACATGGTACATTTGTCATGATGAGCACTGGGTACTGTATGGAATTGTTGAACCACTGATTTGTACACCTGAAATTAATATAACACTGTATGTTAACTATACTGGAATTAAAACAAAAACTTATTTTAAAAAAAGAAGAGGTGAGCTACACACACACACACACACACACACACACACACACACAATGGAATGTTAGCCAGTAATTCAAGAAACAAAGCAAATGAACAAAAAAGTAAAAGAGACAAACAAACAAACAAAACAGACTCTTAACTACAGAGAGCAAACAGATGGTTACCAGAGGGGAGGTGGGTGAAAGAGATTAACAGCAAACTTATCATGATGAGTACAGAACTGTTATTGTAAAATATAGATAGCTATCTATAGAGATTTATGAAGAAAAAAACTATGACAAAACGAGCTTTCTTATTGAGATTAAAAAACTTAAGAAGAACTAGGAAATATCACTACACAACTAGCAAGTGGCTTTAAAAAATAATGATAACACCAAATGCTGGTGAGGATGCAGAGTTGCTGGATCACTCATACATGACTGGTGGGAATGTAACATGGTCCACCCATCTGCAAAAGGGTTTCTTACAAAACACATGCTTACCCAGGAACCTGGCAACTGCACTTCTGGGCATTTATTCTAGAGAAGTAATAACTTCACACAAAAACCTATATACAAATATTCCTTTATTTGTAATCAACAAAAACTGGAAATAACGCCGATACCCTTCAGTGAGTGGATAGTTAAATAAACAGTGGCACGTCCATTCCATGAACTGCTACTCAGCAATAAAAGGGAAAAAACTGTGGATGATGTACATAACAACTTGGCTATATTTCAAGTGAATTATGCTGAGTGGAAAAACAGCCAGCCTCAAAGGTTACCTACTGTATGATTCCATTTACAAGGCATCCTGGAAATGACAAAATTATGAAGATGGAGAAGAGATAAATGGTTGCCATTGGTTAGGGAGAGTAGGAAGGGGGGCGGTGGTTGGCCATACCTTGAAAAGGGTAGAAGAAGCAATCTTTGTGATAGAACTGTCCTATATCTTGACGATAGTGGTGGATACACAAATCTACACGTGATAAAAATGTACAGAACCAAATGCATACACAGATACACACAAGGACATGAATGAGTGTGTATAAAACTGATGAAATCTGAGTAAGGCTGGTAGATTGACAATAATCAGAGTCAACTTTCTGGTTGGGATACTGATATTGTCGTTGCTATATGAGATATTGTCATTGAGAGAAAGGGGGTGAAGGGTACAGGGATCTCTCTGCATTACTTTTCACAACTGCATGTGAATCTCCAATTATCTCAAAATAAAGAGTTAAAAAATAAAAGAAATGGGCAGGAACCTATAAATTAAATGAGACTTGAGAGACATATTGTCTGGGGCACCTGGCTGGTTCAGTCAGTGTAGCATGTGGCTCTTTTTATTTTTTATGTTTGTTTATTTATTTATTTTGGCAGAGAGAGAAGGAGAGAGAGAGAGAATCCCAAGTGGGTTCTGCACCATCAGTGCCAAGCCTGATGCGGGGCTCCAGTCCACGACCCTGGGATGCTGACCTGACCCGAAATCAAGGGTCAGATGCTTAAATGACTGAGCCATCCAGGCACCCCAGAGCATGCGAACCTTGACCCCGGGGTTGTGAGTTTAAACCCTACACTGGGGGTAGCAATCACTTAAAAATAAAATCTTAAGGTGCGCCTGGGTGGCTCAGTTGGTTAAGCATCTGACTTCAGCTCAGGTCATGATCTCATGATCTCATGCTTGTGAGTTCAATCCTCATGTCAGGCTCCGTGCTGACAGCGTGAAGCCTGCTTCAGATTCTGTCTGCCTCTCTCTCTCTGGCCCTCCCCCACTTATGCTCTGTCTCTCTCCCTCTCTCTCAAATATAAATAAATATTTTTAAAAGTTTTTCAATCAATAAGTAAAATCTTTAAAAAGCAAGAGAGATACAGTATCCAATTGCAATATGTGCTTCTTATTTGGATCCTGATTCAAACCACAAAAACATGTGACATTCATGAGATACTACAAATGTGAACATTGGCCACATAGCTGATGCCCTTAGGAACTACACGGTTTTTGCAGGGATGGGATTTGTGGTGATGTTTCAAAAAATGAGTCCTTATCTTTTAGAGATTCAAACAAAATATTTAGAGACGAAGTTATATAATATCTGTATTATTATACAGCAATAATAAGGGGAAGGCAGCAAGGGGGCAATTGACTAGACTCAATCAGCCACAGGTGGAGATGTGAATTGGTGTCATGATAATGGTCTATCTATTTTTGTATATGTTCAAAATTCCCCATAATAAAACTTTTTTTAATGAGGAAAAATTTTTTAAAAGACCAAATCTCCAAGGAAACTCTTTCAAAGTGCTCGTCAGCTCATCAGAAAAGCACACGGCTTTATCTGACTGAGCACCTTGTATGCTAGCCACGGTGCTAGACTGTGAAGATTATGGCCATCAGGAGGCGGCTCCCTCCCAGAGCTCCAAGGCTGGTAGAAGCAGAGAGAGATTGTAAAAACAAATAAGTACACTTCTAGATGGCAAGTGCTAATAAGGACTGTATGGCAGTGGAGGAACTGACTGTTCTTTGCACCTGTGAAGTGTCTGGGCTGAGCCTTCAAGGACACGCTGCAGGGGGAGCCTGCTACAGCGGGGTAGAGAGTTCTGGAACCGAGGACTTGATTCCTAAATAGGACTTATCACCACCTGGTTTCACATCGGTGCTTCTCATTTCAGATCCTGTTCCAGCCCAGATCATATTACATTCTTATTGGTAACTAACTCTGCTGTCACCTTCCAGGAGGAGCTGAAACTGGGCTCACAACGTTTACTGAAGTCTTTCAGGTCTTGGAACGGGATGATTGGAGCTCAGATTCAATCCATCTCTCCACCAACCACTGCCTCCAAGGTCCTTGAACCTTTCTGCTGTGGCTCCATTATCCAGAGATTGAGTCAGAGGAAAAGTGTTAAATGAGCCTTTTCGTAGGGAAGGAAACTTGGTCATATGTCTTAGGGGAAAAAAACAGGACATAATTGCATTTGAAGAGGAGAGTGATTTGTTTCACCTTGATACCAATGGGAACTGGAGAATAAGTTGTTACATTCACACAGACATCCACACACACAATATATATAAATATACATCTATAATCACATTAGGGCTGCAGCCTAATCAGTTGTAAAGAATGCCATGCGGTTAACAGGATTAAGGCCATAAATTACATTTCATAGAGTGTGGTTTCTCCACAAAGTCATTGGGCAAGGCACACTGTGATTAATGTCACACTAGGAAACACGTGATGCAGGTAAAGGCAACAAAAGGCGGGGTGCAGCAAGCACACGACCCAGGGATGATGGTGACAGCAGTACCCTCAGATCACCTGCTTGGCTTCTAAAAACAACAGGGCCCCTGGGCAGCTCAGTCAGTTAAGCGTCCGCCTTCAACTCAGGTCATGATCTCATGGTTCATGGGTTCAAGCCCCATGTCAGGCTCTGAGCTGTCAGCTCTGAGCCTACTTTGGATTCTGTGACTTCCTCTCTCTCAGCCCCACCCCTGCTTGTGCTCTCTGTCAAAAATAAACAAACATTTAAAAATGCTTTAAAAACGATAAACAAAACTCCCCAATACTTCAGAAAAGCATTAACCTCTGTCTTGGAAATTGCTATGGACATCTATTATTTATCAGTGCCATGTTCCATTATTACTAAATAGAGAGTCAATATATTCAAAGGTAAAAGACCTGCAGAAATAACAATCGCCAAATAAAGGTAAATCTTCTACTGGGACTTCCACGCAGCCTGACCACTGGAGCAAAGTATGTGTTTCCGGCTCCGCCATTTGTCACTATTGATTCTGCCTGTGAGAGAGAGGAAGCACGCCACTGCCCTGACAGGGAATGATTTATCCTCAGTCACAAAACAATTTGCAACCTTCGGTCTCATTTGAATCCTTACCTCTAGAGTCTTTATTCTGATAGGAAAAACCATGAAGGAATTAGCTTTTTGTCTCAGAAGTCAGCCTACAATTACTTTTAGTATCAAATGGTTCCCCAAGCTGGAACATAATGATTTTGAGGGACGCAAAGCTGGGTCTTAGATACTAGGTTTAAACACAGGACACACAAGTGGCCGTGCCTGGAAGTAGAAAAGGGAGAGTCCTTGACGTGAAGAATAAGAGAAGGCAAAATGCCCTCGTCTGAGTCAACCCTTGAGCCTGTGTGTTTCCAAGGACTTGCTCATGTATTTTCCCCACTGGTCTTCCAGTTAGGAAAGACCATTCTTTGGGAAATGACTCGATGACCCACTCTGAATTTTATTTTCCTAATAAGGGAAAATGGTGCATTCTAAGCAAATCATAATTGGTGAGAAAAGATACTTTCCCAATGTAATTTACTAACACCTGTAGAGCTGCTGTCAGACACCACCACTAGGCACTAGGGAGCCATGGTCATTTATCATGTATTTACGGAGCACTTCTTCTTTGTCAGGCAGTAGGCTAGATGCTGGGGACACAGCAATGAGTAAGAGAGTCTCCTCTGTCTTAGTCCATTCAGGCTGCTCCAACAAAACTACCATAGATTGGGTGCTTATAATCAACAGAACTTCAGTTCTCATCAGTCTGGAGGTTGGGGATTCGGTGCCTGGTGAGAGCCAGCTTCCTGGTTCATAGCTATCTGTGTTCTCTTTGTAGCCTCACATGGCTGACGAGATGAGGGATGGGTCTCCTTCGTAAGGGCACTGATCCCATTCATGAGGGTGGAGCCCTCATGACCTAATCGCTTCTCAAAGGCCTCACCACTTTCGCCAACACACTGGGGTTAGGATTTCAACAAATGAATTTTGAGGACACACAGCATTCAGTCTGTACCATTTTCTCAAACAGAGCTTATAGCCTGGTAAGTGAGATGGTCATTAAGCAAATCATCACACAAGTAGTGGACTCATTACAATTGTAGAAGTTGATGGAGGTGTGCAGGTGATGTGAGGAAGTCGAAGGAGGGTCTGGTCTGAGTGCTTGAGGAAGGTTTCCCCAAATAAGCGCTGTTTACACTGAGAACCAAAGGAGTTAGGGGCATCTGGGTGGTTCAGTCAGTTAAGCATATGACACTTGATTTTGGCTGGGGTCATGATCTTGCAGTTTCTGAGACCAAGCCCTGCATCAGACTCTGCACTGACAGCATGGAGCCTGCTTGGGATTCTCTCTCTCCCTCTTGCTCTGCCCCTCCCCTGCTCTTGCTCTCTCTCAAAAGAAATAAAATAAACGTTAAAAATAAAAAAGGAACCAAAGGAGTTAGCTAAGGGAAGAAGGAGGCATGTTGGGAAGGGGACGGGAGACCGGTCTTCTTAGCCATAAGCTCCCAATAGAGCGGGGAGCCCGAAACGTGAATGAGTAGCTCTGATCCTGTACAAGACTGGATGGATGTAACGTGCTGTGAGACCATGGATGGAATCCTGCGGGCTGAGGCTTCCTGAGCTTGCCCCCCAGTCCCTGGCTCCAGGGGAGAGAGCAAAATTAACAGCGGGTGCCATGGAACAAGAGCGCTCCTGATGCTTCAATAAACAGAATATCATATGGTCAGCCATGCTATTATTTCCTCACCTGGAGAAGCACTTCAGTTTTTAATCTTTCTTTTGAAAGATGAAAACAAGGACCTGGAAAAGATGCAGCATGTGTGAGATCTGAAAAATTAAAAATCGTCCTCCTGCAGCTCAAGCACAGCGAAAGGTGCCTTGGAGAGTGTTACAAAAAAGGCATTACAGCTTTATGAGGTGATGCCGCCTGTGGCTGAAGGTAGACCACACGTGTGCGTGCCTTGATTCTGTGAACTTGCTCATTCACACAATCACTATTTAATGAGCATCTACTCCAGCCTGGCAGACAAGGTCCCTGACCTCCTGGAGCTTGGCATCCAGTAGGAGAGATCTGTAGGTAGATGTAAGTGCTGGAAGAAACTGGAGTGTGTTCAGGGGATGGAGAAAGACAGGAAGGAGAACAAAGAGAGCCTACCAGGATGTGGTGGTCAAGAAAGTCCCCTCTGTGTGGCGGCTGCATGAGCGTGTCCCTGGTGCAGTCGCACAGGCCAGCATGCACAGAGGAGACTCTGTGCTTGGGGTCTAATCCTCCACAGTTGCCATCTTGAGTTGTTTAATAATGTTAGTTTTGTGGTTCTGATTTGTAAATGAAAATGATGGGACAAGGGAGCGTGTGTCTGGAGCTCGAAGCTTTAACTCCCACCTCCTGCCACCTTCATTGAGTTCTCAACCGCCTGTCCCCAAGACTCTGAGAAATTACAGCCACCTTCTACCCTAGTGGGAGCCTGGCCTCAGGGAGGATCAGGGTAGGCATGGGAGGTGGGGGAGGCACCCATGAAGAACCACACTTGGCCCACAAGTATCCTTGCCCCCAAAGGATATACGGAAAATAAAAAAACACACCTTGACAGATTGAGAAAGAAAAGTGCTTTTCTTCCTGCTTTTTGAATAAGGGGCCCTGCCCTGCATTTTCACGGTGTTCTGGGCCCTGTAAATGATGTACCTGGCCCATTATGTAATGGCCCCTCCCCAGAGGGGACATTTTGACAGAGATATGAAAGGAGATGTAGGTGTCAGCACCCCAAGCAGAGGAAACTTGTAAGTGCTGAGGCCTTGGGCTGGAAAAAGCCTGATGAACTAGGGGAGCAGCAGGAAGGCTGGTGTGGTTGGAGCACTCCCAAGTGGGGGCGGGCTGTGAGGCCGGAGATCATTAGGGGCCTGCACGTGTAGGGCTTTACAGGTATGATAAGGAGGCTACCCCCAGTCTAGATGGAAGTTATGGGGGTGTTTTAGGCAGGAAAATTAAATGGTCTAATTTAAGCTTTTAAAGGCTAGGTTTGGGGGGAGATGGTGAGATTTATATTTAGTTAATGTATCAACAGTTTCCTATTCCATCTTGTCATTGAAGAAGTTGGTGGCCTTGAATAAAGAAGACAATGACAGAGGTGAGAATAGCAGTGCTAGGAAAAGGGAAGAGTTGGGTGACAGGGTCTCCATGCACTGAGCTGTGGGTGAAGCTGATGGTGTGGAAGCAGAGAGAAGGAGTTGAGGGGAAGGGTCTGGGGCTTTCATTCTCCTCGGCAAAGTGAGAAGTACAGTCTTGGGCCAAGGCTGAGGCGTAGCTGGGGAAGGGGATCTGAAGAGAGAAAAGAAGGTTTGGAACATCTGAGAAGGACAGGACAACCCTGCCTTGGGACAGAAACAAGAACTTTGATGGCACAGATGGCCCCTCTCTGGCAGGAAACCCTTCTCTTTGCAAGCAACCTCCACACCGAAGTTTTGGACACCATTCCTTACCATTCCTAGAGGATCTTCCACTGAACCCTACTCTCCTTCCTTGCTCTCCAGAAAATGCACAGATTTCCAATTTTTGAACTACAAGATGCCTTGTGCCACAGCTGTTCCGGCCATTGTACTGTCTCTTCTATCCACATCCTTGAACACAAGGCACTTTCTTCGTCTGCCCACCCACACTGTCACCACCACTCATTCCTTAATCTCTTACTGTAGGAATTTATGCCATCAGGTTATGACAATTGCCCTTCCACATCACTTATGATTCTCATCCCATTCTTGTTGTCATAGATTGTATGTGTGTGTGTCCACACGTGCACGCATGGTTAACATGTAAACGAGGCTTCTGTCTTCTGCCTCCACCTCTCATTTAAAACTCTTGTTCTCAATTTTCTGGGCACTGATCTCCCATGACTCTCCTCCTATCTCTCTAATCACCGTAATCTTTACCTTCTCTGTTGCTCTTTTATCATCACTTAGTCCCTCATCGTGGGCATTGCCTGACACTCAGGTCTGGCTCTCTGCTTGACCTAGTCACCTCCTCAGGAAGCTCATCTGCTTTCCCAACATTAGCTATCCCAAATAACCTGGCCAGCCAGCTTAATGTTCAACCCTTGGTATACGATTCCCAAACATACCTTTAGCCCAAATCTCTGGCTCCCATACTCTGTTGTCATATTTCCAACGTAAAATCAACATGTCCAAAACAAGCTCAAAACTTCTCATGAAAATTCTTTTTTGGGTTCCTCAAAAAATTAAAAATAGAATTACCACATGACCCAGCAATCCCACTTCTGGGTATATACCCCAAAGAATTGAAAGCAGGGACTCAAAAAAAAATACTTGTACATCTATGTTCATAGTAACATTGTTCACAATAGCCAGAAGATGGAAGCAACTTGGTAGATGAATAGACAAAATGTGGGTATGCCTACAAGGGAATATCATTTGGCCTTAAAACAGATGGAAATTACGATACTTACAAACAACATGGATGAACCTTGAGGACATTATCCTAAGTGAAATAAACATGTCATAAAAGGACAAATACTATGTGATTCCACTGATAAGAGGTACCTGGTAGTCAAAATCATTGAGACAGAAAGTAGAATGCAGGTTCCCTGCGGGGGAAAGAGGGAACTGAGAGTTAGTGTTTAAAAGGTACAGAGTTGCAGTTTTGCAAGATGAAAGGGGCTCTGTGGAAGGATGGTGGTGATGGCACATGACAATGTGAAGACGCTTAATTCCCTGAACTACACACCTTACAAGAGTTCAAATGTAAAAATGTAATGGTATGTGTATTTGATGATGATTTTTTAAAAAGAAACCAATTTTTATTTATTTTTGAGAAAGAGAGTGTGCATGCATGTGAGCAGAGGGGGAGGGGCAGAGAGAGAGGGGGGACAGAGGATCCAAAGTGGGCCCTGTGCTGACAGGAGAGAGCCCAATGTGAGGTTCAAGCTCATGAACTGCGATATCATGACCTCAACCAAAGTCAGACGCTCAACATACTGAGCCACCCAGGTGCACCCAATTTTTTAAATTGCTTTTCCAAGCTTCTATCAGATCATTCTTGAGTCCACCATGCACCCAACTGTGGAGCTAATGTTCACTGTTTCCTACCTTTATCCTCTACACACAATGTGTCTCATCAGTTTTGTTTTTCAAGGATGTTGTAGATGTATTCCTTCTTCTTCATTCCCATCCAACTTACCATCTAAGACACAGACTGAAGTGACTCCTTCCTCCTAATAACTGGAATCTTTCCTAATGTCCCTGGCCAAGACACTTCATTCATGCAACAATGATTTATTGAGTGTCTATTATGTATTTTGGGAATAGAGCACTGGACAAAGAAGGCAAGGTCCCTGCCCTCATAAAGTTCATACTGTAGTCAAGCAGATAAACTACGAACAAGTAATGATTTCAGACAGTGATAGCTGGTAGAGAGAAAACAAAACATGCTGTAATGTAGTAGAAAGCGATGGTGGAGGAGGCAGGACAGGATTCTTCTTTAAACTGAGTGATTTAAAAAAGAACCTTCAGAAAAGGTTAGGAAATCTTTTCCAAAATAGTGGTGTTTCATTTCAATCCCAGATGAACAGAAGGAGACAATTATGTTGAATTTCAGGGTACCAGGCATGGCATATCTAGTGTGAAGGCCCTTGGGAGTAAACTTGGCTTGCTTGGGAAACTACAAAAAGGCTGGTGGGGCTTGGGCCAGTGACCTAAGAAAAGAACCATACATGTCTGGGGAGGCGGCCATGGTAAGCCCATTGGGACTTTTTAGGCTAGGCTCAGGAGTTACAGTCTCATCCTAAGTTCAAGGTGAAACCATAGTAGGGTTGCTTTTCTAGAGGATCACTCTAGCTACTTCACTTAATGTATGAAGAATGGGTTGTGAGGCTCATGAGAAAAAGGGAATTAGGAGGCAATCACAAGACTCCTGCTGACAGATGATGGTGGCCTGGGCTGAGAGTTGTTCAGGTGGAGACATGTGGAAAAAAGATATACTAAAAATACTTTGGAGACAGAAATGGTAGGATTTGTTGATGGACCAGGTGTAGGGATAAAAAGAAGTGAAGAATCAAGGATGAATCCTAGGTTTGGGCTCAAGCAATGAGTGGAGAGTGGTGTCATTTCATGAGGTGGGGAACTGTAGGGCGGAGTAAGTTGGGGGGTGGACAGAATTACATATCTGCTTGCATACTCCTAACATGGGAGTCTCACTGCAGGGCCACTAATGTTTGAAAACTCTTGTACAGAGTCTAAATCTGTTTCCCTATAAGTTTACACTTTTATCCTAATTCTACTCCTTCAACAAAACGAACTAAGCCTTTCCTCTTTCCTATATGACAGCCCTTTTTTTTTTTTTTACCTTATATTGAGGAGAATTATCAGGCCCTTCTAAGTTTTCTCTTCTTGGAACTAAGTGTCTCCAATTGACTAACATTTGTTTCCTTATTCCTGGATCACTGCAGATTCAAACTAGTCTTCCTTCTACCTCATGCCAGCCTCGTGCAAACTTCAGCTGGAGCCGTCTTCCTGCTGCAACTATCATCAACCACCGAGGTATAGTCACTGTCCTGGGAAAATACATGTAATAGGTGCTAAAATTAGATTCTTCTATCTCAGTTTTGCTAGGGCAAAAAGATAATAGGTCCTATCTCTTAAAAACACTACCATGCAAACATTTCAAAGTTAGCAGCCAAGATGATCCATAAGCCCTTTTGTCCGTATCTCTTATATATAAGTTGAGAATGGAGATCAGGAGATTTGCGCAAAGGACAATGTGTGACCTGGCTGTGAATCCCATTCCTCCCAAGGGTTGGGTTAGGGCTTCTCCCCTTTCTCCACAAATCAGGGGAAAAGGGCTTCAGGGGGTCATTTGGTAAGCTTGATGTGTGACACCAGAGTTAGAGGGAGCACTGTAGACCAGCGTCTGCTGACCCCTGCCTGGAAGATCTAAAAGGTAAAGGTGGGGTGGCTGTTTGTTCTGCACTGGCAGCCTGCTCATGCAGATTGTGTGGGTGTAATGAACATGGGGATATTTCTCATGGAACTCACGTGGCTCATGTAGGAATGAGAGCTGGCTTGGAGCCATTTTGAATTCTGCCCAAGAGGACCACCTGGAGGTCTGTGGAGAGAGTGCTGCCAGGAAACTGGGGCTGAAAGTATCATTCGGTGGAAAATGCACCACCTGTGTCACAGGAAATGCTGTTGAATCTTCCCAATGAAGCCTTTCAAGAATCCATAAAAAGGCCCAGTAAAGAGTTTAAAAAAATAGTGAAGCCCTGTTAGGCTGGTCCTAATTGAGTAAGAACTTTCCTGCTTTCTCTAGCTGTCATGTCCTGTTCCCCTTTAACTGTAGAGAGACCAGAAATCACACTTAGCAAAAAGGGTGAAGAGAGGTAGAAGTAGTAGGTGAACAAGAAAGAGAGAGAGAGAGAGAGAGAGAGACCAACTCCCTCCTTCTCCTTCTCACAGAAGGACCTACCTGGGAAATAGGAGGAGGATCAACTTTGAAATTTTGATTATTACATGGTCTTCCACACTATTAATTATTAAATTAAAACTGTGATTATTTTTTAAAGAGATTCTAAGGGTGAGCAAGGGAAGAACTTGCCCCATTTTTAAGACACAGAAGAAGTTCAAAATAGTCTCTTTCTGATAACACTTCAAGAGTCCTCCTTGTTCAATGCCATCATTATATGCAGATGAAAGAAGCTTTTGCCTTGTCATTCTCTTGCTTTAAGAGGTCCCTTCTACACCTGTTTCTTGCCTTTCAGATTAAATCCAAACTCCTAAGCATAGAGTTTGATGTCCTCTATCTCATGTATATTTTTCAACTAAATGTCTCACAATTCCAAATAGAACACCTGACTTCAGTCAGGTGGTCCTTTGTGCTTTGTAATAGCACCTAATATGTATTGCACATTTATTGTGCTAAACATTATATCATTTAAGTCTCATAATAACCTCTTGAAGTATTATTATTATTAGTCTATTTTACAAATGAAGAATGTGAAACCACTAATAAATGGTGAGGCTGTGATTAGAACTCAAGCAGTCTGACTCCAGAGCCCACAATCCAAACAAACAGCTAAGCGTACTGCGTCCTCTCTATATATACACATGTTCTTTGTTCTCAAGAGACTTTCAGCGTGTCTCCTACCCTCCTTTCCTCTGCTCATGCCATCCCAGATATTGTTCAAATACCAGCTGAAACTCCTCTTCCTCTGTGAAGCCTTCCCTAATTACGACACAGGTATCTCTATTCTCTGAACTCCCCAAGCATTTACTCCACGTCAAGGACTTTAAAATTTGAACTGTGCTGTTTATTTCCCTATTGTCATTTTGGGCATGCCATTTGGGTAAGTCCCTAGAAGTTCCTTCAAGGATAAGGTCTGTCTGTGTTCCACACTGCATGTACATTTACCAGAGCAGTGGTTCTCCAACTTTAGTACAGAAAGATATCAAACAGACAGTTCACAGAGTAAGAAATGTAAATGACACTTCAATGTCTGAAAAGATGCTGGACCTCATTATAGTAAGAGACATGCAAAGTCTCACTGCGTTACTATTTATCAGCTCTCAGATAGACAAAAATCCAAAAGGAGAACACCATATTCTGATGACAAGGCTGTAGGGAAATGGATCTCTTATACATTGCTGGTGCGAATGTGAAATGATAGAATTCTCACAGACAGGAATTTGGCAGGTCTAGCAAGATTACACGTGCATCCCTTTTGACCCTATAACCCTACTTTTGGGAATCTATTCTAAAGATACACTGGCAAAAATCTGAAATGCTGTATGTTCAAAGCTATTCTTTGTAGTACTCTTTGTAAAAGCAAAAGACAGAAGGAAAATAGCGTCAATCAATATAGGCCTCGTTGAATAATTATGGTGCCTTCATATAAAAGAGTACTGAGCAGGAAGAAGGAAGATTGCTACAGACTGCTTTGGATGATCTCCAGGATCTATTGTTAAGTGAACAAAGCAAAGAAGAAAAATGTGTACAGTATGCAATGGTTTGTGTAAGAAATATAGAAATATGACTATTTCTATATGTGCTTAGTTTTTCAAAAGCAAACAATGGAAGAATAAACTGAAAGCTAATTAAAATTGTCTGTGAAGGGAGAAGCCAGTGGGAAAGAAACAACTGGGAAGAAGACAGATATCCCTGAATGTACTTTGCTCGATAGTTTTGACTTTGGAACCAAGTATTTCTTCATATAATTCAAAAACAAAGTTAAACCAAAAGAAAATATTAGAAACAAACTGAAATAGTTACACATATGTGCTAGAATAGGACAATTAAGTAAATGGGTGGGAACCAGATTTCTCTCTAAGTGGGATATTACAGACAAGTAAGAGGCGGAAGCCAGAATGTGGTGATGAATTAGAGTTAGAGACATTAGCATGAACTCATGTTTAACTTACTATTAACTACACTGTACTGAACAATATAGATATAAATGGTTACACACAGAAATATTTATAGATACGTATACATACAGAGGTTAGTCTACATGTATAATTTCTTTGTCTGTCAGCCAAGAGGGCCTAGAAGCAATGACACCCCAAAAGCAACAAGCACACTGAACACCAAGATATTGGTTTCTAATACCATTCTTAAACAGAAGGAACCAGGGCTACTGGGAGAAATGTCCAATAGAATTGGGGCAGGAAATATACAAGATGAGCCTAGAGCATCTTGTGCCAAAAGTAAGGAAGTGCTTAAAAAAATTGTGGGGTCATGTCAACAGGACCCAAAAGCCAACTGAAGAACTCCCAATGGTAAAAACTGAACCAATTTCAGGAAAAGAAAATAACAAAGTAGAACTGGATTATAACTCAAAGTATAAAATAAATATCTGTGCATTCATATTGATATAAAATAGATGGTTGAATCAATCAGAAGAGAAGAGATAAATCGCCCACACAACAAAACTCCAGTAATTTATGTAAATATCCACCCTCAAGTTGATGAAGGATAACTCCCAACTCCTTATATGTAGACTACACTTACTGATACTGATTTTCTTCTGAGGAGTATGGTACTAAAAAGGGGGAAAAAAGAATCATTTTACAGTGGAGAAACCTAACACACACTACCTCAGCCAGATAAGGTTAACACCAATAGTGATTAAGCCATGTTGATAGTCAGTGCCCTTGATATGAGAACAGCGCTTTGCCTCTTCTTCCCCAAAACATGTAATCCCAGTCTCATCATGAGAAACATATCAGACATTCCCAGTGGAGGGATATTCTATAAAATATCTGGCCAATACTTTTTAAAATTGTCAAAGGTTATCAAAAACAAGTAGTCTGGGAAGATGGCAGAGTGGGAGGACCCTAAACCCACCTCATCCTAAGAAAACAATTACATAACACGCACATCAGTGTAAATAACCCAGGAAATGACCCAAAGACTGACAGAAGAAACTCCACAACTAAATATAGAGAAGAGGCCATATCAAACGGGGAAGGAAGGGCAAAGATGCAGTGGGGAGCTAAACCCTGTGAGTTTGGCTGCTGGAAGGAGGAAGCTGCAGGTGCAGGGAACAAGAAACAGACAACCATACCAAGGACACTGCACAGGGAAGATGAATCCCCATAGAGTTTGGCTTTGAAAATTAGAGGGGCTGAATTTCATGAGTTCTTACAATCATCAGAACATAAAGCCTGGAACTTGAATAAAATCAGTGGGCTTGGCTCCAGGAGAGCCTAGACGGTGATAGGAAGCTGAGTCCCTTCCCCTCTTAAAGAGACAGAAGACAAACTATCCACAGCCTAGAAGCAAAAGCTTGGGGGAAAATGCCTGAAGCATACAAGAAAAAGAGTTATTTACTAATCTGAGTTCACTGAAGGACTTCTCCAGGAACAAAGGAGCTGGCAGGCACCCGTTTCCCTTCTCTGCCCCCAGCATAAACACACAACCACCTGCGGGATCCAGTGCAGCTCACACTTGCTACCTAACTTGCTTACAGCAACCTCCCCACCCCCATCCCCTGTGCTTCAGTGGATCTGCCCTTTCCAGTCATGCTTGCCTCAGTTCTGGTGCTGCAGGTCCCCTTACCCAGAAGACTGGATTAAACTTCACCAACAACACAATTCTCAAACCCTACATTTTTCAGGGCCTTGGTCTTAGTTACAGTGACCATTCACCTCCTGGGGAGTATATGTACACCATGTTAAAACTGCATCCCCACCCCCCCCCCCACCCATTGGCACTTTCCAGAGTAGCCAGGCCAGCCCTGGTCTTGGCAGTGGCTGCATGTCCCCTGTGGAAGAGGACCAGCACCACCTTGTTAAAAGCGCATCCCCCACCCCAACTACTTTCAAGAACAAGAGAGGTAACTGATGTTCCTAACACACAGAAACAGACACAGAGAGGCAAAATGAAGAGATAAAGGAATATGTCCCAAATGAAAGAACAGGACCAAAACACAGCAAGAGACCTGAGCAAAATAGAGATAAGCAATATGCAGTAGATAATTTAAAGTAATGATCATGAAGATACTCACTGGACTTGAGAAAAGACTGGAGGACATTAGTAAGACCATTAACACATAGATAAAACAGAACCAATCAGAGATGAAGAACATAATCATTAAAATTAAAAATACACTTGATGGAATAAATAGAAGACTAGAAGAAGCAGAAGAATGAATCAGCAATCTGGAGGACAGAGTAATAGAAAGTAATCAAGCTGAGCAGTTGAGAAAACAAAAAATATTGCAAAATGAGAATAGACTCAGAGAACTCAGTGACTCCATCAAGCGTAATAACATTCACATTATAGGGACTTCAGAAGAAGATGAGAGAGGAAAGGGGGCAGAAGTTTTATCTGAAGAAGTCATAGCTGAAAACTTCCCAAATTTGGGGAAGGAAACAAATTCAGATCCAAGAGGGGTAGAGATCCCCCGCAAAAAAATCAATCCAAGGAGCTGCACACCAAGACACCCAGTAATTAAAATGGCAAAAAGTGGTGATCATGAAAGAATTTGAAAAGCAGCAAGAGAAAACAGTTGCATACAAGGGAATCCCAATAAAATTATCAGTGAACTTTTCAACAGAAACTTTGTAGGCCAAAAGGGAGTGGCAGGATATATTCAGTGCTAAAAGGAAAAAGTCTGCAGCCAAGAATCTCTATGCAGCAAGACTATCATTCAGAATAGGAGAGAGAGAGTTTTTCAGGAAAAACAAAAAGTTAAAGTTCATGATCACTAAACCAGCCCTACAAGAAATGTTAAAGCGGACTCCATGAATGGAAAGGAAAAACCATATGTAAGAGTAAGAAAAGTAGGAAGCACAAAAGCAGTAAAAGTCCTTCAAGGGAGTCACAAAATAAAAGAAAGTCAAGTATGATACTAAATACCTAAAATGTGGAATAAGGAGTAAAGATTAGGTTTAAACTCAAGCAACCATCAACTAAAGATAAACTGCTATATGCAAAAGATGTTATATACAAATCTAGTAGTAACCACAAATTAAAAACCCTTAACAGATATGCTAAAAAAACAAATAAATAGGGGTGCCTGGGTGGCTTGGTCAGTTGAGCATCTGACTTTGGCTCAGTCATGATCTCGGAGTTTGTGAGTTCGAGCCCTGCATCGGACTCTGTGCTGACAGCTCAGAGCCTGGAGTCTGCTTCAGATTCTGTGTCTCCCTCTCTCTCTGTCCTTCCTCAGCTTGTGCTCTCTCTCTCTCTCTCTCTCTCTCTCTCTCTCAAAAATAAATAAACATTAAAAAAATTTTTAATATTAAAATAAATAGAAAGGAATCCAAATATATCACTAAAGAAAGCTAACTTATGGTGAGAGTAGAGAGCAAGGGAAGAAAGGGACAGAGAAGATCCACAAAAACAAACACAAAACAAATAACAAAATGGCAATAAATACATATCTATCAATAATTACTTTGAATAAATGCTCCAATCAAAAGACACAGGGTAATGAAGTAGATAAAAAACAAGATTCGGAATAAATGCTCCAATCAAAAGACACAGGGTAATGAAGTAGATAAAAAACAAGATTCATATGCTGCCTACAAGAGACTCACTTCAGGCCTAAAGATACATGCAGATTGAGAGTGAGGGGATAGAGATATATTAGCCATGCAAATGTATATCAAAAGAAAGACAGAGTAGCAGTATTTATATCAGACAAAATTGACTTTAAAACAAAGATTTCAACAAGGACAAAGAAGGACACTGTATAATCTTTAAGAAGACAATCCAATGAGAAGACTAAAAATTGTAATTATTTATGTATCCAACATGAAAGCACCCAAATACATAAAACAGTTTATAACAAATATAAAGGGACTAACTGGTAGTAATACAATAGTAGGAGGGGACTTCAACGCTCCACTTACATCAATGGACATATCATCTAAACAGAAAATCAACAAGGAAACAGTGCCTTTGAATGACACACTGGACCAGATGGATTTAATAGCTATATTCAGAACATTTCATCCTACAACAGCAGAAAACACATTCTTTTCAAGTCAACTCAGACCATTCACCAGAACAGATCACATATTAGATCACAAAACAAGTCTCAACAATTTCAAAAAGATCAAAGTTATGCATCTTTTCTGACCACAATGAAATGAGACTAGAAATCAATCACAAGAAAAATCTGGAAAGAGCACAAATACATGGATGTTAAATAACATGCTACCAAACAATAAGTGGGTCAACCAAGAAATCAAAGAGGAAATAAGAAAATCCAACGAGACAGATGAAAATGAAAACACAATGATCCAAAATCTTTGCAATGCAGTAAAAGCTCTTCTAAGATGGAAGCTTACAACAATACAGGCCTATGTCAAAAGCAAGAAATATCTCAGATAAATAACAATTGAAGGAGTTAGGAAAAGAAGAACAAACAAAACCCTGATTCAGCAGAAGGAAGAAAATAATAAAGATTAGAGCAGAAATAAATGATATAGAAACTAAAAAACAAACAAAAAAATGAACAATAGAACAGATCAATGAAATCAGGAAATTGTCCTTTGAAAAGATCAACAAAATTGATAAACTTCTTGCCAGATTCATTGAGAGAGAGAGTGAACTCAAATAAACAAAATCAGAAATGAGAGAGGAGAAACAAGAACTGCCAAAACAGAATTACAAAGGACTAAAGGAGAATATTTTGAAAAATTACATGCCAACAAATTGCACAACCTAGAAGAAATGGATAAATTCCTAGAAACATATAATCTACAAAAATTGAATCAGAAAGAAAATTTAAAGAGACCAATTACCAGCATTGAAGTTAAGTCAGTAATGAAAAATCTCCCAGCAGTGGTGCCTGGGTAGTTGGTTAAGTGTCCAACTTCAGTTCAGGTCATGATCTCACGGTTCATGAGTTTGAGCCCCATGTCAGGCTCTGTGATGACAGCTTGGAGCCTATAGCTACTTCAGATTCTTTGTCTCCCTCTCTCTCCCTGCCCCTCCCTTGCTTACACTCTCTCTCACTCTCTTACTCTCTCTCAAAATTAAATAATAAACATAAAAAAATAAAACAGCCAGCAAACAAAAGCCCAAGACCAGATGCTTCACAGGTGAATTCTAGCAAACATTTAAGGAAGAGTTATACCAATTCTTCTCAAAGTTCTCCAGAAAATGGAAGAGGAAGGAAAACTTCCAAATTCATTTTGTGAGGCCAGCATTACCCTGGTACCACAACCAGATAGAGACACAACCAAAAAGTAGAACTATAGGCCAATATTTCTGATGAACACAGATGCAAACATTCTCAACAAAATATTAGCAAACCAAATCCAACAATACATTGAGAAAAATCATTCACCATGGTAAGTTGGGATTTATCTCCAGTATGCAAATATGGTTCAACACTTTAAAATTAATCAACATGATACATCACATGAGTAAGAGAAATGATTAAAACCATATTATCATTTCAATAGATGCAGAAAAGGTATTTGACAAAGTTCAACATCCATTCACGATTAAAAAAATCAACAAATTATGTTTAGAGGAAACATACCTCAACATAATAAAGGTCATCTATGAAAAACCCACAGCTAATATCACATTCAGTGATGAAAAATTGTGAGCTTTTCCTGTAAGGTCAGGAAGAAGCCAAGGATGTCCACTCTCACCACTTTTTTTTTTAATTTTTATGTTTTTAATTTGTTTTAGAGAAACACAGAGAGAAAGCGTGAGCAGGGGAGGGTCAGAGAGAGAGGGAGACACAGAATCTGAAGCAGGCTCCAGGCTCTGAGCTAGCTGTCAGCACAGAGCCTGATGCGGGGCTCCAATCTACAAACCATGAGATCATGACCTGAGCTGAAGCCAGATGATCAACCGAATGAGCCACCCAGGCACCCCTTCTCTTACCACTTTTATTCAACATAGTCCTGGAAGTCCAAGCCACAACAATCAGACAAAAGAAAGGAATAAAAGGCATCCAAATTGGTTAAGGAAGAAGTAAAACTTTCATTATTTGCAGACGACAAATATCACTATATGATACTATACATAGAAAATCCTGAAGACTCCACCAAAAAACTACTGGAAATGATAAATGAATTCAGTAAGATTGCAGGATACAAAATCAATATATAAAAATCCATTGAATTTCTATACACTAATAACTAAGCAGCAGAAAGAAAAATCAAGAAAACAATTCAATTTACAATTACACCAAAATAATAAAATACCTGGGAATAAACTTAGCCAAATAGGTGAAAGTCAAGCTGTACTCTGGCAAGTATAAAGCACAGATAAAAGAAAGTGAAAATGAGGTGCACCTGAGTCGCTCAGTCAGTTAAGTGTTCAACTTTAGCTCAGGTCATGATCTCGTGGTTCATGAGTTCAAGCCCCACATTGGTCCCTGTGCTGACAGCTCAGAGCCTGGAATCTGCTTCAGATTCTGTGTCTCCCTCTCTCTTTGACCCTCTCATGCTTGCTCTCTCTCTCTCTCTCTCTCTCTCTCGAAAATAAATAAATGCTAAAAAAAATTTAAAAAAAAGAAACTGAAGATGATGCAAAGACATTCTATGTTTATGGACTGAAAGAAGAGATATTCTTAAAATGTCTATGTTACCTAAAATAATCAGCACATTTAATGTAATCCCTATCAAAATACCTATAGCGTTTTTCACAGAGCTAGAACAAATAATCCTAAAATTTGTATGGAGCCACAAAACCCCCCCAAAAAAATCTCAAAAAAGAAAAACAAAACTGGAGGTATCACAATCTCAGATTTAAAGTTATATTACAAAACTGTTGTAATCAAAAATAGTATGATACCAGCACAAAAACAGACACCTAGATCAATGGAACAGAATAGAGAGCCCAGTAATAAATCCACAATTATATGGTCAGTTAATCTTCAACAAAGGAGTCAAGAATATACAAAGGGAAAAAGTCTCTTCAACCAATGGTGTTGGGAAAACTGGACAGTACATGCAAAAGAATGAAACTTGATCACTTACACCATACACAAAAATAAACTCAAAACGGATTAAGGATCTAAATGTAAGACCCGAAACTATAAAAACCCTAGAAGAGAACACAGGCAGTAATTTCTCTGACACTGGCCATAACAACATTTTTCTACATATGTCTCCTGAGGTAAGAAAAACAAAAGCAAAAATAAACTATTGGGACTCATCAAAATAAAAAGCTTCTGCACAGCAAAGGAAACCATAATAAAACAAAAACATAATCTACTAAGTGGAAAAAGATATTTGCAAATGATGTATCTGATAAGGGTTAGTATCCAAAAATATATAAAGACTTACACAACTCAAAACCAATAATAATAATAATAATAATAATAATAATAATAATTCCATTGAAAAATGGGCAGAAGACATGAATAGACATTTCTCCAAAGGAGATAGATGGCCAACAGACACATGAAAAGTTGCTCAACAGCACTCATCATCAGGGAAATGCAAACCAAAACCACAATGAGATACCACCTCAGACCTGTCAGAATGGCTATAATCAAAAATACAGGAAACAACAACTATTGGTGAGGTTGCGGAGAAATGGAACCCTTGTACACTGTTGGTGGGAATGCAAACTGGTATAGCCACTCTGGAAGACAGTATGAAATTTCCTCAAAAAATTAAAAATAGAACTACCCTAGGATGACTGGGTGGCTCAGTCAGTTAAGCATCTGACTCTTGATTTCAGCTCAGGTCATGATTTCATGGTTTGGTTAGTGTGATTGAGTTTTGCTTAGGGGTCCATGCTGACAGAGGCAGAGCCTGCTTGGGATTCTCTCTCTCCCTTTCTTTGCCCCTCTTCCCCTCTTCCACTTACACTCTTTCTCTCTCTCAAAATAAATACACATTAAAAAAAAACAAAACAGAACTACCCTATGATCCAGCAATGGCACTACCAAGTATTTACCCAAAGTATACCAAGACACTAATTCAAAGGGATAGATGCACCTCTATGTTTATAGCAGCATTATTTACAATAGCCAAATGGAAGCGACCTAAGTGTTCATCAAGAGATGAATGGATAAAAAATATGTGGCACATATAGACAAGGAAATACTATTCAACCATAAAGAAGAATGAAAACTTTCCATTTGCAACAACATGGATGGAACTAGAGTATAATGCTAAGCAAAATAAGCCAGTCCTAGAAAGACGAATACCATATTATCTCACACATGTGTGGAATGTAAGAAATAAAACAAAAGAACAAAGGGGAAAAATAGGAGACAAAAAAAAAAAACAACTAACTCTTAACTATAAAGAACAAACAGATGGTTACCAGAAGGGAGGTGGGTGGAGAAAATGGGTGAAATAGGTAGCGGGGATTAAGAGTGCTTATCTTGATGAGCACTGAGTAATGTATGGGAGTGTTAAATCACTACATTGTACACCTGAAAAGAATATAACACTGTAGGTTAACTGCATTGTACTTAAAATTAAAAAATAACTTTAAAGCCCCACACCATATACTTAATAGAGAAAAGACAATTATAATTTATTTATAAAAAGAAAGAAAAAAAGGAAATTATTATAAAAGGGAAAGAAAGAAAGGAAAGTCTGAGAAACCATTACAGCCAAGAGAAACCTAAGGAGACATGATGTCCAGATATAATGCGGTATCCTGGATGGGATCTTGCAAAAGAAAAAGGATATTAGGGAAAACCTAAACAAGTCTGAATAAACTGTGGACTTTAGAAATGTGATGGTATGGGTTCATTTATTGTGACAAATGCATCACATTAATATAAGATGTTAGTAACAGAGGAAGTGAGGGGCGCCTGGGTGGCTCATTTGGTTAAGTGACCGACTTCAGCTCAGGTCATGATCTTGCAGAGTTCGGGCCCTGCGTTGGGCTCTGTGCTGACAGCTCAGGGCCTGGAGCCTACTTCGGATTCTGTGTCTCCCTCTCTCTCTGCCCTCCTCTGCTCATGCTCTGTCTAAATAAAGCCTTAAAAAAATATAATAGAGGAGACTGGGTGTGAGATACATGGAAATGCATACTACCTTCGCTAAGACTGTTTTAAAATTCAAAGTTTATTTAAAAAATATAAAGTGAACAAGCATAGCTGTAGTTCAAGTTGATTCTATAAACATAAAGAATTATTTTGAGTAACTTTAAAACACAGTATCCTGGGGCACTTGGGTGGCTCAGTCGGTTAAGGGTCCAGCTTTGGCTCAGGTCATGATCTCACAGTTCGTGGGTTCAAGCCCAGTGTCGGGCTCTGTGCTGACAGCTAGCTCAGAGCCTGGAGCCTGCTTCGGAGTCTGTGTCTCCCTCTCTTTCTGACTCTCCCCTGCTCATGCTGTCTCTCTCTGTCTCTCAAAAATAAATAATAAATATTAAAAAAAATTTTTTTAAACAGTATCCTGAGGACAAACTGACACACAAAGATATCTTAGATTGCCTTCAGTATTACTAGCATCAGTTACTCTACTGTATTTGGGATATGATATGTTGAAATATATATTAATATATCACAATAAAATACCAATATATGATATGTAATATGCTTTAATATATATTAGATACTAATATATATATATAAAGAAAAAGAGCAAATACATGATTATTTTAGTATCATTAGAAGCCAAACCTTTTAGCATAAAAGAGAGAATATAAAACCAAGGGAAATATGTAAAAACCTATCTTCATTTGAATTATAAATGTAAGTATTAACTCATAATTGACTTTTTTAAAGAATGCATACTTCCTAGCTCTATCCACTAAAAATGTCAGGATTGATGAGCAATGAGCACCCTGAAAGCCCAGACTATAATCTCTAAATACCCTTCCCCACTAAAAGGAATCAGGAGTCCTTGGAGAAATGGTTGATTATAGATCTGAGGTAGATGAGCCTGAAGCATCTTGTTACACCTGAAAGTAAGGAAATTACAGAGACTATAGGGTCATATGAGAACAAATCAGCAAACCAAAAAACCCAGGAGGGGCTCCTGGGTGGCTCAGTCGGTTAAGCATCTGACTTTGGCTCAGGTCACGAGTTTGTGGTCTGCAACGGGCTCTCTGCCATCAGCACAGAGCCCGCTTTGGATCCTGTATCTTCCTCTCTCTGCCCCTCCTTTCCCTCTCAAAAATAAGTAAACATTAAAAACAAAACAAAAGCACAGGAGTCAACTTGAAGTGGCTTCCATTGGCCAAAGATGGAACAGTTGGAACATGAAGAGAGTAACAACAAGAAACAAATAACTAAGAGAAAAAAAAACAAAAAGAGTAACAACTACAATGAATTAAAACCCATCAAATATATAAAAATTTATGAGCCCGTAGTATGTATCTCTTTCTTCTGCAGCCCATAAATAAAACTTCATGGTTACTATTTGAGACTACTAGGATATCAATCATTCTGATACATATAAATATGATAAAGGGAAAGAATAAAGGTTTTATCTTGTCTTTTCTCTACAGACTGTATTTCTTGATAACCAAATAGCTTATGAAGGAAATTCTTCTGTATAGAAGAATCACAGCTAATAAATGCAGGAAGAAAAATAGAGCTGAAACCCAAATCACCATTCTTTAGCCCCTAATGAAATAGTAGAACCAGGCAATGTTCAAATGGGCTGCTAAAGCCCTTAAATAAAATGCCAATGGAGAACTTCATAATGGATAGATCAGGACAACAACACTTGAGCCAGCTGATCAATCTCAACTAAAAGTGGAATAGTTGGATATAGTGTTCTTCTCCCTGAAACACTGAATCTAATCAAGCCTCTATCCCATCAGTTTATAGAAAATAAGAGAGGGGAACCTGTTAAAAGCAGTACCATGAGGATACACTGAGCCAAATCTAGAATGTGGAAAATTCTACAGAAAAAATGAAACAGTTTATTTTGCAAATAAATGGTGTTGCAATAATGGAAAGAGACAATTATAAGTTGAAAGAGACGTACAACCAGACACAGCAAGTGTATCTTTTTGGATCCTAATTTGAACACATTAAATGCAAAAGATACGTTTGAGGCTATGATGGAAAACTGAGCAGGGACTAGGGACTGGATACCAAGAAGTTGATGTTGTTGAGTGTGATAATGGCATCTGGTTATGTTTAAAAAAAAAAAAAAGTCCTTATCTGTTACAGAAACGTACTAAAGAACTGATGGACAAAAGCATATGATGTCTGGGAATCACTTTAAAATATTTCAGCCTCACCTCCTCCCCAAAAGTTGGTATAAACAGAACTGAAACAAGACCAGCAGAATGCTGATAAGTTATTGAACCTGAAGGATGGGTACATGGGGTCCATCAGACCATTCTCTCTAATGTGTATGTTTAAACATGTTTGCGGTAAATAGAAAACAACTTTTAATGTTTAAAAATGGTGCAGGTTTTGGGGTACCAAGGTAATTGTGATTCTAGATTGGGGGTCTTTTAAATAAGCAGCTTAGGTGATTCTGACATTGATGTCCAGGACCAGACTCTACTCTAGTATGGCTCTGCTCCATGTAGCGAACAAACCCTCAATAGTTATTTATTGATTTAAAATGACGACCAGCGGTGCCTGGGTGGCTCGGTTGGTTGAGTATCCGACTTTGTCTCGGTCATGATCTCACGGTTCATGAGTTCCAGCCCCGCAGCAGGCTCTGCACTGGAGTCTGGAGCCTGCTTTGGAATCTGTGTCGCCCTCTCTTTCTGCCTCTCCCCTGCTCACACTCTGTCTGTCTCTCTCTCTCCCCCCAATATAAACGTTAAAAAAATATTTTTAATGAAAACTAGATTTTGATCAGAAATTGAAGGTGGAAAATCCTTTTCATATGGCCAAAAAATATATGGAAAAGATCACAGGTGAAGAGCATGAGCACAGAAGTATTTCACGGGCCTGACCAGAGTGCCCAACAATTAGGGTTACATAATATCTTTATTTCAGAGCTCATTTGTTGACAGAGAATCCAGAATTCTGATTCTCCAGATTCATTAACAGAAGGATCAGTTGGATTCCCACAGACTTTCCAGTGGGCACTGATTCCGTAATGGTCTTTCATCCAGCTGTTGGGCTGTGCATACACAGTGTCTTCAGACTGGCTTAGTTCAGGGACCAGCAGTCTCCCTTTGTCTTCTACCCAGAAGCCAAGGAAAACATGTTTTCGGAGGCTTGTGAGCCATCTATCCTCTCACTTTGCTTATATGTATATTTTAGCTCAGTTACCTCCAGCAATAAAGAAGAAAACCAGCAGAGCCCATGCTTCTGTACAGCGGTCCCCTAAGATCTCCAAGAAAGCAGATCTGTTTAGGTAAACCAGAAGTGAGAATCCTCTCGGGCACCCGAGCTTCTGAGTTTAATTGGGATGCAGCTGCCTTTCCTCCTTCTGCACACTCATTTCTAGTTCAGCCTGCAGACAACAGGGAGTTACCAGTTAATTGACTGTTTCTATGATTGTCATTCACTTTGGCACTCTTCCCGATTCCTTGTTGCTACAGAATGCTGCTTTTAAAAGTATTTGCTTTCCTGTGGACCCTGACAAAGACTGCACCAGGCTAAAATCGTAGGATTTGTTAAAGGCAGGGGAGGGGGGGCAACCTATCTGGGAAGATGGTGTGTGTTGTGGGATTTGGGGTGTGAACAAAGCTGAGTGGAGCTGGGACTAACATCCGGGTTATATATTACATAAAAGAGCTGGACAAGTTTCTAATCTCAGAACCAGTTAGGCAGGTTCAGGGAGTTTTGGTTGGGTTTTTGTTTTTTTTTTTTTTTAATTTCTCATCACTCAGCTGAACAGAGGAAACTTTCAGCTTCAAGTCAATGGTTCATTTGGAATGTCGAGAAACGTTTGGAAGCTGGGGCTTGGGTTTCACGGTTCTGTCATCCTTTCTCCTAGGTGCTACACCCCCAAGACAGGTACAAGGCAACAGAAATAGCAAGATGTGGGACCCACCAGCTCTCAGTCCAGCTCTGGACCTAGGTTGCCAATAGCTTTTCAACTTGGCTGGCTTCTGATACAAAGAATAATGGGGAGCCATTGCCAAAATCAATACATCATGTTTGTGTGAGCGTGCCTGCCATGGGTTACATCATGGTATTGGATTTTTGGTGGTCACCCCATCTCCTCATCTCATTGCTTAGAGTCTAACTGCTGCCCAACCTTCTGCCAAACTGGCCCAGAGCCTCCCTCCCTTGCTTCTTTAGTGGAAAGTTCCAGAGTAATTCTGAATGTGCCTCGTCAGAGTACTTTGTGACTTTTATTAAAACAAAAACAAAACAAAAAACAAAAAAAAAACAGGAGTTTTGCCCTTCGGGAACCCTAATTGGTTCCCAGGAGATGAGATGACTCTTTTGGCTCCCACAATCTCTAGATTTCTGCAAAGCACTCTTGTTTACCAAATGAATACACTAGTCCAGGAGCCAAGTCGAAATCGGTTCCAGGCCCTCTCTACTTAAAGAAGAAAAGAACACTTATATGTTGTAAATCCAAAGGGAATGGAGGTTGAATTTCAAGTAGAGCCTCTTTAACTCAAGAATTTATCCCTGTGAAAGGTGAGGTCCAATGGGTTAGTGTACATATCTTGCAAATATGATGGATTAGAGTAAATATCTTACAAATATGGAGGATGGGACTTGCAACAAACCCAGTTGCCCTTTTCCTTCCCTTCACTACTCAGACTGGGGAGAAGGAGTGTTTAAAACTCCCAGTGCCCAGAGGGCTCCCCAGACCAATTAAATCGCTATCTCTGGGGATGGTTTCGTTTTTGCTTTTGTTTTGTTTTGTTTTGTTTTTGCTTTAACTCCCAGGTGATTCCAGTGTGTTGCAAAGTCAAGAACCACAACTGTAGCAGAAAGACCAATGGTCTGGGAATAAAATGAGCCACTTTTCAAACCCTGCCCTTTGCTACTGAGCGTGTCGACCTATAAAATTAAAGGTGACTCTTCTAAGATTACTTGAACTCTAAAATTCTCTGATTCTCTTTTAACTGGTCTCTGTCCTGGAGACCAAGAGCGTACCAGGGCCAGGTGCTTCTCCACAACACCTGGAATGTCTCTAAAGTCGTCTACAGTGTCAAAAGATCTATCTAATTAGGTCAGGGTGTTAGTGAGTCCAGATTGCCTTACCGGGCTTAAGTAAACAAGTAGTGTGGTTTACAAAGGAAAAATACAAGCTGCATGGTGTTTCTGATACTTATGGGCCTATCAACTAGTTTCAAATGAGTAGTGGAATTTTTCTTAATGCATATTTAAGTCCTATAACTGTGCTAATTCCCAATTCCTCCGATATTCAGTTAATTGGAAATATACCCTCCTCAAGAATGCCTTAGAATAAAAATGGACACCCCCACCCTTTCCCACTGGTGGAAATTTAAATACTTAGGAAGCTAAGGAGACTCTGTAATCCAAAATATGCAATTTTTGTCTGGCCTGGACTTTAATTAGATATTACTACAGTAGCCTAAATGGATAGAGAGAAGCTTTAACTCTTGAACTAAGGCACAATTAGTCAGGCATAAAAGAACTCTAAAGGGATGCTAATTGCTTTTAAAAAGATAAATTGAATTGAGCCAAAGAAGCAGAAAATTACCTTTGGTGGGAATCATCTTGGTTGTTTAAGAAAGGGAGGGCTGGTGGAAATTGGAACAATTAAGTGCCCAAGGCTGGGAGGGGAGGAGGCCCTCCCTCTTTCCTCAGCCAAACTCGAATCCCAAAGGCAGAGACTCTAGAAGGTTGAATGCCGCCCACGTAAGGCAAGGCTGTTTTCTGGTCTCTGGTAACCTGCGTGCATACCTTAAGCCTGTAGCAACCATTGTTCTGACATCTGATGGCAAGGATCCCCAGTGTTGTTTGAAAGCGTTATCTCAAAGGGTGTGGCATGAAACTGTCTCAGTGAAGGTAATTGAAATTCAGTTTACTGTTTAAAATGAACCTTCAGGGCAAAGGTGAAGGGTTTTTTCCTTCCTGTGAACTCCATAGTCCTTTAGGGTGCTTCACCCACAGGATGAGTTCCATGTGTGTAGAAACTGTTGCATTTACAGCTCGGAGAGTCCAGCAAAATCTAACTACACGTGGCGTGTCACGGCGACACAAACACTGGCAGCCCTTGACCTAGATGTGAATTCGAAGCTGCTCTTTCGAGGAGGAGGCATTTAGAAAAATTGCCTTTCCTGCCTCCAGAAAATCTTATAGAGGGACAAGGACATGTTTTGGGCTATTCAGTTTTGTGTGAGTTTTCCCCTCACCTAATTAAGCACAAAATTTGGAAATATTTATTTAATAAAGTCTATTGGTTACCCCTGGATACATGTGCCTTCATGTTCCCTTTCCTCTCAAAAGCATTTGCAATCAGCCAGTCCTGCCTTAACCACCTCTCTGGGCTTCATGCCCCACCTCACAGCCCGCCTTTTCCCCAGTCCTTTGTGCTGGCCCGTGGCTGGCTGCCTGACTGATGCTGGAAGCCTTGAGCTTGGTTCTGGTCCTGGTCTTCTCTATGTCACCCTTCCCTGTTGGTGACTGCATCCACAGCCATGGCTTTAAACAGTGCCTCTCTGGGGTGCCTGGGTGGCTCAGTTGGGTAAGCAGCCCACTCTTGATTTCAGTTCAGGTCGTGATCTCGTGGTTTGTGAGGTTGAGCCCCATCTCAGGCTCTGATGCTGACAGCGTGCAGCCTACTTGGGATTCTGTCTCCCTCTCTCTCTGCTCCTCCCTCTCCGCCCACTTGCTCTCTATATCTCTCTTTCTAAATAAATAAAAATAAAAATAAACTTTAAATAATGCCCCTCTATGTGGAGAAACGGCCACCCTCCTACACTGGGAATGTAAACTGGTGCAGCCGCTCTGGAAAACAGTGTGGAGGTTCCTCAAAAAATTAACAATAGAACTCCCCTATGACCCAGCAATAGCGCTGCTAGGGATTCACCCAAGGGATACAGAAATGCTGATGCATAGGGGCACATGTACCCCAATGTTCATAGCGGCACTTTCAACAATAGCCAAATCCTGGAAAGAGTTTAAATGTCCATCAACTGATGAATGGATCAAGAAAATGTGGTTTATATATACGATGAAATACTATATGGCAATGAGAAGGAATGAAATCTGGCCGTTTGTAGTAACATGGATGGAACTCGAGGGTGTCATGCTAAATGAAATAAGTCAGGCAGAGAAGGAGAGATACCATATATTTTCACTTATAAGTGGAACAGGAGAAACTTAACAGAGGACTGTGGGAAAGAAGAAAGGGAAAAAGTAGTTGGGGAGAGGGAGGGAGGCAACCATGAGAGACTCTTGAACACTGAGAACAAATGGAGGGCTGAATGGGGTGGGGGAGAGGGGAAGGGGGGTGACGGTCATGGAGGAGCGCACTTGTTGGGATGAGCACTGGGTGTTATATGGAAACCAACTTGACAATAAACTAAAGAGGGAAAAATAAATAAATAAGTAAATAGTGCCTCTTTGCTGACATGACCCTTATCTATATCCTCAGCTCAGACTTGTCCAAGTTGTGCCCAGAAACACATTCGCAAACACGCAAGTGCGCGCGCACACACACACACACACACCCCGCCCTAACAGCCTGCTGGGTATCTTCACTTGGGTGTCCAACAGGCATCTGAATCCTTGATTCCTCCCCTCCCTATGTTCTCCATTAAGTAAAATGGGGCCACCTCGTGGCTCCCACCAAAACCTAGCAGTCACTCTCAATTCTCCCCTCCCCCCACCATATCAAATCCACAAGGGAGTTCTGTTGGTTTTATCTCCAAAATACATTCCTAATCCTCCCACTTATTTTCATTTCCAGTTTTGCCATCACCTCTCACCCAGATTACTGTAATAGCCTCCTGGCTGATCTTCCTGCTCTCTCTCTCTTGCTCCCTGACACGGTGCTCTCCACTCAGCAGCCTGAGTGAGCTTTGCAAAATGTAAATCAGATCGTGTTAATCGTCCGGTTAAACCCCTGTGGTGTGATTCCGGGAATGCAAGGATATCTGTTGTGTAAAACACCATATTAACAGACTAAGGGAGGGCAGCTGCATGATCAACTCCGCTGACACAAAGAAAGCATTCGATAAAATGCACAATGTTTTCATGACAGAAACTCTTGGCAAACTGCAAATGGAAAAGAATTTCCTTAATCTGATAGAAGGTGTCTCTGTTGAAATGTTGAAGCAAATATAATCATAATTAATGGTCCAACTCTAAAACTATTTCCAGTGGAGTCAGAAAGAAAATAAAGGTAACGCCTATCATTGCTTCTAGGAAGCGTTGTCCTAGAAGTTCTAGACATGGTGAAAATGCAATCCAACAAATGTTTATGAAGAGCCTACTATGTGCTAGAGGCAGTTCATGGCTCTGAAAATTCACCAATGAATAGGGGCACCTGGATGCCTCAGTCAGGTAAGCATCTGACCCTTGATTTCAGCTCAGGTCATGATCTTGTTTCATAAGATTAAGCCCCACATTGGGCTTTGAGCTGACAGTTCAGAGCCTGCTTGGGATAATCTCTCTCCCTCTCTCTGCCCTTACCCAGCTCATGCGCACGTTCGAGCGCCCGCACTCTCTCTCTTCAAAATAAACAAACAAATAAATAAATAAAAAGACTTATCAATGAATAAAACAGACAGAAACAAGTGGGCATACACTATAGTGAAGAAAGGCAGAAACAACCAGTAGATATTGTTATGGACTGAACTATGTTCCTCCCTAAATTCTCATGGGAAAATTCTAAACTCCAGTGCCTTAGGATGGGGCTATATTTGGCAATAAGGTCTTTAGACAGATGATTATGTTAAAATGAGGGGTTGGGTGGGCCCTCATCCACTCTGACTGCTGTCCTTACCAGAGGGGGTAATCTGGACATCCAAGAACCACATGATGAGTGGGCACAGAGGACAGACCAGGTGATGACACAGAGAGAGGCACTATTTGCAAGCCAAGGACAGAGACCTCAACCAAGAAACCAAATGTACTGACGCCTTGATCTTGAACCCCTAGCCTCGAGAACCGTGAGAAAGTAAACTTGTGTTGTTGAAGCCACCAGTCTGGGACATCATGTTATGGCAGCCCCCTCAGACTATTACAGATAGTAGTTTACACAAGCAAGTATACAGTATGTCAGAAAATGACAAGACCTAAGTAAGACATAAAAGGCATAAGTGAAAGCGATCAAGGGCAGTGGGGAGGCGAGGTGTGGACTGGAGTGTTAAATTGGGTGGTCAGAGAAGGCCACACAGAGAAGGGAAAAGATAAGATGTATAAGAACAGGAAAGGAAGAGGTTGGAGGGTGAGGAACGAGTCAGACATGGTGCATAGAGAGCTTTCGCCTTGTCAGCAAGGTTTTGTTTCTCGTGCTTGGTGGTGGGATCATTACATTATTATCTACACCTTTTGGTCTGCCTGTAAGATTTCATTGTCATTTTTCGGAAAGGTTAGCACCTGGATACTGGCTGGTGGTTGTGACAGAAGGGCCAGGGCAAGGCTGAGCTGCGGCAGCAGAGTAAGGATGAAGAGGGTGTGAGGGTCCCAGTCACACCAGGCACGCAGGGCTGGCTCAGAATATGATGACCGAGTATGGGAGGTGAGAAGGGAGAGGTGTCTCAGATGACATGGGGCCACTGCACCGGGCAGTGGAGAAAAGAGTGCCATTGCCAGGACACAGGATGAGTAGTGGGTATGGGGGCTGGGGTGGGGCCCTGAGTGCAGGGTTGACAAGTTGTTTTTGAGGGGCTGGTTGGTGTTCAATGGCAGGAAAAGAGGAAAGAGATGAAATGGTGTGTCGCATCTCTGATTCTAGAACGCTCAGACTTGATTCTTGAGGGTAGCCTCTTTCCTGCTTGGACACCAAGGGCAGGAACTCAAGATCAAGTTGAAATCATATTCCACTGCAGTTCCTTGGCACTCAGGCACTGCTCACACCCGTGGATTCCGTGTTCAGAAACTCTGGAAGCTGCTTTCTCACGCAGCCCCCACCGCCTCACCCGGCCAATGTTACATACTGCTCAGGGAATGCTAGGGTTTGTTGGGAAGGGGCTTAGAAATAGGTCAGCAGCAGCACCCTCCTTCTTTTGAATAAAGGTTTACATTTAAGAATAGATTTAGGTTACAGAAAAGTTGCAGAGATAGTACAAAATTCCCATTTTCCCCGCACCCAGCTTCTTCCATTATTCATATCTTACATTAGTATACCAGTCACAATTGATGAACCTGAACTGAAAGGACACAGGTCTGAACCAAATGACTCCACGACAGGCTTCAAGTTTCCCCTCTGACCTTGGAGGCCTAATGGTCGGTTTCTCAGAATCATTAGACAATAAAAGGGCACAGATTGCTCAGCCAGGGACCACCCTAGTAACACCCAATCAGAAGCAGCCAGCTAAAATGCTTAATACTCCTAAGGGCAGGCCTAGAGATAGAAGCTATAGACAATCACTTATTGCTTAAGGCTAGTTACACCCTACGTGAGGGTCCTGGGCCCACTCTGTAATTGGTTAACACTCTAAATGTTGTGATTGGGCCCCGCCAAAAGTAACGAACACTCTGGACAATGTGTATGGTTAAAGTTACTGCCGATGATGTTATGCGCTAATGATTGGGTCACTGTACCTGTGTCACAATTTCCTGTAACTCCCCCTTCCCAAAACCCATAAAAACCCTGCTCAGCCCTTGTTCGGGGGCTCTCAGCATGGATCCACTGCGCTGGTGAGGTCTGTGAGCCCGAGCTTAGACCCGGTGAGCCTAAGTCCATAATAAAGCCCTTTGCTTTTGCATTCATGACTCGGTCTCCCTGGCGGTCTCTGGTTTTTGGGGACGATATTGAAATCTGGGCATAACAAACCAATATTGGTATATGATTATTAACTGATGTCCACAATTTATTCCTTAGTATTTACCTATTGTCCTTTTCTGTTCCAGGATCTTAGGAAGGATATCCGGTTACATCTAGTCATCCCGTCTCCTTAGTGTTCTCCTGACTGTGATAGTTTCTCAGACTTTCCTTGTTTTACGTTTTTTTAATGTTTATTCATTTTTGAGAGAGAGACAGTGTGTTAGCAGGGGAGAGGGAGAGAGAGAGGGAGACACAGAATCTGAAGCAGACTCCGGCTCCAAGCTATCAGCACAGAGCCCAATGAGGGGCTCGAACTCATGGACTCTGAGCTCATGACCTGAGCCAAAGTTGGACACTTAGCTGACTGAGCCACCCTGGCACCCCCAGACTTTCCTTGTTTTAGATGACCTTAAAGAGTTTAAGGAGTGCTGGTCAGGTGTTTTGTAGAATGCACCTCATTTGGGATTAGCCTAATGTTTTCCCCAACCCCCCTACTTATTCTAAGTAGCTGAGACCATTTCCTTTCCCCCAAACAAAAGCAGGGAGCAGCTGCTGGCTTAAAGCCCTAGGTGGTAGAAGGAGAGCCTCAGGGCATCTCTGTGAAACTCGGTAGGGCTCTGAGAAACCCAGTTAGAACAATCCCTCGTTTGTGGACCGGGAAGCAGCTCTCCCAGCCTCCGCTTCCTTTTGTGGACAGGGTCTGCCTCCATCACCGGCTCACTTCAGATGCGAGCATCTCCTTCCCATGGGCACTTCCTGTCCCATGGGGACCTACAGTCTCCCTGATTGTTCAGAACGGCCCCCCAACACGCACACACTTGAATTTATCATTGCCGAGCAAATGATCCTTTAAATCCTTCAGCTCAGCCAGATGGGTCAGTGGGTCAAGGACTGCTTTGAAAAGTTAGCCAGAAAAACATATGTTTAAAGTTTGATTCCATCACTTATTTCAAGGGCCCATGAACCCTCTGTGCATGAAACATGGACCTTAGTGAGGTATCCCTGAAGCAGGGCGGCTTGTGAAATACACACACATACTAGGAACTGAATGCTGTGTCCTCCCTGAATTCACATTAGAAATACTAACCCTGCAATGATGGTTTTATGAAGTGGGCCTTGGGAGGTGATTAGGTCATGAGGGTGAAGCTCTCGGGAATGGGATTCGTGCCCTACTACCAGAGACCCCAGAGCTCCATAGCCCTCTTTCTGCCATGTGAGGATACAACCTGGAAGACAGCCCACGGACCTCACCAGAACCCAACCATGCTGGCACCCTCATCTCGGACTCCTAGCTTCCAGAACTGTAGACATAAATGCCTCCTGCTTATAAGCCACCCAGCCTCCGGTACTGGTGATGGGTCTCCCAAGTGCCTTTAGATGAGTGGTCGTACCCCCAAAGACTCCGGTTTATCAAGTCCCAGGCTCTGGTGTCCAGCAGACCTAGGCTAATCCTGGCTTGGCCCCTTTGTAATGCCATCCCCTTGGTGGCTCCTCTGTGCTGCCTTTCACACTCTGTAAACTGAGATACAGCCAACTCAGAGGTTGTGGTGAGGACTGAGTGACACAAAGCCCAGCACAGGGTCATTATCTTCATTGTTGTTGATGCTGCTGTTGCTGTTGTTGTCACGTACCAACACCACCACGTGCCCCATTTCCTGTGCCATTTGCTCACCAACTATACCCGGATCTAACGTTCCTCTATGACCTGTGCTATTCGTGGCAATGACCAAAGAAGAACATCTCTAAGCTGGCCGAGGGAGGCCCAGGAAGCAGCTCAAAACTCAAAATAACCCTTTCAGCCAAAGGGGACTTTGGGCTCCATCTGGAATGTGCAGCTGGGAGAGGTTCTCTCGGGGATGGGAGGGGTTTCAGCATGTCCCCCCAACCAGAAAGAAAGAAAGAGAGAGAGAGAGAGAGAGAGAGAGAAAGGAAGGAAGGAGGAAAGAAAGAACAAACTAACAGGAATAGACTACAACAGAAAATATCAGAGGGTATCATTTGTAGAAAGTATAATTTTTTCTCAGGAAATTGATTTTGTTTGAGTGTGTACATGTGAGCCTGTGTGTGTCTATTGGGTCATGCTGTGAAACGTCTCTCTCTGGTCAGTAGGCAAAAACTTGTCAAGCCACTACTCTAAAGTATGTGCAAGAGTGAGGTCTGAGGGGTGTTTATGAAGCCCCCCATGAGGAACGAAAGAGAAGGGAGAGCTTTTAGGACCAAGAGTCAGTTGTAGGGTAGGGACTAGAGGGGAATATTCGGGAACCTTCCCGCTCTACCACAGGCCCTACCCGCACCTCAGGATACTGTATTATCTTTTCCTGGCTCCTCTTAGGGATGAGCAGCTACAAAAACCCCTAAGCACCAACCCTGTAAACCACCAGGACTTGTGTGTTTGTCTGCAGGAGTCGCGAGGGGCTGGATGGACTGCGTCCTCTAGCCCGTGCTGTGGGGCCAAAGCCCCAGGAGACGGAGTGGGAGGTGGCAGCATTAACGGGAGCAGACAACTACAGCGGAACACACGTGTGGTCTGGCCTGCTCCTAACCTCCACCGCTTCTCCCGCCTTCAGGGTAGAGCGAGAACTCCAGTACCTTCCGTATCTCTCCCTCAGTCTCCCTCCTGTTCCGGCACTCCCTCTAGGCACTTGGAGTCCACATATTCCCAGACCATCATGCTGCTCTTTCTCTCTCTTCTGGTCTCAAATGTTTAAATTAAAAAAAATTTTTTTTTTGAGAGTGAGAGAGAGAGAAAGAGAGAGAGAGAAAATGAATGAGTGGGGGAGGGGCAGAGAGAGAGAGGGAGACACAGAATTCAAAGCAGGGCTTCTGGCTCTGAGCTGTTGGCACAGAACTATGAGCTGTCAGATCATGACTTGAGACCAAGTTGGACCCCCAACTGACTGAGCCACCCAGGTGCCCCTCAGCTGTTTTACGCAGACGTTCGCCTTGGAACACCTGCGGGGCTCACCTTAGAAGGCACCTCCTACCTGCAGATACCAGGCCCCGTTGTCTCTCTGTGCCATGGCTCCCAAGGTGTGCCTTTCTGTGTGGCTGCTTGCCACCCCTCTGAGACTGAACTCCCCGAACGGGACCTGGGTCTAGTTCCCTGTCTGTCCACTCCCTACCTGAGCACCTACTAAGTGACACCTGGCTCATTTTTTATTAAATGAGTAGGTTGAGAAGAAAAAGGTGAGCACTCTCCCAAGGTCAAATCCTGTTTGCTTTATCAGCTCTGTGTCCCTGATTTTCCAGGAATCTGAGCCATGAGGAGGTCTGGGAGCAGCAGGAAATGCAAGCCCAAAGACAAATGTGAGTCAGAGAAGCCACGAAGCAACACCAAGTCAGAAGCTGGTGCTGTGCAGACAGGTGAGTGGGGCCGGGCCGGGGCTCTAGAACAGGCTGGGGCCGCCCCTTTGCCTTTTATTGCTCTGGCTTTGCGTGGGCCGTGGGAGTCCAGCTCCGGCCCCTGGGGCACCTTGAAAGAACTTCAGGACCTCTGACTCCAGGTTCAAAGGTGGGAAAGTACGGGGTATGTTTGCAACGGCGTGGGAAAGAGAGCAGAGCGCTGGGGCAGGTGTTGTGTGCTGGGGGGCGGGCGGGGGGCGGGGAGGGCCTCGAAGGCCAGCTTGGGGGATGGATTTTATCCAAGGTCCTGGGGAGACCACCACGCTGGGGGGCAGATGGAGGGGCACTACAGCCCCACCCCCTGTGGTTACAGGCAAATGTGGGTATATTTCTCTAGGAAGAAGACCGCAGCTTTCATCAGATTCACAAAAATATTGTGACCACAAATAATAAACAAACACCTTGTTCGAGGCTTTGGAGCAGGTTTCGGGAATCTCGCTCTGGCAACGATGTACGTGGCAGAGAGGAGTTTCACTAGTTTCCCTGGTGAGAGAACATGTGCCGTGGCAAGATACTGTGTAAATATTTGAGATCTGACATTTGGTTGTTTAATAAGACTGCCTGCCTCTCCGCAGAAGAGTTAGAATTTTTATTTTCTAATAGAGCTGGCCTCCGACATAACACCCAGGCCTGCTAGTTCACAGGGGCCTCGCCGCGCAGCTGTGTGCTCTCAGCTTCTCCAGCAGGGATGTTCTCCCCTCGGTCCCCTACCCCGCAGCTGCCTCTGACTCCCTTTGACTCAGAGGCCCCCGGACAGGACGCCCCTCCCTCCCCAGGGGCAGTCCCAGGAGGTGATGGTGACACAGGCTGCCCTTGCCTTTTCTGTCCGGCCCCACCATGACTGCACCAATGATACTCCGTGTGTCAGACTTCTCTGAACAGTTGGGGATTATCACATTGGAGGGGAAAAAAATGATAACTGTCTATTTCGTATGATTCTCCTCTTGACGCCGGAGTTAGGCATCAGGGATGTCCGAGCCTACGTAAGGAAGCCCCTCTTGAATCTCATCTTGTCCTCTTACCCTCTGTTCTTCCCCCTTCTAGGCCTACAGTGCGAATATCCACCGTCCCCTTTAGGGAGTCCCCTTCCCTATCCACAGGGCTGGCCTCACCCCAGAACACACCATCCTCTTCTCCCTAGATGGACATAGTAATTCCTGGTGACACTTTCCCCAGGTCTGATGTATTAGTCCCTCCACTACTAGTACCAGAACAAGGCGGGGAGGCGGGGCTCTGAGGGACAGGGGGTGGGTCTCAGCCATCTGCTGGGTCTGAGAACTCCTGTCCAATGGCCAGTATAGAAAGGATTCTTGCTGTTCACCTGTTGGGTAGCCATCATTCACATACAAATATATCTCCTGAAGACAAACTTTAATGCTCAGAAATGGTAGAGTCTAGATCACATGAAGGGAGGCAGCCATTGCTCCCAGTACATCGTCACCTGCACAGGCCCCTGCTCACAACGGGTCCAGCAATGATTGTGCACAGCAGCGTTTGTCCCTTGTGCCACCCCCTGCCCACAACCTGGCTTCCAGGCAGGGCCTCTGGGCCTCCAGAAATCAAAACACATTTTGCCATATTATGCAGTAATGTTCCATTCTATTATATAGAAGATAAGGAAAACAAATGGGATGGATGCCACTCATAAGAAGCCTTACGTAGAGGGACATCTGGCTGGCTCATTCGATAGACTGTGCAACTCTTGGTCCTGGGGTTGTAAGTTCAAGTTGGGTGTAGGGATTACTTTAAAAAAATAAAATCTTAAAAAAAATAAGTCTTAAGTAGAGATAGAAAGCAAATAGCTTATAACTATGAACAAAACTTGTATTAAAGTAGACAGTAAGTAAGCTATAAATATGGAATGAAGAAGAGTGTTCCTTGTAGATAAAAAGGAATAGGGAGACCAAGTCATAGGTACAAAGCATGTAGGCTGATTGCTAAGTCAGCCAATTTGAAGCCCCCCATATGCATATTGGTGCCCCTTCAACCTCATGTGTTCTACCCTCGCAATAAAGATCAAGCCCATGGCCGTGGAGCTCACTGATCAGCAAGCTACATCTAATGTCCTTGCTACTATGTCTGATGGGGCATGTGTGTGTTGGCTTTGGGCTGAGGTCCCATGTTCAGCCTGTACCAGGCAGTCTTCTCCAGAGAAACAAAATCAATAACGTGTGTGTGTATGTAGAATAGAGAATTGATGCATATGATTATGGTGGCTGCCAAGTCCAATATCTGTAGAGTAGACCAGCAGGCTGGAGATCTGGGAAAAGAGTTGCAGTTTGAGCCCAAAGCCAGAATTCCCTCTCTTGTCTCTGGGGAAGTCAGCCTTTTTCTTAAGCCCTTCAACTGACTGGATGAGGCCCACCCACAATATGGAGTTCAATCTGCTTTATTTACTCTACTGACTTCGATGTTAACCCCATCCAAAATATACCCTCACAGAAATATCTACAATAGTGTTTGGCCAAATTATTGGGTACCATAGCTTTGCCAAGTTGACATATACAACTAAGTATCACAAATTTCAGCTCTGGTTATCATAACTTCCCTATCATTGAGCAGAGCTGAGGTCACTGAGAACGAGAAAGAAGTATGAGCTTGCACAACCCTCAAATCAGATAGTGAGGCCTTCCACTCAATTTATACGCTCCCCTCAGGTGTGACCCTGCCTTGTTTCTTTCCCTTTGCTTCTTGTTTTATGCTTTAAATGGATTTAATAAACCATGGTGTTGGGGCATCTTAATTTGATCTGTGAGCTTTTCTGTTGTGTGACCTCTGGAATAGCTTACTGGTAGTAGACTTGGAGGGTACTATTGCATACCATAATTTCTTTCACTACAATGCCCAAAGACCTGGCATCAGATTTGCAATGACACTTCTCTGCACCTTAGGCTACCTCTGTTCTCATTTTCTGTGGGCGGTGGGGGATGGGAGTGGGGGTGATAGGAATCAGAACTCTCCACCCCATCACTGGCTTAACGGGTTCCATTCTTAAATTGTTTTAAGTGTTTGTTTATTTTTGAGAGAAAGAGAGAGAGCGCACGCGCATAAGCAGGGGAGAGGCACAGAGAGAGAGAGGAGACAAAGAATCCGAAGCAGGCTCCAGGCTCTGAGCTGTTGGCACAGAGCCCAATGTGGGGCTCAGACTCACAAACCACAAGATCATGACCTGAGCTGAAGGTGGTTGCTTTTTTTTTAAGTAGTTTATTGTCAAATTAGTTTCCATACAACACCCAGTGCTCTTCCCCACAAGTGCCCTCCTCCATCACCACCACCTCTTTCCCCCCCCTTGAACCCTCAGTTCATTTTCAGTATTCAATAGTCTCTCAAGTTTTGTGTCCCTCTCTCTCCCCAACTCTCTTTCCCTCTTCCCCTCTCCCTGGTCCTCCATTAGGTTTCTCCTGTTCTCCTGTTAGACCTGTGAGTGCAAACATATGGTATCTGTCTGCAGGTGGATGCTTAACTGACTGAGCCACCCAGGTACCCCTAATGGGTTCCATTCTTCTACTTACAAACCTTCCATAACTATTTGACTGTGTTTTTCTGGGACTGTAGGGCTGGGGAGAAACTAAAATTGCCTTCTGTCTGCAGTTGCTGGTTATTAGGAAGGACGGGAACATGAGTCAGAGGCTCTGATGAAAAATGAAAAACACAAGCAGAAGTCCCCAGCTCCACGCCCTCCCTTCCTCCTCCTCCAGGAGCCCCAGTCTCTGCCATAATAGAGGTCACCACCTGTGGCTGGGAAAGGGAGACTCTGCTCTCCTGATGTGTACGATGTGTGCAGGAGCCGGGAGTGGCCCAGCTTGGCAGTTAAGCACCTTATAAGCAGAGACTCATTTTCCTTTGAACCCCCAGCACCTACATCCTGCCTGGCTCATTATAGATGTTCAGGGTAAGTTTGCTGAACAGAGGCAGAGCTGGAGGGCAGGGCTGTGGACCACTGCACCCAGAGATTTGTTGGTGACCTCCTATGTTGGGTTCCTGAATGCAGCTTTCCTGGGAAGCGGTGATGACATGCATTAGTGCCGTGGCACAACACTGTAAGCATTTAGTAACCGATCTGGGGACGTAACTATGTTCTATGGGATATGAGTTATAAATTCAAACAAATTTGCTTTCAGAATCCACTTACTTATAAGCTGAGAGCTGCCCATCCACATCCCCAGCCCACCTCTGCCCTGATGCCAGCCAATCCCTAACTTCAAACATGTCTATATACTGGTGAGTACCTGGGAAAGCTTTCAGCTTCACCTATTCCATTGGCTCCCTCCACTCGGGGTGTACAGAGTGTTTCTACATTCCATCCTGCGCCTTGTGGCTTCGACACCGTTACACCCAGGGCAGAAACTGCTCCTTGCTTTCGCTCCTTCTCACCACACACTCTCGGCCGCCACCCAGCAAATTGTGAATGCGAGAAATAGAGAAATCACCATACCGCTTCTTAGGAGAGACTCATTTTCCATTCACACCTTCTCCCTGGAAAGCAGGAGGGGTAGGTTGTGAAGGGTGAATGATGGGGAAGAGTTTGCACAGCGGCACTCACAGCACCCCCCTTGCACACCCACTCATTCCAAGTAGAGCAAGTACATTAATACCTTCCTGCTTCCTTTCACTGAAATTATTCTGCCTGACTTAATCCTCCAGTGTTGGCAGTAGAGGAGGGGTTTCTGCTCTTCAGGATGGATGTTCTTTGTAGAGAAAAGACCCAGTTTACTAGAGACTTAATGTCTTGAATGAATGGAACATACAGAATGAATGTGAACTGTAACAGTTCCTCCACCATAAACCTATGCGCACTTTTTAGAGTAGCCTGGGAAATGGGTTCTTGAGAATATTTTTGTAGCACCATGTATCTGAGTTAGATCAGCGGATCTCTGCTGGGGACAATTTTGCTCCCTGGGGGACCTGTAGCAATGTTTGAGACATGATTGGTGGGAGAGGTTAAGGCCAGAGATGCTGCTAAATCAGTCTCTGCCCCACCAACAAAGAATTACCTGGTCAAAAACGTCAATGGTGTCAGGATTAAGAAACCCTAAGTCAGACAGATATAGGTGGTCTGTCAATATTATGATATTACCTAGGGAAACATCCAGAGACCATTAGCAAACTCCATCTTTGCTAAGACTAAACTGTATATAAAGGCAAATTACATTCTTCTGAATTCTATTTCCTTATCATTCATTTGCCAGGCAGGTTTTAAATGTTTTTTTTTTTAATTTTTGATACAGAGAGAGACAGAGCATGAGAGGGGAGGGGTAGAGAGAGAAGGAGACACAGAACCGGAAGCAGGCTCCAGGCTCTGAGCTAGCTGTCAGCACAGAGCCCGACGCGGGACTCGAACCCACAAATGTGAGATCTGACCTGAGCCGAAGTCGGAGGCTTAACCGACTGAGCCACCCAGGCGCCCCCCAGGCAGGTTTTAAACCATGATTTGAGAATTTTTAAGTTTCCCTCAAGTTTCATCTGTCCCCATTAACCATTTTTCGCAAATCGATCAAGTTGTTATTACTCAAAGCAAGTAATTATCGGGAGAACAGAAGAAAAACTACAAAATGTATCGAGACTCCGTAGCTAGCACATCCACTAACTGAGTGGTTGTGGCAGATTGCATCGTCTGAAAATGGCTGCATCAGTACCTCGCATCCTACATGCTCTTCTTCGTAGGTGATTTGGCATTCATCCCATGGTGCAGTAGGGCCTCTGTTCCCTCCAGCTGAATCGGGGAGAGTTTATGATGAAGGTATGAGTTACAAGACGTGACTTCTGAGGCCAGGTCATAAAAGGAACACAGCTTCCTCTTAATGCTCTTGGAACCCAGCCACCACGCGATGAGGCAACCCAAGCGGCCACATAGGTAAGTTCTGGCCAACAGCCCCTGGCGAGGAATGGGGGTCCCAGCTGATGGCCAGCATTAATCACCAACGTGAGAGTGAGCAAAGTGAGCAAGCCTCAGATGGTTTCTGCCCTTGGCCATTGAGCCATGCTCAGTCTTTGAGTGTTCCCTAGTAAGGTCTCAGACTTTGTGGAACAGAGACAAGCTGTCCCCATTGAGTCCTTTCCAAGTTTCTGACCCACAGAATCCATAAGTATAAAAGCATTGATGGAAACCACAGAGTTTTGGAGTCCTTGTTACGTAGTTAAGATGTAAATAGAACAGTAATTCTCCCCCAAATATACATAAAATATTTCCTGCAATGAAACTGCTAAGATACATTGATCTTCAGCCAAAATGGTAAATGAGTGGCAACCATACTATGGCTGCCCTATCTTGCACCTAAAGCAGACATCACTAATTAATCGCAGAACTCTTTCTTGATGAGCAGGGATCCAGTCTTAAAACCCTCTCAATAAAATACATCGGCAACCAGGTTATTGGCACTGACGTACAATTTGAAGTCTCTTTGCTCTCCCCGATGTTTTTTATCAGAGTTGAGGCTGGTTTCCACTGGCTTACTCCCAGACAGAAGGATTTATCTGCTGTTTAATCAGGTGCACAGAAAAGGATGTGTGGCTTTGCAGCACCTGTTTGCAAAAATGCTGTTATATTAGCTTGGTAGATGAATATGAGGGGAGTCTTTTTATCATAATTTCTGAGAATTTGACTATCAAACAACAATAGCAGCCTATTGATGCCAACAGCTGCTTTTATTAAAAGCAAACAAACTCAAATCCCTAGTACACCAGAAAAATGTTTAAACTGCTTTTTTAAAAGTGGCACAATCCCCTAACAAAAGAAAAAAAAAAGCCTAACATAACAAGATGACCCATATTTCTAGCCTGTGAATGAAGGTTGTCAACTTTATGCAATAGTTCAGAAGTGGAACCTTTAATTTCAGTTTGAAGAGCCAAGCACACGGCGAAAGGGTGTCATTGGTACCTGTATTATTTTGAGCTTTGTTCAAGCACATTATAGTACTAGGTCCAGGGGAGAGCATGAAGTGACTATGCCTTCTCTTCTTCAATTTTCTATTTGTGAATTTGATGTCTTCACCTTATGACTGACAACGAAATTTCTCTCTCTCGTCTATCAGGGATTCTGGGAAGCCAAAGTTGTTTATTTTTTAAAAGAATGTAATAATGGTTATTTGAAGAAAATGACTCAGGTGATTGAATTCCTGAGCAGGCAGGCAAACCACATGTCGGAAGGACATTTTAATCCAAGATTTCAAGGATTCTGTAGACATCAGTCCTATTCTTCTCGCATGGTGGCCTTTGGACTTTAAATAAAGTCACTTGTAAAAGGGGGTAGGCGTCAGGGCAAGAAGGAAAAGTCATACTGACTGAAATTCTCTAATTGTCCCTTGGAGTATGTTTTAATCTTAAATTTCTTTTCTTAATGTTTGTTTATTTTTGAGAGAAGGAAAGAGACAGAGCACCACTGGGGGCCAGGCAGAGAGAGAGGGAGACACAGAATCTGAAGCAGGCTCCAGGCTCCGACATGGGGTTTGAAGCCACAAACCATGGGATCATGGCCTGAGCCAAAATTAGACACTTAACCAACTAAGCCACCTAGGCACCCCTGGAGTATGTTTCAAAAATCATAACTTAACCAAGTCAAGAACCTAGGAATATTTAATCCTTGCCTTCTGGGCCTTTCTGTCATCTCTCCTGGGTCCTTTTCTCACTTTCAAACACACCCACTCTCCCTTGACCCTTTTTCAAAACCACCAACAAGCCCTGTGTCTTCAGGTTTCCACTTGGAAACGGAGTTCCTCCTGTCCTTCCCCATCCCCTTGAGGGCTTCTGAGTTCTGTCCTGCTCTTCTAGAAAAAACAGTATGACCCCTTGGCTATTCTGATGGACTGATTTAAGCTGAGGTGTTACCATAGGCTTTTCTCTATTAAGAGTCACTGCCCTATAGGAAAAATATAGAGAACCATCTAAATTTTAAAATGAATTTCATTGTTTTGTTTATTTAGAAGACTACATAAAAAGTTAAAATTCTAGGGGCACCTGGGTGGCTCAGTCGGTTGAGCATCTGACTTCGGCTTGGGTCATGATCTTGCAGTTTGTGAGTATGAGCCCCAAGTCAGGCTCTGTGCTGACTGCTCACAGCCTGGAGCCCGCTTCAGATTCTGTGCCTCCCTCTCTCTGTCCCTCCCCCACTCACAGTCTCTCTCCTTCTCTCTCAAAAATAAAAATAAACATTAAATATATATACATGTATATATCTTTTAAAGTTAAAATTCTAAGCAAAGTAAAAATGTCCATGGACACTAGACATTCACATTTCTTTGAGACAGATACTATTGTGTCCATTTTTCTGATTTGGAAATGGAGACTTAGGCATATCAAGAGATTGTTCAAGGTCCCGGGATTCAAACCCAGGTTGACCAAAGTGTGAAGCACAGGCTCTTAACGACCATGCCTCACCGCCTCCTGCTATATATCTTGGCTTTGAGAGATTTAGTAGGATAATCTTTTCCAGGCAGCTTGAACGAGCAAGGGCATTTTACCATCCTGGTTCCTTACTGCCAACCTTAAAACCAGCACACGTGTATGGCTAGATGCCGAAACGCTAAGCAAATGACATGCTTTGGATAGCCAAGAGCTTACTAATTTAAACACCAATTTTTAAATGTGCATGGAAATCTTTCTTAAGTATATTATGTAATTTCTTGCCTTCTTAAGCTGGATATTCTAAACATAATTTAGCCCTTAGCCTTTCCTTATACACTCACGGTTCAGCAATGTGAACATTAGCCACAGTTAACGAGGCTCTAAGACAGCAAGGCCCTTGGGACCGTTGAAGTACATAGGGCTGTTTTTAACCTACATTTTAAGTGGTCCCAGACTACTGTGCTCCGTGAGTTCTTGTGTCTGCTTTTCATAGATTTTCTGTCATGCTGTCAGCCTCATGGGAATTGACTCTCGCTGCTATTAGGATCTGCCTGTATTAGTCCTTCTTTGCCCTCTTAGATTTGCTACTTCCAATCTCTGGTGGATATGAAACTAAGATATTTGGGCATATTTTGTCTTTAAAAAAACTAAATACTTATCAAATGGCTGAGGGGATTTCTATTCAGTAGGGAATGGGAATTTTCCGGGTCTCTGGGTCAATAATTGATGAGATTGTCAGTTAGCCAATATACTCGAAATACCCACTGGTACCTGCCTGTCCACAGCCCCCCTGTAAGGGGATCTGTCTGTTTTCCAGAGTCCCGGCTTCTTAGGTGACCAAACTTTGCCCTTTGTGATCATGACCTCCCCACCCCCATTACACACACTGTGCGAACTGGGTCAGTGGAGTGCCTGCCCCAAGGGCAACCAGCCCACACACTGGCCAATGGCCAGAGAAAAAGATAAGCTGCGCTTAGCCCATTCCACCTGTGGGGCTTTTGAACTGGGGACCACATGAAGGCAAACTGGTTAGGGGCGGTACTTGAACCAGAAAGTTCAGGAAGTAGAGTTATGGCCCCTGAGGCCACAGAGTATCATGAGCCATCTGAAGTGATGACATGCAGAGTTTGCCGAAAAACGGTTAGGAGAAAGAGAAGGAAGCAAATGGAAGGGGAGAGACAGAGGTATACTGCAGGCAGAGAGAGAGAGAGAGAGAGAGAGAGAGAGAGAGAATGGTGAGATTTGCTCCTTGTGTATCTTTGCTCCAAACACAAGTATTCTTGAGGCAACTTGAGTGAGTTTCTGTGTCTCCCACCCAGAAGAGGCTAAAAATCACTTTCTGGGGCATCTGGGTGGCTCAGTTGGTTCAGCATCTGACTTTGCCTCAGGTCATGATCTTACAGTTCGTGGGTTCGAGCCCTGCATTGGGCTCTGTGCTGACAACGTGGAGCCTGGAGCCTGCTTCAGATTCTGTGTCTCCCTCTCTCTCTCTGCCCCTCCCCCACTTGTTCTCTCTTCTCTCTCTCTCTCTCTCTCTCTCTCTCTCTCTATCAAATAAACATTTTTAAAAAATTTAAAAATCACTTTCTGAGGCACCTGGGTGGCTCCATTGGTCAAGTGTTCCAACTCCTGATTTTGGCTCAGGTCATGATCTCACGGTTTGTGAGTTTAAGCCCCACGTCCAGCTCTCTGCTGACAGCAAGGAGCCTGCTTGGGATTCTCTCTCTCTCAAAATTAAATAAATAAACATTAAAAAATCCATTTCTGAGAGCTGAGCTGTTAGTGTACCTTACCATATTTTCTGGACCCTGTGCTAGCAGAAAAACACCAACAACATAACTGTAGAGGAAAAATAACAGAATTTGAAATGGAAACACTTAAGGTCAGAATTAACACAAAGACAAATAGGTATGAAGAGAAAGATAATGGCTAAGAAAGCAAATAATTATGCTAACATATGAGACCAGCACCTTCTCGTAGCCTGAATAGTCAACCCATCAACACAGAAGCAAAGATGTAACATAGAACAAGCACAAGGCCCTTGAATCCTGCTATGGTTCTTTTTTAATTAAGTGATTACAACCCGCATACAACCCCCGTTACATGTGTGTGGCATGTGAGTACGCACGCGTGTGTAAGGGGGATGCCGTACAGGGGCTGGGGAGGGAGGTGAGCACCCCCATGAGGTGCTACAACAGCCCGCGTGAGGAGGCACGGCCAGATGGTGCCCCCAGGAGAGCCCCGTGGGGAAGTGAAGCAGCCTAGAGGCAGTTACAGAAATAGCCCAACCAGAGGCTCCCCGCTCATGCTCTCATCCTTTCTTAGTGACTCAGGAGCACGTGGATCAACTGATGCCTTGTTACCTCCACAGAGGTTAGTGAGGCCCACTGGAGGTCTCTGAACTCTGTTCTTACACCATAAGGCAGTTGACCTAAGGTCAGAAAACAGTGGACACGCATCTTCCCTGTACATCACACATCACTGAAGACCACTGACCTCCAGGGATTTCTCCACAGTTGTCCTGGCTTCATGCACCAGACCAGGGAGAAGCAGGTGGGGCTGTTGTCCACCCACATGATAGCCAGTGGTTCAAGGATGTCTTGTTGGCGCAGAGAGGCAGAGGCCAGGAAGCCAGGATTGTCACTGGGAATGCAAAAGAACAGATCAAATCAGAAGGGCTGGAGAAGATGATAAGCAAAAACAGGCAGCTAGATGGACAGCTAACAAAGGTGAGAACAACACACCAAAGCGCTGGGTATCCGGGGCCCGGTCACTCAAGTCTGTATCTGAAAACCAAAAACTTCCAGATACCATATTCTCTGCCTACAGTAGAAACTTAAGGAAGAGGGATAAAGAAACTAAAGAAAAAGAAGGAGAAATAGAAGGGGGTGCAGAGTTGGGGGTCAGAGAATGGGCATGGTGGGAGAGCATATAAGAAAATACAACTCAAGGGGCACCTGGGTGGCTCAGATGGTTAAGCGTGTGACTTCAGCTCAGGTCATGATCTCGTGGTTTGTGGGTTCGAGCCCTGCATCGAGCTCTGTGCTGACAGCTAGCTCAGAGCCTGAAGCCTGTCTTCTGACTCTGTGTCTCCCTGTCTCTCTGTCCCTCCCCTGCTCATGCTCTGTCTCTCAAAAGTGAAAGAAAAGAAAGAAAGTAAGAAAGAAAGAAAGAAAGAAAGAAAGAAAGAAAGAAAGAAGAAAAAAAGAAAAATACAACTCGAGTTGGCAAAATGCAGCCCAAGCCGTTAACATTTTCTCCAGAAAATGTCCTTCCTTCAGATAACAAAACAAAATCATGACCAAAACCTAAGAAATGATTGAAGTAGTCCTCCTGAAACATATAAGACAGTTTCACAAGCTCATAATGAACAAGTCCATCTTTGGTCTAGATTCTGGAAACTAAATTCACATTGTTCGTGGTGCCTTCACCAATTTCCCCTTGAACCTTGTGTCATAGATCTTTTAAATTTGAACCCTAGCAGGGCATCAATTGGAGAGAGGGGCTATGTAACCTACATACTTTAGAAACTCTAAGAATCCCATTTGGCCCGAACAGCGCTAAGTATTCTGGGGTAAACAAGGACGAGGCCAGGAAATGAGGGGGCCAGGGCAACCCCTGCCCTGGGACTCCGTCCTGGGTGGTAAGGAACTCACCCCCAAATGAGGGCAGCATGTGGACTCCTTCCCCGGAGACACCTGGCTTCATCCTCAGGGCCAAGCTGCCTGACCAGCAGTGGCCTCTGGCCCCCGTGACCACTCCCTCTTCCTGACCACTTCCTGAGCAAATCTTTCCTTGAATCCTGGGACGCTACACTTCCCCCATGCTTTCTCATCTTCTTTCATTCGTGGCTACCCTTTTGGGGCAACTTTTTAAATTGAAAAAATGTATTCTTTTATTATTTTATTAATATTATTGATTATTTATACTGTGATTGACTATGGTTGTTATAATAAACATTTATTTTATTGAATTTATTAGTATACAATGTTATGTTAGTTTCAGGTGCCCAACATAGTGATTTTCTGTATCTTTCCCAGTACTCCTAATGACAGTCACCATCTGTCACCGTACAATGTTATTACAATACTATTGACTATATTCCCTCTGCTGTACTATTCATCTCCATAACTTTTTTTTTTTAATGTTTTATTTATTTTTGAAAGAGGGAGATACACACAGGAGCAGTCTCCAGGCTCTGAGCTGTTAGCACAGAGCCTGACACGGGGCTCAAACTAGTGAACCAGGAAATCATGACCTGAGCCGAAGTCCAACGCTCAACTGGCTGAGCCACCCAGGTGCCCCGCTTCTTAATTTGTTAACTAGAAGTTTATACCTCTTCATTCCCTTTACCTACTTTTTTTTTTACTTTTATTATAGAAAACTTTAAACATGTATAAAAGTAGAGAAAATAGTGCAATGATGTCCCACCGGTTCATGATCATGTTTCAACAATGATCGGCTTGGGATCTATCCCATTTTTCCAAGACCCCACCCACTTTCCTGTTCTGCAGATTATTTTGAAGTAAATCCAAGTCACCACATCAAGTGTTTCTGTGCACATCTTTTGAAAATCATAACCCATACTCACTTCGGCAGCACATGTACTAGAATTGGAATGATACAGAGAAGATTACATGGCCCCTGAGTGAGGATGACACGCATATCCGTGAAGCATTCCAAGTTTTTGTGGAACACGAGAAACTTAACAGAGGACCATGGGGGAGGGGAAGGGGAGAAACAGTTGGGGAGAGGGATGGAGGCAAACCATGAGAGACTCTTGAACATTGAGGACAAACTGAGGGCTGATGGGGGTGGGAGAGAGGGGAAGGAGGGTGATGGGCATGAAGGAGGCCACTTGTGGGGATAAGAACTGGGTGTTATATGGAAACCAACTTGATAATAAACTATAAAAGAAAAAAAAAGAAAATCATAACCTCAGTGCTATCAGTTATAGTCTCCCAAAATCAATAATCACTCTTCAATAGCATCAAATACGTACTCAGTGTTCGCATTTCCTCAATTGTCCATGAGTCATATTTCCCCCCTACTGTTTATTTGTTTGAACAGACATCCAGATGAGGTTCAAGTATTGCTAGTGTTGTGTTTTAAGTGTCTTTTAATTTATAGTCTCCCTACAATTCTTTTCCTTCTTTTCTTAATGTTCTGTAAAAAGAAGCTAGTTTATCCAATAGAATTCCCCACAATCTGGATTTGGCTGATTACATCCCATAGATTCTTCAACATATTGCCGTTCCTTGTATTTTCTATAAATTGGCAATTAGAGTTAGAGGTTTAATCAGATTCAAGCTCTACATTCTGGTAACATTCCAACATTTCATAGGTGGTATTGGAAGTACATAGTGTATGACAGAGGTCTTTTTTTCTTTAAAATTTATTTATTTTGAGAGAGAGAACAAGTGTGCACATGGATAAGCAGGGGAGAGGCAAAGAGAGGGAGAGAGTGAGCATCCCAAGCAGTCTCCACACGGTCAGTGCAGAGCCCACTGTGGGGCTCAAACCCACAAACCATGAGATCATGACCTGAGCCAAAATCAAGAGTCAGATGCTTAACCACCTGAGCCACCCAGGTATCCCTGAGTCTTTTTATGATGTCAGAAACCACTGATCTTCATTGCCTAATGTTGGTGCCAGCAATTCAGTAAGGAGCTGCACAGTGGTGGTACAATTTCTCTCTCATCCTTCCTTCCCTCACTAGCTGAAACACTCCATATCGGCAACTTCCTGCATCAGCTATGAGGTGACTCTGAAATTCAGCCCATCTGGTTCATCCAGCACCATGGCACCTAGCTGAGTGACCGTGGGCCATATCATCTCTCAGAAATGGTTTTCCTACTCACAGAATGAGAATGATCATCTTGACCAACCAGGGAATTAATTGTTGTAAAGGTGAAAGGAATAATACACATAAAGTTCCTGACTTGCAAGCATTTCGTGGCTGTGACCTGCTGTCCTTATTGTCACTGTCAGGATGCAGGTTTCCTAACCAGCACTCAGAGACCACAGCACAAGGTTTGCCTTTTTATCCCAGGCCATTGCCATAGGCTTATTGCAGCCACTAATAGAGTTAGCTATTCACAAGACAGACGGACATCCCTCTGCCTAGCACATCTTCCTGAGGCTTACGACAGTCCCCAGCGACCTGGTCTGCAGACAGGGCTGGCTGGAGACCCCTAGAATCTGGGGCAGAATCAGAGCAAGGCAAGCATGGGGTCATCCTCGGTCCTGGGCAGCCCCGCCTCTCCCAGGGAAAAGCTCTAGAAGGCAGAAAGGATTAAATGGTCCCCTTTCAGCAAGATCTCCAGGCTTAGATGCCCCTTCCTCAGAAACTCCTATTAGGAACATACTTACTCTTCCTTTCTCGCTTTGGCAAGTCAGTGAATTAATTTAGCCCTATTGTCAGAACAGTTGGTTGCTCATTTCTAACAAGAAGAATTTTATAGGCTTTGTAAAAACCACTCAGGCACATTTAGGACCTAAGGGCATTCATCTCAAAACTGGCTCTGGGTTTGATTTCTGTATTTCTGTGCATATTAAATCTTTATACTGCCACTTACATCCCCTTAATGGTCTCCACTTAGTGGAGGATCCTGGAGTCTTTGGTTGAAGTTATAAAACTAAGAAGCCCTTTGTAAGTCAATCTACTTCTGGTATAAAGGCAAATCGAATTTTAGGGACTTAACCCAGAAGTTGAATTTCTGGGTTTTTTAGAAAGTGTGTGTTCTCTCCAGTCCCTATTCAGGACACAGCTGGGCCAGCTGCTGGGGCCTGGCCGGTGATCGCATTCGCGAGGGCCACAGCCATGGCCAGTCTCCTTCCGAGGCATAGGAATAAAATACCATTTCCTTGTGTCAAGAGCTTGCACTTGGGGTCCAAAGACTAAAGTTATTAGCTGCTTAGCCTGAGAAAGCTACTTAACTTCTCTGAGCCTCTGTTTCCTTATCTGTAAAATGAGAGAATCAAAGTGGTGTTGTCATGACGGACTACATGAGCTAATGCAGGGGAAGCACTGAGCATAGTGTCTGACAGACAATTTTTTTGATATAATTTATTGTCAAGTTAGCTAACAGTGTATACAGTGTGCTCTTGGTTTTGGGAATAGATTCCTGTGATTCATCACTTCCATACAACACCCAGTGCTCATCCCAACAAGTGCCCTCCTCAATGCCTGTCACCCATTTTCCCCTCTCCCCCATCCCTCCATCCACCCTCAGTTTGTTCCCTGTATTTAAGAGTCGCTAATGGCTTGCCTCCCTCTCTGTTTGGAACTATTTTTCCCCTTCCCTTCCCCCATGGACTTCTGTTAAATTTCTCAAGTTCCACATATGAATAAAAACATGATATCTGTCTTTCTCTGATTGACTTACTTTACTTAGCATAATACCCTCCAGTTCCATCCATGTTGTTGCAAATAGCAGGATTTCATTCTTCCTCATTGCCAAGTAGTACTCCATTGTATATATAGACCACATCTTCTGTATCCATTCATCCTTTGATGGACTCTTTACATAATTTGACTATTGTTGAAAGCGCTGCTGTAAACAGTGGGGTACATGTGCCCCTATGAATCAGCACTCCTTATCCTTTAGATAAATTCCTAGTAGTCCTATTGTTGGGTCATAAGGTAGTTCTATTTTTAGTGTTTTGAAAAACTTCCATTCTGTTTTCCAGACTGGTGGCACCAGTTTGCATTCCCAGCAACCGTGCAAAAGGGATCCCACTTCTCCACATCCTCGCCAGCATCTGTTGTTTCCTGAGTTCTTAACTTTAGCCTCTGACAGGTATGAGGTAGTATCTCAGTGTGGTTTTGATTTGAACTTCCCTGATAATGAGTGATGTTGAGCATCTTTTCATGTGTCTGTTGGCCATCTGGATGTCTTCTTTGGAAAAGTGTCTATTCATGTCTTCTGCCCATTTCTTAACTAGGTTATTTGTTTTTTGGGTGTTGAGTTTGGTAAGTTCTTTATAGATTTTGGATACCATAACCCTTTCTCCAATATGTCTGGCAAATAATAATTCTTAGCTATTTATCATTATTATAGTTACTACCAGACTCTGGTCCTGGCTGGCCAGGCACTAGATCACAACTTTTGTTTACAATAGTTAGTTGAAATATTAGTCAACAATAAAAAGGAAAAACTAATGATACACACAACTTAAAGGGATCTCAGCCAGGGACATTATGCTGAGTGTGGGGGGAAAGCCCATCTGAAAGGGTCACATACTGTGGGATTCTGTTTCTGTAATATTCTTGAAATCATAAAGTTAGATAGAGAGAGAACAGATTCAGAACTGCCAGGGTAATGCTAGAGTGGCAGTAGGCAGGTGCACGGCTATAAAGGAGCAACATGAAAGACAATTTGGGGTGATGGTTTTCTTTTTTCCTATTTTTTTAAATTTAAATTTTAGTTGGGGACACCTGGGTTAGTTAAGTGGCTCAGCTCATAATTTTACAGTTCATGAGTTTGAGCCCCACATCAGGTTCTGTGCTGACAGCTCAGAGTCTGGAGCCTGCTTCAGATTCTGTGTCTCCCTCTCTCTCTCTGCCCTTCCCCAGCTTGCACTCTCTCTCAGTCTCTCTCTCAAGAAATAAATAAAAGCATTTAAAATTTTTTAAATTTTAGTTGGTTAACATAGTGCAATATTGGTTTCAGGAGCAGAATTCAACGATTCATCACTTACATACAACACCCAGTGCTCATCACGAGTGCCCTCCTTAGTACTCATCACCCATCTAGGACACCTCCCACCCACCTCCCTCCATCAACCCTCAGTTTGTTCTCTACCATTGAGAGTCTCTTGTGGTTTGTTTCCCTTTCTTCTCCCCCTCCCCGCTTTTTCATTTGTTCATCTGAGTGAAATTCCACATATAATTGAAATCATGTGGAATTTGTCTTTCTCTGGTTGATTAATTCTGCTTAATATAATACATTCTACCTCTGTGCATGTCATTGCAAATGGCAAGATTCCAGTCTTCTTGATGGCTGAGTAATATTCCAGTGTGTGTGTGTGTATGTGTGTGTGTGTGTACCACAACTTCTTTATCTATTCATCAGTCGGTGGACATTCAATCTCCCTCTATAGTTTTGTTATTATTGATAATACTGCTATAAACTTTGAGTTGCATATACCCCTTCAGATCTGTATTTTTGTATCCTTTGGGTAAATACCTAATAATGCAATTGCTGGATGGTAGGTAGTTCTATTTTTAGTTTCTTGAGGAACCCTCCATACTTTTCTCCAGAGTAGCTGCATCAGTTTGCATTCCCACCAAGAATGCAAGAGGGCTCCCCTTTCTCTACATCCTTGCCAACACCTGTTGTTTCTTGTGTTGTTCATTTTAGCCATTCTGACAGGTGTGAGGTGGTATCTCAGTGTGGTTTAGATTTGAACTTCCCTGATGATGAGTGATGTTGAGCATCTTTTCATGTGTCTGTTGGCCATCTAGATGTCTTCTTTGGAAAAGTGTCTATTCATCTCTTCTGCCCATTTCTTAACTAGGTTATTTGTCTTTTGGATATTGAGTTTCATAAGCTCTTTACAGATTTTGAATACTAACCTTTTATCAGATATCTTCTCCAATTCCATAGGCTGCCTTTTAGTTTGGTTGATTGTTTCCTTCACTGTGTAGAAGCTTTTCATCTTGATGAAGTCCCAATAGTTGATGTTTGCTTTAGGTTCCCTCACCTTTGTGAAGTATCTAGTAAGAAGTTGCTCTGGCTGATGTCAAAGAAGTTGCAGCCTGTGTTCCGCTTTAGGATTTTGTTGATTTCCTGTCTCACATTTAGGTGTCTCTCCATTTTGAATTTATGTTTGTGTCTGGTGTAAGAAAGTGGTCCAGTTTCATTCTTTTGTGTGTCACTGTCCAGTTTTTCCAACACCATTTGTTGAAGAGACTTTTTTCCATGGATATTCTTTCCTGCTTTGTTGAAGATTAGTCAACCATATAATTGTGGGTCCATTTCTGGGTTTTCTATTCTGTTCCATTGAACTATGTGTCTGCTTTTGTACCCGTACCATACTGTCTTGATGACTACAGCTTTGTAATATAGCTTTAAGTCCAGAATCAGAATGCCTCTAGTTTTGTTTTTCTTTTTTATGATTGCTTTGGATATTTGGGGTCTTTTGTGATTCCATACAAATTTTAGGATTATTTGTTCTAGCTCTGTGGGGAGATGGTTTTCTGTACCTTGGGGGCAGTGATGGTCACATGAATCTGCACATGTGATGAAATGGCAAAGAAATACACACTCATTATATCAGTGTCAATTTCCTGACTGATTCTGTAGCACACTGGTATAAACATAACCATTGCAGAAAACCGGGTGCAGAAAACTGGGTGAAGGGTACTGGTGGGACCACTCTGCATGATCTTTGCGACTTCTTATGCATCTATAATTATTGTAAAAGAAACATTTTTTGAAAACAGTATGTAGTGTTTACATTATCAATTCTAAGTACAGTTCATAGCTGAGCCACATAATGTACATGTCCTTTCCTTTTCCGTTTGCATTTCCTTTCTTGTGTGCCATTTTTTCCCTCTGGATTTAAAGATCGCCTCATATTTCATTTGCTTGGATTTGCTATTAACTTGGTACCAGTGTTTCCCAAGCTGTGTCAGGGCTGTGAAATCCCCCTCAAAGTGCCCACATTTATCGGAACCCCATCAGTTCCATTTTTTTCTTGGTGAGCGCTCCCTGGAACGCTCTGCCAGCTCCCACCCAGCTCCAATACGGATTTGTTGGGCTCTAGGCTGATTCTATACCCATTTACTTAGGAATATACCTGGTAGTCTGCACACCAAAGTCTTAAATTCTGGATTTTACAGGGTCCTGAGATTTCAAAATATGTAATTATTATCATTTGCTTCCTTACATTTTCTGATTTTGCTATAATTTGCATTAAGTTATACCATCATTATACACCTTATCATGGAAAGAGGGAGGAGGACATATAATCCAGACAAAAGTAATAAAAGGTCTAACTTTTAGCCACATGAGCATAGAATCCCGGGGGGTACTTAATCAGGTGCTAGATGCTTGGCAGGTCTGCCAGGTCATCTGTGCTCATAGCGATCCCCCCGCCAACACCCCCAATTCCTACCTGCTCTCGCTTCTCTCCATCAAATCCTTCAGACATAGTTAGTCTGTTTGTCACCTACCCCGACTCAGGCTCTGGCCCCAGTTATTAGTCACTGCAGCAAATCTTACTTCTACAGCTGGATGGAGAGGAGGCACGAAAAGGAGCTTCCGGTCCTGAAGCTGGAGGAAGGCCCGGTAGAAGCCGGTGCAGAGGTCTGGCCTCAGAATGGAGTCCTGACGAGACCAGCAGACCTTTCTCCTAAATTTAACCTCATTCTGATTCTCTCACACTTTATTAGACCAAAGTGTTTCTTCTCTCCTTTCTACGCTTGGATTATTTTACAAAAAGTGACCTTCTCTTAAGGACCACAAAAAGAGGTGGAGTGGGCATTCCATTAAACTGGGGTAAAAGGAAGTGAAAAAAGAAACGTTTGGGATGGAAGGCAGGAGGCCTCTCATGTATATGGAAGGGGCTAGCTGTGCAGGGCACCCTCTCTCTCAAAATGAAGTGTGGTTCTGCGGGTGCCCTTCTGGGGTCCAGAGGGGCCAGGGGTGCTGTGCTCACTGCCACCGCATGGAAGATTCCCGCTCACTCCTTAACAAGCGTATGTGGGGGCGTGTGGAACCAAAGAAGCATGTGTATGTGCAGCACATTCTAAAGAGAAGAGCTCTAAATACAGCGTGTCAGGTGGAAATAAGCCTATCAACTTAGAAATTCTGAGGCAAAACCCACCAAACAAGCTAGGGAGCAACCTCAGCAACCGTCCACCGCAGATTTTCTGTGAGTGGATCTGAAGGCTTCTGGCAAGAGGAAAACATGTTTAACAGGCCCCCAAGTCCCCCTGGCTGCATTTGTTTTACGTTCAAGATCAAAGTCATTAAGGATATTTCAGGTGAGTCTCAAATTCTCTATCTTCTATAATCTCTCAAGGTTCTTGAGTATATTAAAAATGCTTCCCAGGAACATTATAAGAAAAACGATCTTCTAAAGTGCAGCTCACCATATAATAGGATTTTTTTTATGTCCATTCCATAGTTCCTTTTAACAAAATGTCATGATTCAAGTACAGAAGGCCCAGGGAATCCCTTGGCACATTAAAGCATTTTTGAATTTGCTAATTTGATTTAAAAAAGAGCATGGCTAACCTACTTAGAAGACCTATCAAACCTTCACTTTATATGTGGTATATTTCCTTAAGTGCATAAAAGACCTTGGAAATTCTTAATTTAATCAAGATTCTTCACCTTGGCAAGACACCCCTGTGCAGGTAGCCAGCAGGGGTGCAGGAAAGCAAATCTGTGTGTTTGAACAAGGCGAAAAGGGCCATGATTTTTTATGTGTGGACCCCAACACGGGGTTTAAACTCACGACTGTGAGATCTTGATTTGAGTCAGACACTTAATGAACTGAGCCACCCAGGTGCCCCCAAAAGATCTGTGATTTTAGTGTGGAGGCAGAATATGGGCTGGGTACAATCCCAAAATCTAGTAATTAGAAGGAGAGACACAGAGCAGATCTTTCCACCATAAATGTAAAAGTTGCAAAACATCTCTGCGTTAGGATCTCCTCTGTCTCTCCGCTATGCTATTTCACCACTTGTGTAGACAATTTGTTAAAAACAAAAAATGGTTTTGCTGAAACATTCAGAGTTTTTATTAAAAATCCCAGGAAGTCAGAGCCTTATGGGCAAATGTAAAAATCACAGGGAAGAGTTGAACTATTCCTTATTTATTTTTGTGCCAGAGGTTGTTTCTTTAATGATGCCACAAAGCTGGGGTGCCTGCATGGCTCAGTCAGTTAAGCATCTGACTTCAGCTTGGGTCGTGATCTCACGGTTTGTGAGTTTGAGCCCCACATCTGGCTGTGCACTAACAGCTCAGAGCCTGGACCCTCCTTCAGATTCTGTGTCTCCCTCTCTCTCTGCCCCTCCCCCACTTGTGCTCTATCTCTCAAAAATGAATAAATGTTAAAAAAAAAACTGTTATGATGGAGCAATGCTGCTAAATTAAGAGACCCTATTCCCCCTTACCTTGGCCAACATCTTTGAAAACAAGACAGATTCAGTTCCTCTCTCCTCCCCCACCACCTTTCCTTCATAGTCTAGAACCTCTTGGAATCTCTAGGGAAGCCTTCATCTCTGCTCCTTTCCCTGAGTTTTAACAAAACTAAAAGCTGATCTTCACCGTACCTTGTTTTTTTTTTTCTGGTTTGCTTTCATTTTAGTTTTTCAAAACTTTATTTTCCTGTAAGGATGTACAAAACAACTGTAAATCGGGGGTTGTCTCCGTGGAAGGAGGGTGGCCACAGAAGACTTTTAACTTTGGTCTCTTCGACGCTGTTAAACTTTTGTTTTACTGTAAGTATATGCGGCCTCTACCACTTAAACATTTTTTCCCCTGATTATAAGTAGTATCGTGATTACAAGTAGTTCATTATAGTTTGTCAAATAGCGAAAAAGGGAAAACTGGCAAGCCTTGTCCGCAGTGTGGATGCCCCTCGGCCCCTTCCAGCAGGGACCCTCTGGGCTTCTGGGGGCGAGAGCAGCGGGAAGGAACAGACCCATGGCTGGGGAAAGGTTATCTTGGGGTCTAGATAATTTTTTTTAATTTTAAACTTTATTTTAGAGGGAGAGAGAGAGCATGCAAGCAGTGAAGAAGGCAGAGAGAGAGCATGAGAGAGAGGAAGAACCTTTTTTTTAATGTTTCTTTATTTTTGAGAGAAAAAGAGAGAAAGAACACAAATGGGGAAGGGGCAGAAAGAAAAGGAGACACAGTTTCTGAAGCAGGCTCCAGGTTCCAAGCAGTCAGCACAGAGCCCAACATGGGGCTTGAACTCACAAACCGTGAGAACATGACCTGAGCCAAAGTCGGACACTTCACCAACTGAGCCACCCAGGCGCCCCGAGAGGGAGAATCTTAAGCAAGCTGCACACTCAATATGGAGTCTGACTCAGAGCTCAAACCCATGACCCTGGGATCATGACCGGAGCTGAAACCAAGAGTCAGACACTCAACCGACTGAGCCACCCAGGTGCCCCGAGATCATTTTTATAATCTCTCAACACTCTACTTTTTTTAGCTTCACCCATACCCAGCTCCACCTTCCTGAGACTTTCTGGGGTTCTGAGGACCCGACTGCTGGCTTCTAGCTCCCCTGTGGCCCCTGCCCGCAGGCCCTTAGCAGTCATGTTGTTGGTATGTCCAGTCAGGAATGGTCATCTGTTCGCCTTCAGGCTTCTAAAATAATATGACATCTCTTATGTGCTATGGTCTCCTCTCCTTTATGGGCTTTTGCCTTTTTGATCATTTAATGTAATGTTGTAGGGTTTCCCAAGGGAGCAGACATTAATACACACATTCAACGTGTATGTTTAACTAGGAGTGTCCATATACTACTTGAAATATTTTATATTTTTAATGTCTCCATAATACTCTTGCATATAGATGTGCTATAGTTAATTAACCTTATCTTACAGGAACATTTTTGCTTATATTATTTATTTCCTTAAGATAAAATGCAAAATGTGGACCTGTTGGCCCTGAGAATTCCTCATATTGGAAGATCATCCATTTTTAAAAAAATATTTATGTTTGAGAGAGTGCAAGTCGGGGAGGGGCAGAGAGAGGCAGACGGAGGACCTGAAACCGACTCCATGCTTACAGGCTGACAGCAGCGAGCCCGATGTGGGGCCCAAACTCACAAACTGCAAGATCCTGACCTGAGTCAAAGTCAGACCCTTACCCAACTGGGCCACCCAGGTACCCCAGAAAGTCGTCCATCTTTTATTCCACCGGAACTTTCTGGAGCTGCTCCCTTCTCTGCCCCCCGAGAGTCTGCCACCCCTCGCTGTGCTCCACTGTCTCCTACATTGTCTCTCCTTGAAGAGGGGTCCTCACTTCTGTTTGACTTCACTTCTGTTGGGCCGCTAATCTCTACAGTCCATTCCTCTGGGCCCCAGGGAACTGGCTACTTGCTCTGGGCTCACCTAACCAGGGCCAGAATGTCCTCCTGAAACACTCCACAGGGCTCTCTTCCAACAATGTTTTGCATTTTTCATGTAGCCTGAATTTCCATTTCGGCTCTTCCGTGTAGGGCACTCCATCAGAACGCTGGTCCCTTGCTTTTCGGCTTCTGTGGTGACATTCTCACTGCTCTTATGCTGGTTGGTGGGATGGATAACTGGGCCTTGGTCTTAATAGTCTGGATTTTAGACGCTCTCAGGCAATCACCTAATCTGCCTCTGATTTTGTTGGTCCCCTCTCAGTGAAAAAAGAGAGCTTGCTTAAAAACAAGGCGAGTGCTATGTGTAGATTGAATGTTTATTGCAAAAACTTTGCAGGGTAATCTGCTTGAGCCTCTCCAATTTTATGGTCTATCAACCTGAGCATATTTTGGGATCAGGGAGGAGGTCTATGGGTGCAATACAGTCCCTGTTGGACTCACCGTCTCCCAATTTCAGACACACATGGAATCCCCAAGGACAGGCGAGCGTATTTAAAGCCCAACAGCAAACAAGCCTGAGAATCTTCCTCGGGTACAGGTGCTCCAGTGCCCTTAATTCTCCTTATCCTTCCCTTCCTGCACCCATTCATACGTGAAGGCACAGAAACAGCACTAATATTAATTTTAATAACATCACGAGAAACAGAAAGATGGAGATTAGACTCCACGAAACTCGCTCGATGCCTTTTTCTTGCTCTTTTTGTGAGTCTTTCTGTCATTGTGTATCTTCTTTCTCTGCCTATTTTTGGATATGTGTCAGCTTGTCCATTTCTGCTGCTCCCTCTCTATACCTATTTCATTGTCCTTTTCATTTTTCCCCCTCATTAGCTTTTCTACCCTTCTTTCCCTCTTCACTAGCAGGTTATTATCTGGAATTCTTCTCCCGTTTGCAGTTTTGTTCTGTATATTGAATAACGGCCCATTTCTAGTCCTCAATATTCAATAGTTTCTGTTCCCAATTTTGAAGGAAGATGACTGAATTCTTTTTATGTCTTTCTTTTAAAAATATAAGTTTCCTCCGAGTCATTTGGTTTGGGGCTGATTTTTTCCCCTCTGTGGGTATCACCTGGTAGCCAGGTTTCCTAATAGCATTTCCAAAATGCTGTGAAGGTTCTGGTATTTATTCCAGTCATTTTGATATGTCCATATATCCTTCCTCTTGGTGACTCAGAAAGGTTTATTATTAACATAACAAGTGAGATATATTTCAAATACAGATAATAAAAATAACAGCTAACATTTATCAAGCGCCAGGCCTTCTTCTGAGACTTGACAGTAATCGTCAGCTTTGAGCTGTGCTCAGATGCCCCTTTTCGGTGAGACTCTCTTCGGCCACCGTATCTAGAAACGTCCATGTTGACCCTTACTAGCTATTTTGCTTTTTTTCTCTTTAGTGTTCATTCCTCACATACTATATTTTTTATTATTTGTTTCTTATTTCTCATTCTCTGGAATATATGCTCCCTGAGGACATATGTTTTCCTATGCTTTGATCATTGCTAGATACCTCAGCACCTAGAGCAGTACCCAGTACATGGGCTCTCAGTAAACACTTGTTGAATGAATGAATGAATGAACTTATTTAATCTTCACTACCACCTCATAAGATATCTGCTACTATTATCCCCATTTTGAAGATGGGAAAGCTGAGGCACAGAGAAGTTAAGTTACTTGCTAAGGTTACCTAACTTGTAAGGGAAAGAGCTGTTATCCCAACCCCAGCAGACTGGTTCCATAGTCCTCCTTTCTTTTTTTAATGATTTTAATTTTTTTTTTTACTTTTTACTTTTTTTAATGTTTATTCATTTTTGAGAGACCAAGCATGAGGGAGGGACAAAGAGAAAGGGAGACACAGAATCCGAAGCAGGTTCTAAGCTCTTAGCTCTGAGCTGTTAGCTCAGAGCCTGACGCAGGACTCAAACTCCCAGACCACAAAGTCAAGACCTGAGCTGAAGTCAGACACTTAACCGACTGAGCCACCCAGGTATCCCTTAATTTAAAAAAAAAATTATGTCTTTTTTATGTTTTTATTTTGAGAGACAGAGACAGAGAGTGAGCAGGGGAGGGGCAGAGAGAGAAGGAGACACAGAATGTGAAGCAGGCTTCAGGCTCTGAGCTGTCAGCACAGAGCCCAACATGGGACTCAAACCCATGGACTGTGAGATCACGACCTGAGCTGAAGTTGGATGCTTAACGGACTTAGCCACCCAGGCACCGCACCTTAATTTTTTTTAATGTTTATTTATTTTTGAGAGAGACAGAGACAGAGCGTGAGCTGTGGAGGGGCAGAGAGAGAGGGAGACACGATCCAAAACAGGCTCCAGGCTCTGAGCTGTCAGCACAGGGCCCTATGTGGGGCTTGTGCTAGGGAACGGCGAGATAATGATCTGAGCTGAAGTCAGTTGCTTAATCTCCTGAGCCACCCAGGCACCCCTGGTTCCATAGTCCTTACCTAATAATACTCAGTTGGGTACTGACTATGCACATTTTTTTAATGTTTACTATTTTTGAAAAGGAGAGAGTGCATGTACACGTGCTCATGCCAGCGGGGGAGGGGCGGGGGGAGGGGACAGGGGATCCAGAGCTGGCTCTGAGCTGACAGCAGCCAGCCCGATGTAGCGCTCCAACTCACCAACCGCGATCTGACCTGACCTGAAGTCTAACACTCAACCCTCCTGAGTCACCCAGGGGCCCTCATATGCACATTTATTTTTTAAAGAAAAAAAATTTCAAGGGAAAAAAAGTTATAAAAACGGTTGAAGCTTCCCAGTTCTGACCCCCTGCAGCCTTCCTCAAGCTGTATATTTTAGGTGTATATCTGACTGTCTGGAACTGCCTTCCCGGTGGTTTCTGAGCCTTGAGAACAGGGTGTAGAGGCAGAGGATTTACATAATTGAAAACTCCCCAAACCCATCTCCCAAGTAAAGTATTGACTGCTTTTGTTCCTTACACTTTCCTATTATTTTTTTTCTTTTCTACTTACAGACACTCATTTTTCTAGCTGAAAATAGAAAACCTTATCAGATTGGAATAACAGTCCTTCTTGCTGTAGTTTTTTTCCCCAAAGACGGGATGAATTTGAGCCTCGTCAGAAAGCCATCTGCTATGTACGCACAGACCTATTCAGAGCCAGAAAAAAGAAAACGGAGGAGGGGTAAGCCCAGGCTCGCTCGTTTTAAAACAAAGAGCTGTGGCTTGTGAACTCCATGCCTTTGACAGAGGCTGACCACGGACTGTGCACCGACTGGGAACTCGGGGTGTGAGCAGTCCTACCTTGTTCACGGTGACCTTGCAGAACTTTGCTACCCATGAAGAAAAGACACTTCATGAATAGGAGGAAGGCTCCATGTCCAGCCCTTGGAGCTCATGCCAGTTCTCCATGGAAAATGGCCACTGGGTTTATGTTTTTGCCCATACAATCCTTCCCATCCCCTCCACTGGTTATAATTAACTCACTGCTATTCTCCTTGACTCACCAAAACAAAAGTAAATTGAAGCATGAAAGCGCAAGTCCAGAATCAATATTTCCATATTTTTGAGCACATTTGAATACTGTCCATTTTTTCCCAATTTAACTTTTAATGCCTCTATTTTTTATAAGTGCAAATATAGGCTGGTTATAAAACGGTTAAGCAATATATAAATGTGTAACTTAGGAAGCGGGAGACCTTTGTTATCCCGCTCCATAGATCCTAGCTAATTAACAGTCTGCTGTATATTTTTCTTTTTTTTTTTTACCACCAGCACACTTTACGTTTATATGAAGCTCTATAGTTTCTAGCACTTTCTTAGTACACCGTGGAATGTACTTTCCATAGTCATTACTCTCCCATTCACCTCTGTTCATTGACTTAAGAGGTCTTTCCTGTTTCACTCTCATCTCCATCAGGACGGAGACCCTACCTGTGTCATTTAATGGCTGCACCCCCCAGGGTCTACTACCGTGCCGGGCACATAACTGGCACGCAGTGTAAACTAGCTGAATGAATGGTTCTCTGACATGGGAAGCAGGTGGAATGATTCTTTAAAAAAAATTTTTTTTTGAGAGAAAAAGAGAGCATGTGCACACGCCTGTGTGACTGGTAGAGGGGCATAGAGACAGAGCGGGGGGAGAGGGGGAGAGAGAAAGAGAATCCTAAGCAGGCTCCACACTCAGCTTGGAGCCAGATGCGGGGCTCTATCTCACAACTGTGAGACCATGACCTGAGCCCAAATCAATAGTCAGATGCTTAACCTACTAAGCCATGCAGGCACCCTGGGACAGGATCGCTCACGCCTTTTCTCTGGTAAGGAAACAGAAATGATTCATGACTTGTCCACTGTCACAGCTCTTCCATGGTGGAGCTGAGTCTCAAAGCTGGGTCTTCTGATTCCAAATCAAAGAGTTCTTCCCATCAAAGCACAGTTTCCCCTTAATAATTGCCAGAAAATCAGGACCAGGTCCCCAACCAGAGGCTTAACTGTGTCCAACCTGTACCACAAAGTCTCCATTGCACAGAGAAGGGGGTATGCATCCAGTTTTGACATTTTTCAGTTACAAGGAAATAAATTAGAAAAGAAGGATCACCCTTCATTACTTTAGAAGATAAACCAGTGTCCAGGGACCGACCCTGAGGCTGCTTGCTGAGTACATTATTCGAACATGGGGCTCAGCTCCATTTGGCCATGCTCACGGAACTATGGGCACGTCTTCACTCATGTTCCCATAGCCCTGGGCTCCCGGCTACACACAGTTGGCTCCAGGACGTCAGGCAAGCTTGGGTCTCCATGGTGCCTGCTGGGGGTGAAGGTCTACATGGGTGCCCTGTGGTGCGGTGAGGCTCTACACGGCCAGTTGGCTGCAGAATGACTTTTCTGTCCAAACCCTCAAGGCTGGCCAAGGAATAATTGAACCTGGGATTGGTCCAGAAATTCTCAGGCATGCGGCTCCTGGGAAGAGACTGACCTCCCAAATGACTCTCTTTTGTGGTATAATCCCTTTTTTTCTTTTCCCTCTGCCTCTCTTGCATAGAACTTACCTCCTTTATTTTCAGAAGGTACAATTTTCTTCAGGGAGTAACTGTGCCAAGTTTTCCACAATAATATGTTGCAACTCAAAGGACATTTGTCTTTCTTCCCTTGTTTTGATTTTACATTAAGCCAGTTTCAGTTGGTAATTCTGGTACACAATCGATAAAGGCAGTCCTTTCAACATTCGTGGCTTTAATCACAGAAAAACGTATCTTTTTTCCCTCTTCTCTGTTCTTTTTCTTCTCTCTTCTCCCTTCCCTTTTCTTCCCTCCCTTTCCATCCTCCTCTTTCTGTCCCTTCCTACATGTTCTTCTTTTCTATATATATAACATTTTAAAAGATAATGTTTTGTAAAGTACTTTGTTCATAGAAGGCATTGGTTTTATTTTTTTTTTCAACACTACTACACAAAACTGACTTACCCGGATATTTGAAAGGTCGCAGTCATTAAAGCAATGAGATTAGATGGAGCTGATCATGGACAGATCAAGAGCATAAAACTCATAGATAGTTGCAAGTACAAATGGAAATAAAGTACATTCTAACATAAACATTTTTTTCAAGTCAATAGAGAAAAGATGGATTATTCAATAAGTGGTGACGAAAAACACTGGCTAGCCATTTGGGAAAAGTAAGCCCAATACTAAACCTCATTTTTTCTATTAAAGTAAAATTCAGAAATAGCATTTTAGAAGTTAATGTAAAAAACAAAACCATAAAAATAGTACAAAATAAATAAGTATTTTTAAATTTGGGGGTGGAAAGAACTTTATGACATTAAAAAATCAGATTAGAAAGTACTGCTAGATTTTGTAATATAAAAATTAAATCGACATAAGGTTAATATCCTCAATATACAAAATGCTTTTATAAATCAATAAAATTTAGTCATCACAATAGTAGGACTTGGGACAATTTTTCCTTTCTTCTTTGTAGTTCTCTATACTTTTGATTTTTTTTTTTTACAAATTAGTATTTTTAATACATCAAATTCATTATCCGCCTGGGAAAAAAGTACTTAAAAACATGTGGATGGGCATCTTTATAAGAAACACTTAAATCTAAAGCCCACAATAACTTTTCCAGAATTGTCCAATGGTTCTGCTTTAAAATATTATTCAATTAACCTTCAATATTCGCATGTAATAAGACCAACTAAAAACAGTAAGATACATGTGAAATAGTAAGAAAAACTCATAAGACAAAAGAATTTTAAAATGAAAGGGCAGATCCCAGACTGAAGTTAGATGTTCTTTCAAAACCTGATTTGAATCTAAATCTTTGGATTAATATTTGGCCTTTCTTTTTGTAAGGACAAGAGTCCATTGAACAAAAGCTCTTTTACCCCTCAGTCATTTTTAGCGCTAAGATCTTTTCTTCTTAATGCAGCATTTTTTTTCCTTTTTCTCCTCTCAACCATCTAAGTTGTACCATTAAATAAAAAGGATGATTTAAGTTTCAATTTTACTGAAGCTGCAGGTAGCATTAAAGCGATCATACAGATGAGCGATTTCATTGAATGTCACTTCACATAAATTTACATAAAGCTGCAAAAATCTACACCACCTCTAGAAATTCTTCTGAAGGAGAAAAGGGAGGAAAATGTATATTTATTGAGCACCTACAGTTTGTCAAGCCCTCTATTGGACTGCTTTATTCATGCCGTCTCATTTAATCCTTAGAGCCAAGAGGTGAAGTCAGCATTATCATCTTCATTTTATAGGTTAGACAACAGGCTCTGAGAAATTAAATGATTTGCTGGAAATCACACCCATGTGACTCAGGCACCCATGCATGACCTTTTCCCTACGCCCATGAACTTTCTCCAACATATACGTCTTCTGTTATATAAGAGAACATCTATAACCTAGGTTCCCTATGTGATCCTGGAAGTCCTTGGTGGGGTCTGGAATGTTCTGCGGACTACAGATGCTTTCTTCCAGCTGCTCTGAGGATCCACACCCCCCTCCTATGCTTGACGGGCTGTGGGGTGCGTCCAGGCTTGGAGGTGGTGGGGGTTGGGGGGCAGGGGGGTGTCTTTGTCTCAGCCAAGGCCACTGGAGTCCTGGCTTCCCTCACCACAGAATCTGACCACCAGCAGCTGCTGACTTCCGTGATGCTCAGATTTCGTGTTCTGGTTCCTTCTGTTGTACTTGTCAGCACTGATGTTCAATGTCCACAGGAAGACGGCAGAGAGGCCCAGTCACTAGGCTGGCTCCACCAGTTACCAGCTGCGTGCCCCTGAGCACGGACATAGGCTCTCTAAGCTGTTTCCTTGCCTGGAAAAGGGAGTTTCACCTGCACATGCCTGACACCATTGTGGCCGTAACTGCAGAATGCAAGGAAAGCACCTATCACAGTGCCTGAGGCCACCTAAGTGCTTCATAAACACAACCTGTTGCGGCCCATCAGCTTGGTGTCCAAGGTAGACCTCACAATCACCTTCTCCTGCTCATCAGGCCATTGTGCCTGATCCAAACTAGACTTGTGCCTTTAGGACATCTTTTGCCCCAGGCAGCTCCATGAGCCCATGCAGGCCCGTGCTCTCACCCAGGCTGTGGGCATTCGGGCTCACGTGGCTCCTGGGATGGCCCCAATTCAGGCACAAGCCTAATCTGGGGATAGACTCTGGTCTCCCCGAGAATGTAAGATAACTAACACAGGACTGATACACTCATGGAAGCAACAATGAATTAGATGGTTCCCTTCTGACGGTTCTTCCAGAAACTTGTTCCAATGGAGTAATGGTGGCTGGTTGGTGAATGAGCTTCACCCGGGGAAGCTGTCAGCTGCCAACGGTAAGTGGCCTCTATCTCTGCACATCAGTGCTGCCAGCGTGACTGTCCTGGGGCAAAACGGAGCTGCTGGGAGACACCCTCCTCCCAGGTCTTTCTTGCCTCCCTTAGCTCCATATGCTTTTCTGAACTTCCTGAGCAGATCGTTGATGAGTGACAGATGCTGAAGGCTCACATTCCTGTTGCCCGTGGACCGACTGAGAGAAGGACAGCTAATTCACTGCAGATGAGGTCCACTGCTGGCCAGGACTCTCAGAGACAGAGAGAGGACCCAGTCCGAAGTGCCCAGTGTTTCCCAGCTTCACTTAATTGTTTCCTGAACATATCTGCATCCCCTTGTTTCCGAGTGTTTGCTCAGGCTGTTCCCACTGCATGGAATGCCGTCCTCCGACCTCTGTCCTTGGACATCCTCAGCGTCTCCACAAAGTCTCCAGACACCCACCACCATTATGATCTCCCTCCCCACATTACAACAACACATTTCTCGATGTGTGCACAAGACCGCATATATTTTGCTCTAATTGGTTCCCTTTGTTATCTTCTTTCACTTTATACATTTGAAAACATCATTCTGAGAAGAGGTCCATATTTTGTGTGATTTCCAAAGGTACCAAAAAGGTTACAAATCCTTGATCTAGGGGCACCTGCGGGACTCAGTCAGTTAAGCCTCCAACTCTTGATTTTGGCTCAGGTCATGATATCACGAGTTTGTGAGATGAAGCCTTGTTGGGCTCCGTGCTAACAGCGTGGAGGCTGTTTGGGATTCTCCCTCTCTCCCTCTCTCTGCCTCTCCCCTGCACTTGTGCCTGAGCACGTGAACATGCACACTCTCAAAATAAATAACCTTAAAAAAAAATAAGAACCCCTGATCTAGATCACATTTAATGATTCAGGAGGGTAGAAGCCATGTGAGTCCTGCCTTTGCCCTCCGTGTCTAACACTGCCCAGCACCCAGTGAGCTCTCAGTGCCTGATTTGTTGACCTGAGCTGAGTCAATGTCAGCCACGGCACTCACAACAGTTGTGCCACTGAGTCCCTGAGCATGATGGTATCAAGGTCCAGGGTCACTCTAATTTTACGCGTGCTGCTCGGCGGCTCTGGTGACCTGGCGCCAGCCTGGCCTTTGGGGTTCCCGTGCTGCTGACCCAGCTATGACCACATCAGGCTAGGATCCAGATGTGAGAACGGACATGGCTTCTCAAGGTCTCACAGAAGGCTCTGTCTTAGGGCTCAGGAGCGCAAGTATTAAATACACTTTCAGCAGAATTTCCTTTTGGCTAGTTTGTCTTCTTTAAGATCCAAGGGGGAAAATCAGACTCATTGTTCTGCCCTTAATCAAATTCAATCTGGAGAGGCAGAAGAAAGCTGGTGGTATCTGCCTGGTCACGCAAGCCCGCTTCTCACTAAAACTGATGGATAGTTACATGAACCTACAAAAACGATATAACTTTTATGTCCCTAGAAATTCCTCATTACACATTTTACCCCTCCTGGAGGGTTTTCAGTACTAAGTCGTTCGGAGTCAGAAATGTTCTAGGAAAATCTGACTAATGAAATGCAAGAAGTTGGAGCCAAGAGGGAAGGCGGAGGGGACAGCTGTCTTTGAGCACATACTGCGTCCCTGCATTAGGCTGGTTACATTCTCTCAGCCTCCCTCTGGGCTCAGTATGAGGATCCTCACTTTACAAGGGGGGAAGCTATGGTTCAGAGATGGCAATAAACTTGTCCAAGGTCACACAGGAGTGAAGAGCAGGGCCAGGTCTGACTCCACTTTATCCCACTCCAAGCCTATGCACTTCCCCCCTATCTGCCAGATGGCCTAGGATGAGGGCAGCTTTGAGCTTGACCTAGATCCCCAGAGTGACAGGTGTTTGGTCCTTTGATCTGGGTCCAGCTGATTGTCCCCGGCTCCTAGGACTGCCGGACCCAGTCCTTGCTGACCGGGCAAAACATCGGAGGCTTTATGGATGGTAAATTCGCCAACAGGCCAAAGGAAATGCCAAAAAGCCCCCAGAGAACGAGGTGGCTCTCAGCCAGCCTCCCTCAGAATCATGGACAGAACACTAGCTTTTCTGAAATGCCCAAATTCCTGGCTGTCTTTGCTCCTTGGAGCTGCTGTCCCTTCCAGCACATTCTTTTCTCTTCTCTCCTCTCACCATCCTGCCAGTGGCTTCCTCTTCTTTTCTTCGTGTAAAGCTGCCCTCGCTAGCAGAAGATAAGGCCTCGAGTGTATCCCTCCCAGAAATAGTCATATTTTCCAGGAGCCAAAAAGTCTTACATATAAGAAATGAATTTCTAACTGTGAAGCCTTTGGAGGCAATGGGTTACAAAATCTGAGAGAAGAGACAGGGACGGGGAGGGAAGGAACTTCTTTTCTGTGAAGCCCCTGAAATTGCATTTGGTGGACAGTTGCCAATAGTAAAAGTAAAAGGCAGTGTCCAAATGGGAATCCTGGGCTCAGTACTATAGGCATTGACCAGTCTTTCCTAAGCCTCTTCTTGCATCCTTTGAAGTCCCCTGTAGGGTTTGCATGGAGCCATTACTTTGTCCTTTGTTCCTGATCTTTGCCTCTTGACAGTGGTGTCTCTTCTGTAGCTGCCCATTTGGCTGCTAAGTGGTCTGCAAATGTGTCAGGACCCGAGGATAAGGATGAGAGAACGTCTGAGGGGCTGATGCAGGCCTGGACCTGCTAGGTCTCAGCAGGATCACCTTCGACTCAGGCTAGGGACCTTAGGGCAAGACAGAGGCCAAGCCTCAGTCCCCACTCAAGGAACTTTCACTCTGATTAGGACGCATGGGGACTTGAAAACACGTCTGCATACCTTGGCTATGGCGGAGTGGTGCTGCCCTAACAAAAATGTGAGAGTGGCTTTGGGCCCGGGCTGGTGAGGGAATAAATGCGCGTGTGGATGGATGGATGAAACAGATTTAAAAAAAAAATGACATGTTCTAGAAACTGAAATTATTTTGGATTTACTAAAGCAGGGGGTCTATTTTGATGGGGATCGCAGGAACTTTTTCATTCAGAAACTATTTATTGCCTATTTTGTTCCCGATACTATGGCACTAGCTAAGCCGGCAGTGATGAGCAGAACACATGGCCCCAGAGGCTGGCCACACTCGCTCCTCTTCTCCGGAGACTCCTCTTTCTCCCCGTCCTTAAGGTTCACGGACTGTGCGCCTCAGCCCCCCCTCCCACTCGGCCCCCTCCCTCACTCCTCCAGCTCCCAGATCTGTATTTCTGGCCCGGACCCTGCCTGGGCTTCAGGGGGCCTCCATCCTCGGGATGAACTGATGGAGAAACACCTGGAGGACCACCTCCTGGGTGCGCCACTGGGCTTCTGTCCTGCTCCCTGGGACACCCAGGCTCAGGGCCAACGACGAGAAGCCAAGTCCACGGGAGATGCCAGTGTTCTCACAGGGAAAAGGAAAGAGGAGGCAGGAGTAAAGGGACCTTTGTTTCCACTATCTGGTAGGCAATGTCATGATTGTTTCCTGATTCCCCTGGAAATCTTTGGCATGTCATCTATTTATATATGATACTTATTACGAATATAATATCTGGTATATATTAATGTTAGTAATATATTTACAACCTGCTTATCATTCATTTATAATAAATTATATAATTTAATTTAATAATATAATTTATTATATAATTATATATTATTTATTATATCATATATAATTATATATAACATATGTTTATAATAAGTTATGCATAATTTATAAATAAATATTGAGTCCCTCCATTGTGACAGGTGCAGTTTATTAATGCGCTAGAAAGCTGGCTCTGGCCAGAGGTGCAGATGGGAGTGGGGCGACAGTCAAGGCCTTTGCTGGGGGCTCCCCACTACTGAGTAACACACCCATTGTCCAAATATTCTTCAAGCAGCTCGTGTGTGCTAGGCACTCTTGCAGGTGCCAGGGGAGGCAGCACTGGACAGAGTAGGCAGAAAGTTCTTGGAGAAGAATTAAAGTGCACCTTCTCATGGCGTTTCTATCCACTGGCCATCCTCTTGGTGTTCCACCTCAAGGTAACGTGTCCAACCTCCAACTCCCATCCATACGGCCACCAGACTGGCTTCTTTGCTATTTTCCATCTTGGTTTGGAGCACCTGTGTTCCATGTCTCAGCAAAGAACTCTCTTCTACATGCAGGTGCTTAAAACAAGAGCATGGAGCCTTCCCTCACTTCTCCTATGGACTCCCTAGCCCACTCCGGGCTGCACGACACCACCTATCAGACAGACGCGAACCGTCGTGTTCTCCGCCATGATCCCTGTATCGCGAAGCAGCTCAGTAAAGGCTTACCCAACAGAGGAAGGAAGGAGTTGTAATCAAGTCGGCACAGACAAAACACATCCCCCAGACCTTGGGAAATGCCTGGTTATGATCCCCCTCCCCTTCTCTCCTTTCTGTCCTCTCCCTCCTACCTCTCCTAAGGCACTGGCTCTGGTCAGTTCATGGCCAGATTGGTAGCCTCCAATCACATCACCTCCCTATTCCCAAATCACCACACCCAGGCCTCTCAAAATCCATGCTGAATTCCTGCCATGGCCCGGGCTTACTCTCGCTCCGGAATACCACCCTGCTGAGCACATCGATACTTCTCAAGCAGCCTCTTCCATGACTGCTCCACACCCCACCAGGGGTACAGGACACTCTCACTCCAGGACCTCCTGCTCCCCTCAACTCAGAGGCCAACTGAGATGTGTTATCTGCATGCATGCATGCATGCATGCATTCTGCACCTCTCCTTGCTCTGCAAAGGGTTTCTGCAGCTTGAGATGGAAAAAAATGGAAAGAAAGCCTTAACAGACCACCACATTCCGCTGCACAGCGTTCACTGCACAAGAACACCCGCTGAGGGGGTCATGCAGCCCAGCACAGGCTACACCGGCCCCAAAGGGGCTACTTTTCCTAGCCGGTCTGGCATCTTCCGCAGGTCTGGGTGAGAACTAAAAGTAGAACAAAAGAAGAAAGAGAGAAATAAGACTGAGGACAAACAGCAGCCAGGTTCTCCAGATGAGAAAACACCCCAGGGTAGATTTGTGTCCCAAATCCCTGCCCAAGTGTGCGCCGTAAGTGACTCCCAAGACACATCCATGGGCTAAAGCAAAAAGAAAGGCTAACACTGTGGCTCTATAAGCAGGATTTCGAAGAACCCAGGCCACACTGCTTTGCACTCTGGCTGCCATTGACCTTCTTGCCACCCTGTAACTGGAAAGTTTAAATCAGGTAAAGCAAATCCTTACGGATGTAAAGGCTGTGCGTCCTCCTCCCATGTGGAAAAGTCATCATGCCTACGCTGACTAAAGTATATTTACCCTGGCAAATGCTTGTGCCTGGGCACTGGCCACACCCTCCAGCATCTGGCCACACCCTCCAGCACACCTCCCAGGTCAGCTCAGGATTGCGGGCTCATCCTGAATATTTCTCTTTGCCCATTCCTGCTTCTGTCTCTGATAGGAGTTCTGTAGGTGGAAAGAATGGGCAATAGGTTCTATAAGGCTACAAGCCTCTCAAAGGTGAAAAATTAGAATTAGTGGTGCTCCCTAGCCCTCCCATGCCTGGGCCCCACATACCGTCTTCCCTCTATTTGGCAAAACAATTAAAAAGGGCTTTTGCTTAAAATGAACTATTGGGACCTCATTAAAATAAAGAGCTTCTGTACAGCCAAGGAAACAATCAGCAGAACTAAAAGGCAATGAATGGAATGGGAGAAGATATTTGCAAATGACATAACACATAAAGTGTTAGTATCCAAAATCTATGAAGAACTTATCAAACTCAACACTCAAAAAACAAATAATCCAGGGAAGAAATGGGCAAAAGACATGAATAGACACTTCTCCAAAGAAGACATCCAGAGGGCGAACCGACACATGAAAAAAAGGGCGTCACTCATCATGAGGGAAATACAAATCAAAACCACAATGAGATATCACCTCACACCTGTCAGAATGGCTAACATGTACAACTCAGGCAAAAACAGATGTTGGCGAGTATGTGGAGAAAGAGGATCTCTTTTGCACTGCTGGTAGGAATGCAAACTGGTGCAGCCGCTCTGGAAAACAGTATGGAGGGTCCTCGAAAAATTAAAAATAGAACTACCCTACGACCCAGCAATTGCACTACTAGGTATTTATCCAAGGGATACAGGTGTGCTATTTTGAAGGGGCACATGCACCCCAATGTTTATAGCAGCACTATCGACAATAGTTAAAGTATGGAAAGAGCCCATATGTCCATCGACAGATGAATGGATAAAGATGTGGTATTTATATACAATGGAGTGTACTCGGCAATCAAAAAGAATGAAATATTGCTATTTGCAACCACATGAATAGAACTACAGGGCATTATGCGAAGCGAAATTAGTCAGAGAAAGACAAATACCATATGACTTCATTCATATAAGGACTTTACAACGCAGAACAGATGAACATAAGGGAAGGGAAGTAAAAATAATACAAAAACAGGGAAGGGGATAAAACTTAGGAGACTCTTAATTATGGAGAACAGAGGGTTGCTGGAGGGGTTGTGGGAGGGGGGATGGGCTAAATGGGTAAGGGGCAGTAAGGAATCTCACCTGAAATCACTGTTGCACTTGGATGTAAATTAAAACAAAAAAATTTTTAAGGACTTTTGCTTGAGGATCTGAGTCAAAACTGCAACAGTATCTCACTCCAGCTGCTGGACATTTTACTGCTATGCTGATAACTCAGAGCTATTCAGGAATTTAACTCACTGGATGGGACCGGGAAAGGAGGGTAACCTCTGTTTACTGGCCCGAGGGGCTCCGATGAAGAATTTTGGCAATTATTTGGCTTTGTGTGATGTAATGCCTGGAAATAACTATTACAATAGACTAGTTGATAGCTTTTTACCTCAGGCCCACATCTCATAAGACACAGAGGCACAAAATTATATTAACAAATTCAGTCAACAAAAACTACAAAATCTAACACTAACTAAGCAGGTGTTTCAGGAAGGTGCTATAGCCCCTCAGCTGCCACCCCACAGGGGAGTGCATCTGGCTTTGTGGGTGAGCGGGCACTCCAGGGAAAGCTGGGGAGCAGGGAGGTGTGCACACAGGCCACCTCCTGGATCCCTCCCTTCTAGCTCTGTGGGTCTCCAGACCACCCAGCAGCTCCCAACTACGTGCTGGTAACCTGCCAACTCTCAGAAGCCCAGGGCCACCTCTGGCTTCACCAGACCCTTTCCTTTTAAAATTTATTTTGAGAGAGAGAGAGCACATGAGCGAATGAGAGCACAGGACGGGCAGAGAGAGAATCCCAAGCCGGATCCGCACTCTCAGCACAGAGCCCGACACAGGGCTCGAACTCACCAACTGAGAGATCATGACCCAAGCTGAAACTAAGAGCCGGACGCTTAACCAACTGAGCCAGCCACTTCCCAAGAGTCTTTTAATCTCTTTTAGGTATTCCCTCAGCATCTGAGTCCGTTCATTTATAAAATAAGAACAATCCTCCCCACCCCATACAATTCTTTTGGGGTTTTTTTGAGATAACACATGCCAAGCACTGAAAGTGCCTGGCACATTAACAGATCCTCAATAAATTATAACCTAAGAGAAACAGAACGGTGGAAGGGAGAGGTTACTAGTCTAAATCCTTTCGCTGGAGCTCCTCCTCTGGGCTTGCTAAAGCAGAACGTGAACCTCTTCTCACTGCATCCCAGAGGCTGCCCGTGGGTAAAGGCCTGTGTACTGACTACTTTCAACGAAGGCTCCTTTGTATTCCCATCACTGTGGGACTGGAGGCTGAACACAGCCTGGAGAAAGGTGCCAGCTCTTGACCTGCAGAAGCAGGTGAGTCTCCTGGAATAGTACACCTTCATCAATAATAAAAGGCTTTTTATACAGATAGGGCAAAAGATACACAGCCACTTTTTTTTTTTTATCTGCCCCAAAGAAAGGACAAGAAGTAACCCTTAAGGAAGGGCAGCTTGACAACAACACCAACAAAAACATTAAGGGAAGAATAACAGTCAGGCTCTGGTCCAAACCCTCGTGATGCGTCTCATACCAGGGAGAGAAACCCAAGCTGTCTGGCTAACACAGTGGAGAAGACAGCATTGAATTGTACTTGAAGCACCTTGTGCAAAAGGAAACAGAGGATCCTGCAGATCAAATGTTCAAGGGTGACTCTGCTTATTACCTCTGAAAATTGAGTTAGAAAAGCTTCATTAAGGCCTTGGAGTCAGAACGGGCTCTCATTTTGGAAACCTAAATGAAAGTGAAAATTGGAGGAGAAGCCATTCTCCTCAGTGGATCTCGAGCCCCAGTCGCAAACCAAACCCAAAAGTAAACTGTTATTGTCACTGGGGAGATAATCCTGGGGTGAATTTGGTCTCCGTACTTGGCCCATAGTTAGTTTTATATGAATCGGGGCTCCAGCCAAGGGGAAACATGATGGGCTGAGCATGAGGAAGGCTGATGTCTCTGAGGAGGCTTGGTACAAACCCTGCCCCACCAGACAGGGGTCTCCCCTTCGCAAGTGACAGAAGCCCAGCTCTAAAGAGAGAACAGAATAGGACAAACATTGGCTACAAACATTGTCTTTAAGGTCTGCTTTAGCATTCCCTCTCTCAGCTCTGTTTCTCCTTGCACATTGACTTCATTTATCCCAGAGAGGAGACTTCCTCTGTGACTCTGTGTCCTGGGGGAGATGACTACACGCCGCCCCAAAATGATCCACAGGGAAGCTTCCGTCCCCTGCTCGCGGGCGCCCCCCCTTCCGTAACAATACCTGAAGCAGATTCTGATTGGCTGTGCTTGAGTCACGAGCCTAACTCTGTACCAATCACCGTGTCAAACACGAGCGGGCTATTCTCATTGGCCTGGCTGAGGGCAGGTACAGGAAGGGGAGGTCAGCACCACCTGACTGTGTGGAATAGGTTCCTCAAAGGGAAAGCCTGGTTTTATTTCCAGGACTGGGTAGGGAGGAGAGCGATCAATAGGAGAGTTCCATTTGAGGTAGTGGAGAGTTGATGCAACTCAATCCGCTGCTAGAACGCATTCTAGGTATTAGGAAAGAGGGCATATCTATTGGCCTTAAATTGGAATCCAGGTTTCCAGGAAGAGTACTGAACCCTCTTCCCACCCCCACTGCATCTTAGAAATATTAGGACCCAGAGTGATTGCATTGTTGGGATGGGTTTCTGGACACACACACGCCTCCTGGGAGATGGCTTTGCAGGTAACCTGGGGACATGCACATCCCTAAAGAATCAAGACAAAACAGCAAGCCCAGACCACCTGCCTTACTGACCATGGCCCTTCCCCACTTTGCTTGCAGTGCCTGAATTCCCAGCTCGGGATGCTGCAGGCTTCAGGCCCTCCCTGTGGGTCAGGCAATGTCTGTTTACTAAATAGGAGTTGGATTTGTTCCACTCCCCAGCACAGCCTCAGGCACCAAAGAGGTCCTTGATAGATGTTTGCTGAGGCCCTTTACAAGCAGTTAAAGTAAATACTTTGGGAAGAATTTGGAGGAAAGGTGACTGGGCCTCCCCATTGGTAGTTGGTCCTTCAGCTAATGAGCTCCTTATAGGATGTGGCTAGCGTGTTCCAGAAGACACTCACACATGTAAACAGACACAAACATCCACACCTGTTTCCCCCTGAGTTAATAGCTGTTAACTATTGACAATTCCTTTGCTACACAAAAGCATTCCAAAACGAAAGGAAGCTGGGTCACTTATTTGCTGAACAAGATTGGAGGCAGAATAGCCTCAGAAGGTTCCAGCCCTTCAGCCAACAGGGAATAAGCTCAGAGTTTCTGGCAGGTGTCTCGTCTGTCTCTTGATGCTCTAATGGAAAACAGGCAGCAAGGCAGTTTCTTACTGTGTTCTAAATGCCCATCATGGGCGGTGCTGAGTAAGCCCAGAGAAAGATATGTGCGGAGATGGGCTGAATCTACCCAAAATTCATATGGTGAAGTCTTAAACCCATGACTTCAGAATATGACTATTTGAAAATAAGGTCTAAAATGAGGTCATTAATGTGGACCCTAATCTAAATATGACTGTTGTCCCTATAAGAAGAAGAGCTTAGGACACAGTGGAAAGACCACTTGAAGACACAGAAGGTGGCCAACTATAAACTGAGAGGCCTCAGAAGAAATCAGTGCTTAATCTGACACCTCAAACTCAGATTCCCAGCTTCCAGAATTATGAGAAAATAAATTTCTGTTGTGTGAACCAGTCTCTCATCTCGTTTTAGCAGCCCTGGTAAAGTAACGCATATGCTTTACAATTTACAAAGCTGTTTTTCATACCTGAGCTCCCTTAATATTCACAACAATCCAGTTGAGTAGAGAGTATTCTCAATTTATCGATGAGGAAACTAAAAAAATCCTATTAGCCTGAAGGGTAATGAATGGCAGAGCCTTGGCCTGAACCCAAACTTCCTGACTCCAGATCCTCTGTTCTTTCCAACAGACTTGCTTCCTATATTTGCAAAGCACTCAGTGCCATTGTTGTCATTCATTCTCTGCCCATCGGTATTTAGAGGCCAGATACAATGGGTGCCCTGAATCTGAAGAGTGGCCGAGTGATTTCCTCTGCTTTATGCAGAGGTTGGTGGCAGAGATGGTATTAAAGTGGCTCCCAATATTCTGAGTCACTGTTACGTGATGATTTCCTATTTCTCCTGTTCACGCATCAAATCCCAAGTGTCAAGAGCTTTCGAGCGGGCAGCTCTGTGCCAGCGTGGAACAGTAATGGGTTCTCCCACTCTTGCCCGCGTGGATGAACGTGCTGTGGGTGATCCTGGAATTCAGTCACCAAGTACGGGAAGGTTCCTGTGTTTCCAGCTGCTTTGCAAGGGTGGGACTGATTGGGCCTTGAGGAGTGGCTTTCATCGGTCACCACCTGCTGAGAGGAGAATGGAGGAGGTAACCCGGTTCATCTGGGGTCTGCTCTCAACCTAAAATAGTCATGTCTTTTCCGGGCATATTGATTGAAAAGCTGATATCAAAATAAGCCAAGGAGTCAGACTAGCAAATTCCAGTGGTTCAGGTTTTTTTTCTTTTTTTCTTTTTTTGAGGGTGGGATGGAAGTATAGGATTAGGGCAGTAAGCAAGATTTTAAAACTATTTTCGTATTTAATAGCACACGAACAGCAGGGATTGTTATCAGAATACATTCTAAAAAGGGGAAAATTGCACCCACAATCTTATCACACTATTTTTTTTTTCTCTTTTGGTGTCCCTTTCTGCTAAAGGGATGTACAGATAATTTTCATGTTATACTCATGGCAAAGACGAGAATTCATATTTTCACTTAACTTCACTGTATAAGGATTTTTCCAAGTCACCACATAATTTTCATGATTATATTAAATGGCTTGCTGTTCAAAAAAACACAAAAACTGGTTGCCTGTTATCACTCGAAGGGACAGAGCCATCATCGGCACATTCTTCCCTTAGCCATTTAGGTTGTTTCCAATTTTTCGCTTCAAGTGATATACTCCCTTACAGACTGCAGAAAAACAACAGATCTTCGCTTAGCTGGGAGCTTTCTGGTATCAAGCAGTGATCAAGCAGGAGTCGCCCCTGCAGCCACAGTAACTGATGGAGGGGTCATCCTGGAGCCAAGGCTGAGTGCGAGCCTGGGAGCCAGCAGGGGAGGGCAGGGCCACGATCATCCATTTCCCCCTCCCACCCCCACCCCCACCCCCAGCCCCAGCCCCTGGCAGCTACCTCAGCAGCACTGAGCCTGTGAAGCAGTCTGTGAACACAGAGGGGCCCAATTTGGCTCTTGCAGAACGCAGAGCCATCAACAAGCTTCCCGGGGGCCTCTGTGCCTTCAGTTCTACCCACTCCTCCGAGCGCTGGGTCTTCTGAGAATAAACACACAGGATCCGTGAGGGACCCAACCGCTAATCCCAGGAGCCCACGCAGAAGAAAAATGGCGTGTTTTGCTCATTTTGTCAAGCTGCAGTCTGTCTGACCTGATCCTGGCATATTTTCTGCTCCCCTGCAACTTCTGCCTGAGGGGACAGAAGTCCCAGCCCAAATGCAGCCCAGGCACAGCTGCCCCCCCTCCCCGCCCCCCCAGGTCCTGCTGGGGCCAGAAATGTTTTCTTGGGACTCCTCATCCCAGAGCTTCTTGCCTGACCCCTTTGGGAAAACAACCCCTGTAGAGGAGAGAATTGCTGACCGCTTTGGAAAATGAAATTAACCAGGAAGGCAGAGAACGTTCCAGTTGCATTTAAAGTCAGTTCCATTTGGAGACAATTCAAAATGCAAAGTACTAATGCAGTCACTGTAGGCCAAATTAATTATTGCCTCCTGGTTACAAAATTGGTCCCGCCCTCTTGGGATGAGTTGCATTTTGGGCAGAATCCTAAAAATCTTCTTCATTATCCTCCTCATGGTCAATCTCAGGGTCACACAGGGCTTGCCTTGACTAGTAATGATAGAAGACAACATTGACAGAATATTTTTTTAATGTTTATTTATTCTTGAGAGAGAGAGAGAGAGAGAGAGAGAGAGAGAGCGAGAGCGAGAGCGAGCGAATGAGCAAGAGCGCCACACCGGGGAGGGGCAGAGAGAAAGGGAGACAAAGAATCCAAAGCAGGCTCCAGGCTTCAAGCTGTCAGCACAGAACCCAATGCGGGGCTCCAACTCACAAACCATAAGATCATGACCTGAGGCGAAGTCAAACGCTCGACTGACTGAGCCACCCAGGTGCCCCAGCACTGACAGAATATTTATTGCTTGGTGCTGTGCTGTCTTACATAAAATGTCAGTCCTCACAAGGACACTATGAAGAAAGAGTTATTATTATCCCCGTCCCATAGGTGAGAAGACCAAGGCTCAGAAAGGTCAAGTAACCCCAGGTCACAGAGCGGTGAGCAGTACTGATTACGATGCAGGTTCAGGCAAGCTGACTTGAGTGCACAGGCTCTCCCTGGGGACACCTCCTCCAGCCAGGCCAGCCACACCGAGTCATAGCAGTCATAACTGAACACTTAGTAAATGCCTGGCACTTTGCTAAGGCATTTGCTTGCATTCCCTTAACTCTTGAAGGAGGAAGCTGAGAATCAGAGAGCTTAATTCACTTCCTAGAAGTCACATAGTAAGTGAATATGGAAGAGACTTTTTCTCTAAAATCTAATTTCTCCTTCTTCCAGAATACTAGCTTCCCATTCCTAGCTGAGCACACGGCCTTCTGGAATTGAGACGACATTTTCCAGACACTGTGGAAGCAGGTCATGTCCAGGTGACTAACTCGTGGGTAACAGGATCTAAACAAAGGCAACTTCCTAGACTTGTGAACCTTCTCCCGTTTCCTTCTTCCAGCTGATGGAATGTAGTTATGAGAGCCAGAGCTGGAGGGGTGCCAGCTTGACCCGTGACATGACAAAGGGTACAGACAGCAGAGCCACAATGCAGAAGGAGCCTGGGTCCCCGGAGACTCCATGGAACTGAGTGTGCTCAGCAATCTCGAGGTGACCACCTCCAGCCTCTTGACATGAAGGAGAAATAAGAGCAACAAACGCCTAAAACACCTAACTGGTTGGAGCCGCCGCTGCTTTGGGTTTTCTGTCCTTTACAGCCAAACCTCATCTTAATTAACACAGGAGTGGAGCTGGAATGCAAACCAGTTTGACTCCAAAAGCCATACTTGGCCACTTGGCATGTTATTTCTACTGTAAGGCTTTACGCCCACATTGGTTCATCCTATTATTTCCAATATCTTCCATCCCCTTCATCTGGAGACTCACTTGATAGATATTTGCCAAGTGCCAGGCCCTGAGTGAGCGAATAAACCAAGAATATAAATACGAATAAGATTTGGTCAGTGCCCTGGAGGAGTTGGCGGTCCATATTGGAAGACAGATGGCTAGGCCAATAACTAAAATACAGTGCAATGAGTCCTGTAATAGAGACATGCACCCAGAGCCGTGGAGCCCACAGAGGAGGGAGGCACTGCCCGAGGGTCAGGAAGGCTTCAGCAGCGCGCAGTGGAGGAGCTGGGCCTGAGAAGCGGCTGCAAGAAAGTGGGCCGTGCACTTGGTTCTCATACACCAGGATCATTGAAACCCCTGGCCTGCAATGACCATCTCTGGTCTAGAAACGCGGCCCAACCCTCCTTACTTGGAATTTTCCACGAATCCTCTAGCACAGTGGGAATCCAGACTGCCTCTGCTGGCTGCGCCCAAGGTCATGAAGAAAAAGGAGGCCAAACAGCCTCACGATGCGGAGGAAAAGGGAAGCGAGAACCCGGAAGGCGCCGGCGGTGGCGCTAGATAAATCAAGATCCTTCAGCAGAGCTGTGGAACCCGGAATGAGTTCTGTCGGTAATTACCCCGTGCTTGAAAACAGTGTTTCCGACGTGACCTTTCTACCTGCAATTCTAACGGTGGGAATGCTGTCACTGTTAATAAAGCCCAGGCCTGGCTCTCCCTGATTGGAGCCAATTAGAATTACGTGGGAAGGGCAGTCAGGCTAATGAGGGCAGCTGAGGTGCTGGCTTCTTTGCCCGGCGACGAGGGAATGGAAAAGTTATCCCACCAAGTGGTCCTCTTCTCCCTCCACCCCTTCTTCCCCCTGCATCCAATAACGGTCCTCAACTATTCTGTGAGCATCGGCTGTAAATCAAGGCAAAGAGATCTCCTGGGGGAGAAGAACATCTCCTGAATGAGGAGGCCAAGAGACACCTCACGCAGCATGTATTTAGTAAAGCAACTACTATGTGCCGGGGGCGGTGCCGGGGGCGGCACGTAACAGTGAATGAGATACAGACAGATCTTTCACCTGGAGGTCAAAGACACTCGGGTTTTAGGGCCCCGCGTTGGCCCAAGTTCAGAGAGATGTGTTCCCACGCCCACATGTTTTTGTAAACTTGGCAAAAGCAAGCTGTTTGCGCCACACTTGGTTAAGGATGCTGTCTCTTCCCACTCCGCTTTCCCCTCTGTCGTGTTTCCCCTGGTGTAGGGTGGCACTGAAGTGACCAGTGGTCCTCCGGGACCTGGCACTGGGAAGCACGTGGGTAGTGGAGGAGAAACACAATTTGTATTGTATAACGCCAAATGCTAGTCTATGGGAATTGCTTCCAGTCATCAAATGTGCAAAATTCTAAGTGCAGCTTTGGGTTCTCACAGATACCCAGTCATATATGCTAGGGATCACTGAGTAATCCAATGATACAACTCGATGCTATACTTTTTTTCTTTTTTGATGGGAATTATGTCAAATAGGATTTATCTTTTGTAGAGTACACACGACAGCAGTCCTACAAACAGCAAGTGTGTCTGGTTGGGAAGTCACATGTTTTATGCATCCCACCTATTAATAATAAATACAATTTTGGATGATTTTAGGGGAAAGACTTCATTCTCTTTCTTTCTCTGTATATAAACCATTACAAAACTGTTGTCATATGAAGAGAATTCGGATAAAAGAGTAGTCAGCAAGGAAGAAAGCCTTATAGCAGTGTGCTATGCAGTTGATTAATAAAAACATTGTTGGGGTGTCTGGCTGGCTCAGTTGGTGGAGCATGTGACTCTTGAACTTGGGATTGTGAGTTTGAGCCCCATGTTGGGAATAGAGATTACTTAAAAACATAAAATCTTTAAAAAGAATAATAAAGGGGCACCTGGGTGGCTCAGTCGGTTGAGCTTCCAGCTTCGGCTCAGGTCAGATCTCCCTGACCTGATGTGGGTTCGAGCCCCGCATCAGGCTCTGTGCTGACAACTAGCTCAGAGCCTGGAGCCTGCTTCCGGTTCTGTGTCTCCTTCTCTCTCTGACCTTCCCCCTCTCATGCTCTGTCTCTCTCTCTGTATCAAAAATAAATAAAACATTTAAAAAATTTTTAATAATAATAAAAATAAAAACATTGTTTATATTTCTGTATTTTGTGATATTTTGTGAAAGCCTTATGATTTGTTGTCATCTTTTTTCACAATCCAATAAAGGTCCACTTTCATGCCTAATTTTGTTTTCACGATTTTGTATTTTACTTAAATAGATAATTTTACTCTACAGTCCTTACCCCTTATCATGGTCCAATGGGAGAACCTACTGCCCCCTCCCCTCACCACACATGTGATCAGTCCCCTCTGCACGCCAGGCTGGGAGCTGGGGATGGGCACACTGTGGGGAATGAAGCGGATCTGGCACCTTCCCACATGGAGAGGGGGGCACAGACATCAGATAAATCACATAGGATGCTGTTTGGGAGAAAAGAGGGGAGAACTCCTTGTAGGAAATAACATTTCAGCTGAGACCCAAAGGGTAAGAGTTAGTCAGATGAAGAATTAAAAAACATGTCAAGCAGAAAGAACAGCACAAGTGAAGGCCCTGAGGTGGTAAGTGCTTGATGCATTACATGTGTTCAATAAATATCTGTTGAATTTTAAAAGTAAATATTACAGTTTGGGCAGGGCCAGGGTATGATAGGGACATATAGGAGAGGCACTGGACCCTTGCCAAGGGTAACTAGGAATGAAGGAATAAGGAATAAGAAAAAGTTAGGTTAGAACTGACTTCCTGACTGTCAGAAGAAACAGCATGTGCAATGGCCTGGGGGCAGAGAGGGAGATCAAAGAGTCGTTCTGTATCACAGTGCGCTGGATTTGGGGAGAAAGGTTTGGCTGAGGGGAGGTTGAAGGTAGAAAGGAAGAAGAACTGGGTAGAACTGGCAAGAAATGAGGCCAGGCCATGAAAATCCTTATAAGCCATGGAAAGACGTTTAGACTTCATGTTGGCTGCCATGGTGACATGGTTTTAGGAAAGGAAATGACATGCTCAGATCAGCATGTTGGAAGGTGCTGGTTGCATTAGATGAGGGTCAGGGCAGGAAGACCAGTCAGGAAGCTGTTAAGAAAAATGCCGTCACAAGAAGGTGGTGGCCAGAGGTACAGGCAATAGGGATGGGAAGAAACAGAGTCAGAGGAGAAACCTGGGGTACCACTAGCCAGGCAGGATAAGGGAAATCACATCAGGGGCTGGTGCCAGGCTGGTTTGTAGTTCCTCTTCCGCCATGAAGCCAGCAGGTCTGGAGGGAGATGGGGTTCTTGTTTACAATGGACGGTTTCTTTCCAGGAACAGGCCTGCCTTGAGTCTTCAGCCAGGGGTCACCGGGTGTTACTTACCTTCTGTTCACCTTCCAACCCTGCTCTGTCCTCTCCCTTTTCACTGGGTTTGACCAAGGGAGAGCCGACAGAAGACTGGAGGGCAAGGGAGTGAGGTCACGTCTTCTCCATCGCCTCTCTGTGAGGATGTCCCGGTATCTCTCAAACAACCTTCTCACTTCTCCCTTTCTCCATGCGACTCTTCTTCCTGGTTTCTATCCACTTCCCCACCCTTCGCTCTGGGCTGACCAGGAGCGGGGTCCTCCCAACATCCCTGTGGTTCCCCCATGCCTCACCCACACCTATGTCATATCCTCTTCAGTTATTCCAGCGAAGGTGTCATCTGTTTCCTGTTGGGGCCCTCACCGAGTCATGGGGTCCCCTTCCCCCCAAACCTTGGCACCACCTTGTTCTTTCAAATCAGGCCACGCCCCCGCACACCCAACAGCCAATGAGGCAAAGACTATGCCTGTCAGCCCTCTCCTAGTCGCCAACCCGGACTTTCCTGCACCCCTCCTCTCGGTCGCGCCCCACTCCACCCCTAGGGTGGATTTTGGCTCCAATTCCCCGGCTCTAACCCTTGAGTTTTCTGTAGTGCTCAGCCTCAGCCGTGGTCAGCCCCTCAGGGCTTTTCTCCAGCCCCGGAGAGACCTAGGAAGCCAGTCATCGAGTGACCAGTGACCAAGATCCCCACGCGCGCGTCCCTCCTCTGAGGGTTGGATAAACCTGCTGAACTGCTCTCAGCCTCACCGGCTCTCTAGGCTCCCTCACTGACCTGTACCTGTCTTCTTGATGCCTGTCTGCAGACACATGTGTGTGACCTGTGGCTGTAGCATTTTCTCTTGTTTCCTTCTCCCCCACCCCGAGGCCAGGGACATTGCCTTGTTCATGCCCAGCACCCAGCCCAGTACCTGGAATACAGTAACTAACTATTTGTCGACCAACAGACTGACCAACTGGCCTCCCAACGTCGCTTCGCCCAGACAAGATCGAGCACCATTCATTAGGCTTCAGGTTTCCTATTGCAGTTCTTCCCAGTCTTGCCTCCCTGAGACCAGCCTCTTCGGTATGGTGACTGTTTCCAGCAATTGCTCAGTCATACACACTGAGTATTCTTCTGGGACACTCCCAGGGCCCAGTCAATGGCTTTATCAGCCCTAACCCCTGATAAGTTTACTTACTCCCGTCTCATGAAATTCAAGATAACTTTTTTTTTCTTTAATCTAACAATAAACATTAATTTATGCTAAAATTAAAAAACAACAACTTTCTAGAATTTGCAAAATCCTGCCTGCAAAATTGTGAGTAAGCTCAATGCAGCTGAATTGACCTTTCTGGCCGGTGCCCCATGCATGCGTTTGAGTCTGTCCCTTGGGCACTAGCTACCATGATACAAGGGCAATTCCATTCACTCTGTGTGAGTTTTACTAGTTTGACTTGGCAAAGTCAAGCCAAGGTGGGGCTGGGGGGAGGATGATCCGTTGTGCAATTTCTTGGGATGGTGGAGGTGGCCAGGAGGAGTCAATCATCACGTATGTTTTTCAACCTTGGAGCTTACTGTCAGGACGATTCTTTGCATGAGACTAACCCCGTCACTGCAAGATATTTATCATTTCTGATTTCCAGGCACTGAATGCTAATAGCACTCCTCAGTCATTGTGACAACAAACCAAAAAAGCCCTCCAAAATCTCCCTAGGGGAGCAAGGTAAAAAAAACAAAACAAAACGTGAAGAAGTGCTGTAACCTATGTGGTTGAATACAGGTGGAAAGAATATTCTTTGAATGGTCCTGTCTTCCCCTGTTCTTGTCTGAAATGAGCACACCTTTCTGCCCCTCCCTACTGACCCACATTCTGCAGGCCCTTCCCTGGGCAGGAGCGTGCCCAGCCTCCCCCCAATTCTCCCCCGACTCCTGCCCCATTAGCAATGGGATTGGTAATACCACTCATTGAACATTTGTCTTGTGATGTGACTCTTGGTATATCAGCACCTTTCATTTTAATTAATGTTATAGAACATTTCAGAATTGGCACATGTATCTCTCTGACCAAATTATAAGCTCCCAGAGGGCAGAGCCCACATTTCATGCCTCTTTTCTTGCGGGAGGAGGGTTTAGGTGGAAGGTGACCTGGGTGGAAGCATCTGGCAAACTACTTGGACTGCAGGCTGAGGACCACAGGGAGCTTGGAGCTGCCCCCAGGGACAGCTGACAATGATGTAGGAGAAGGGATGTCATTGGCCCAAAGACACTGCTTGGAAGGATGACCACCTTTAAGGTGTGGGAGGAAAAATAAAGCCCAGCAAAGGACAAGGGTTGTGGGAGGTGACAGGAATGTTGTGGAGTCACAAAAGTCACCAGAGAAGGGACAGGGCATTAGGCAGGAGGAAAGCTAAGAAGTTGATGGTGGCCTCTGGCCCCTTCCAGTGCTGTGGGGAGGGTGGGCCACGCTGTAAGGGCCCAGCAAGTACGGAAACTAAGGCATAGAGAGCAGTCTTCTGGAAGGGAAGGGACGGGAGGGCAGCCACGCAAAAGGACCACTAGGCACATGGGGGCATTTTATAAACATGTTTGCTTATATAAATGTGTAATCGAGATTTTTTTTCATAACTATGTCTGAATATTATAGGAAAGATAGAAACAGTGTTTGTGAGCAGAGGTGGAAAGAACCATTTACAGGGGAGCCAGCCCTGGGGGGTGGGGGGGGGGCGCTGGGGAGCATGGGGTCCAGACAGCACAGGGCCTCAGCTTTGGGAAGGAAAAGAATGTTCCTGGAAAACAGGGATGACGACATGCAGGGAGGGGTATTTAAAAATGGTATTTTGGGGGCGCCTGGGTGGCTTAGTCAGTTGAGCTTCCAACTTCGGCCCAGGTCATGGTCTCACAGTTTGTGAGTTTGAGCCCCATGCGGGGCTCTCTGCTGTCAGTACAGAGCCTGGAGCCTGCTTCAGATCCTCTGTCCCCCACCTCTCTCTCTCTGCCCCTCCCCTTATCATGGGCTCTCTCTCTCTCTTTCAAAAATAAATATTTTTTAAAAATGGGTATTTTGAAGTGAATGGATTGCTTTCCTGGTAACTTTACCAAATACATGAAGTAATCGACCCTTTCTTATTTATGTAGAGACATTTTCATGGATTGCAGCAGCCCCCCTAAGCCTTACAGAATGCAGAATTTCTGTCATTGGGTTTAAAATGCTTTTTCTTCATACATTATAGCTCTGACTTGGATAGGTCATGTGAGGGCAGGCTCAGAAAAAGGAGGTAACATTACCAAAGTGTCCAGAAAACCCAAATGCCTCCTTCATTCCAAGCACGGAGGTTAGTAATAAAAAAGTGTTTATCATAGATCAATCTGCAGTCTGAATGCAAAGGCTGGGGGGGTGAGGGGGGAAAGCAACCCTAAACTATATGACGTGCACTCTTCCTTTTTATAACCCTCACAAAAACAAGCAGGAGACAAATCCCATTTACAAGGACAGCAAAAGCCCAGTCTCCTCTCTGACCCAGGCCCTCTCTATGCATCATAAATATTTCCATAGTCATAAATATCGCTGATGAGGAAGCAGAAGGCTCTTAATTGGCTTCATCTCATTTCATGGTGGAGGAAGCTAGGAAGAATGCACTGAATAAGAATAAGACAGGGTGAGAGATCTCCCAGGAGGAAACTAAAATCGATTCTTCCATCAACAGACTGCTCCATCTGTGCACTGACTTCAGCCAGCAAAGAGCCGCCCGTTGTGAGGAGCGCCTTCTCCCGCCGGCCCAGGGCCTTCCTGTCTCACGTGTGGCCAGATCCCTTCAGGTCGAGGGTGGTGGTCATTAGTATTGGTGATGACGAGCTACCATGAGGAAAGAAGGGAGATAACGAGCATTTATTAAAAATTAATATGAGGATAATGGACACACAAACAGGGGTGTAGTCATCCAATGGAACCCTCTCCAGCAATAAAGAAGATGAACCACGAACCACACGACAGCATGGACGAGCTTCAAAAACATCCTGCCGAGGGAGACGAGCCTCGCACAGAGCAAGACTATGTGATTGCATGTCTATGACTTTCTGTAATGGGCGATCTGGGCTGGGGAAAAAATCCAAACAGTGGTCGCCTCCATGAGTAGGTGGGGGATGAACTGGGAGAGGGTTTGAGGGAACTTTCTGTAGTGATGGGAAAGTTCTGTATATGTTGATGGGGCGGGGGGGGGGGCTTGGATCACACAGGTGTTTGCATTTGTAAAAACTCAGTAAATGTACAATTAAGATTCATGCATTTCATTACAACTAAATTTGACATCCAATGAACAATGAAACAAATATCAAAGCCTAGTTAATGATATGCATGCTGAAATGTTTAGGGGGAAATGGTCTGATATCTGCAATTTCCTTTGAAATGCATCACTCAAATTAGACTCGTGGCTGGAGAGAGGGATAGAGCGATGGGTTGATACGTGAAGAAGGGGTTGTCCGTGTTAATGGTGGGATTCCGGTGGTTAGGAGACAGCTGTTCATTATACAATTCTTTCTGCTTTGCTGTGTGTTTGAAAATTTTCACACTAACATGGAAGAAATAAGAATGTCACCATAAAACCAAAGAAAAGGAACATCTATTGAGGGTCTAGGTGTACCGATGCATCCCCGGTCCTCACATGGGCTTGATTTTGCAGACCAGAAGGTTAACATTCGGAGAAACAGCTTCCAGGTGGAGGGATGTTTCTGGACTCTTCTTTCACAAGTGCCCTTCAGGGGTGGGATCTGGCCCTTGTATTTTGGGGAGCAGGTGCTCTCTTCCACAGCTGCTCCCTCTTAGCCTTCCTCTCAGTGCTGGCTTCCGTTTAACTTCAAAAGTGAAGTTAGCCACCAGCTAATCAATGACTGCACAAACATTCATTGAACACCTACTATGTGGAAGGGATTCCAAGAGCTGTAAAACACAGTCTCCGCCTTCAAGAAGCAACCGGAGTATTAAACCCAGCCTGGAGATCTGGCCTCTCTGTGTGACTTTGGCCTTAATCCATGTGACCGTGAGCAAGTTCTGTCAACCCTTAAGCTTCCATCTCCTCATCTATGAAATAAGGGCTTGAAACCAGACCATCTCTCAGGTCCCTCACCCCCACCCCTCATATTTCTGTGACTTTTGATCCATCAGAATATTAAGAGTCAGTGGCTGGTCCAGGGAGTGTGAAGCTAAAGAAACACTGCGAAGTCCCCTTGGACAGGGAGTCGCCTCAGAGGAAGTGGGGTCTCAGTTCTAAGGAAGTTTTTGGTGGATGGGGGTGGAGATGGTGTGGCAGGTGGAAGAAATGCAAATGCAGGTCCTGGAGGCAGGGGGGAGACAGTAAGGAGAAAGCGACTGGAAAGGGGGCTCCATGTTCAGGCAGCAGGGATGACACTGATAATGACACTTTGACTTTGGCCTCTGAGAGGCAGCATCCCACCAGGAACGTTAAGCACGAGGACTGTAGGTGAAATGGCACCTGAGGAAGATTCATCTAGTTATTTGCAGTCATGGAGGAAAACAACAGCGCGAACGTTCACAAGTGGCAGATTATTAAAACAGTGCGCAGACTCTGGAACGTCCTCAGTCTGTGGTTCTCCAGCTCTGCTCTTCAGAACATTAGGGACCCCGGGAAGAGCCTCGGGGACAGTAAGGGAGAGGGGAGCAGGGGCAAGCAGAGGGAAGGCCGCGCCCAGCACCCCCTCTCTCCCTGGCCTTAACTGCCCCAGCACAGCTTGGATTGGATTGATACCTGGGAGCTCCAGCTCAAATTCATTTTGAAACAAGCTTTCAACAGACCTCAACTGAACCGTATCAATTCATTATAGAAATAAGTAGCCAAACAAATGTGTCAGGAGGGGGCTGTTTGAGGAGAATATGCTGGGCATGCGCCTCGCACCGCTCATTGAGATGATTGCACATTTTCGCCGGTGAGATGCCAGCCCTGACAAAAGCGGGGAGTCTCAGGAAGAGGGCAGACTCGGAGGATGGCCGTGCCCAGGCCCCAGGAAGAAATGGTCTCACTCTGGGCATCACCCAGGTGCAATGGGCTTTCAGCTGTGAGGCCCCACAGACCTGCCTCTGGGTGGCCCTGACTTGAGTCCCCCAGCTGGCCTCCCCCCTCTGGGTAGGCCCCACCATTGGGTGGGGCACTGTCTCTTCCTGAATCTTTGTCATTTATCATCCTAAACAGATACTCAACAGCATCTCACTCCAAAAAACTGAACCAGGAGAAAACAAAAGCCAACTCTGCCTCTCAAAAATGAATAAACATTAGAGAAAAAAAAAAACTGGGGGCACCTGGGTGGCTCAGTCTGTTAAGCATACAACTTCGGCTCAGGTCATGATCTCACAGTCTTGAGTTTGAGCCCCGAGTCGGGCTCTGTGCTGACAGCTCAGAGCCTGGAGCCTGCTTCCGACTCTGTGTCTCCCTCTCTGCCCCTCCCCCATTCACACTCTGTCTCTCAAAAAATGTCTCTCTCATGTCCTTCACACATGACATAACTAATCAGTTCTGCCCCCCACATTTATTCTGCAATAATCTCGTTAATGACTTCCTCTTAGGACCTGCTCCTAGATGCCCTCAGGGCAGAGCATTTGCCTTCCCCTTACCTCAGGGGTCCCTCACCCTCGGTCCCACATGGCAGGGCCATGGTTGAGCACTTCCTCATGGCTGTGTTTCCACCCGCTACTGCGCGCATGACCTTGTGCTAGGCGTTCCGGTTATCTGTTACTGCCTAACAGATTACCCAACATTCAGTGGCTCAAAAAAACAAGCCTTTATTATCTCTCACGGTTCCTGTCGGTTAGGAATCTGGGAAGGACTCAGCTGGGTAATTCCGGCCCGGGGTCACTTTACAGTCATGTGTCAGCAGGGACCCGAGGATCTACTTCCAAGGCTGCTCACTCACAGGACTGGAAAATGGCCGCTGGCCCTTTGTGGCGACCCAGATCCTCTCCACGTGGGCCTCTCCACATTGCTGCTCGAGGGTCCGCATGGCCTGACAGCCGGCCTCCCCCAGAGGAAGGGAGCGGAGAGACCAAGCCAGGGGCTGCGATGACTTAAGGGCCCATCTTGAGTCTCATACACCACACCTTCTACCTTATTTTACACATCCCACAGGGCAAGCCGTGATTCAGTGTGAAAGCAGACTACAGCAGAAGGCAAGGAGCCTCATTGGAGGCTGGCCCGCCACACAACAGAAAGGTCAGAAGAAGAGGGTCCCTGCTTGAGCTATTAAGTAGTTTGCTACTTATTTGAGGGGAGAAAACTTAACGTACTTGTACCTATAATACTAAGGGAATTAAAAAGATAATAGTAAGAGCACCTGGGTGACTCAGTCTGTTAAGCGTCTGGCTTCGGCTCAGGTCATGATCTCACGGTTCGTGGGTTTGAGCCCCGTTGGGCTCTGTGCTGACAGCTCAGAGCCTGGAGCCTGCTTCAGATTCTGTGTCTCCCTCTCTCTCTGACCCTCCCCTGCTTGTGCTGTCTCTCTCTCTGTCTCTCAAAAATAAATAAAAAACAAAAAATTTAAAAAAAAGATAAAATAATGAAAAGGTAGATAGCACATGTCCTAGAATGCAACTTAGGTACTGAGTGAGCAAGATCGATATAGACTATGTCCTCTGGAAGCTTCTGACCTAGTAGGAATGACAGCTTTCACATAAAGAATCGCACTTGGGTTTGTAGCAGCACTATTGACAACAAAGTATGGAAAGAGCCCAAATGTCCATCAATAGATGAATGGATAAAGAAGATGTGGTACATACACAATGGAGTATGACTCAAATCAAAAAGAATGAAATCTTGCCATTTGCAACTACATGGATGGAACTAGAGGGTATCATGCTAAGCGAAATTAGTAGAGAAAGATGAATATCATATGACTTCATTCATATGAGGACTTTAAGATGAAAAATAGAAGAACATAAGGGAAGGGAAGCAAAAATAATATAAAAACAGGGAGGGGGACAAAAACATAAGAGACTCTTAAATACGGAGAACGGAGGGTTACTAGAGGTGCTGTGGGAGGGGAGATGGGCTGAATGGTCAGGGGCATTAAGGAATCTCTCCTGAAATCATTGTTGCACTAACTAACTTGGATGTAAATTTTTAAAAAATAAATTCAAAAATTACTTTAAAAAAAAGAACTGCACCTGGAATAAAATCCTATCTCCTTAATCTTTCCTCTCTCCGTTCTTTTCTTCTACTACTCATCTCCTTTCTCACTGAGCTTCGACCACTCACGCTTTCTCCCTTCCTCCAATAGATTAAGTTCCTCCCTCTCTCAGGATTTTGCACTTGCAAAAAATTTAAAAAAAAAAGATAAAATAATGAAAAGGCACCCCCCCCCATGCTCCCCTCCACCTTTATGCACAACCAACTTTTTCTCGCCACCCAGGTCCGTGTGCTTAGTCGCCCCCTGATCTTGCCCTCCACCTCCCCGGGTTGAATGCATGAGGACAGAGACTGTGAAACCTCCCTCACTGCTGGGTCTCCAGACGCACCTGGATGGCACTGGTCCCATAGCGAGTGATGACTATATAGTACAGTGAGTGAATGACGTACCCCATGTTCAAGAACTGTATAAAATCTTCCCTCTGGGATATTGAAAACTTGAGCTCCAGCCCTGTCACTTGGCCATCTCGTAATCTAAACCAAGGTCGGTGAATTGCTGACTCCCTAGCGCTGAACAAATAGCATATGCCCGCCACACCTGCGTTTTCACCCACTTCTGGGTTCAGCCAATCCGGCCCAGGCTGACCATGTTCTTTGTACTTCTCCTCTGATTCGGTCCTCAATCTCTCACTGCCTTTACTGGGCTTCCCGGAAACTTCCCTCTCCTCTGGGGAAAGGGCAACTCCCCAGCCTCGTTTTGCTGCCCTTGCACTTGGGTGTTCAGCTTTCCTGGGCAAGAAATATATTGAAAACAGTTGCTCATTAGCTTCCCAGCTTTCTTGCTTTTTGGGAGAAACAACATGACAAATGGAGACCCCACGTGTGTTTATTTTGAAAATACGTTTTTTAATTTGAAAGCAAATGGACGCTGCTGGTCTGCAGGTCATTTCACCTGCTGTGGCGTGTGATTAGCGAGGCCTTTTCTCCCCGGGCAGTGGTGCCGCTAATGGACTCGCGCTCCCTCCGTATGTTTATCTTCAGTTAATTAAAATTCTGCCAAGTCTTCCTCGCAGCCCCTGTGCGCAGCAAGGCTGAGCCTGGCTTGTGGCACCGATCCGGGCTGGCGGGCTGGGAGGGGGGTGGTCATCCTATTAAATATTAATCTGAAAGGGCCATCAGGCCTGTGGGCTTCCACCCCTGAGGTTCTCTCACCGGGAAGGCACAGATCAATGCCAAAACTCAGCGCCTGTGACAACGCGCCCTGCCAGGCCTGAGTCAGCATCAGATGCAATTTTTCAGAACTGTTATTTGACAATAAATCTGAGCAGAATTCTGGGAGATCTCTCTTAAAAACCGGGATGAATTACACGCACATCCACCTTTGAAGGGGATGTTAACCGTCCTTTGAAACGGTGCCTTATTAATGATTAACGGGCCAATTCGCCAGCGTGAATTTTGAAGTTATGGGTCAGGGTAAGACTAGCACAGCAGATGTTAGTTTTGAAAATCTGCCTTCGCTGGGAAGGGGGGAGGATAGGAAGGACTGAGCTGGCACTCAGCCCTCTGTTGCCCCATTTTTGAAAATGCGGAAGGAGCTCCCCACAAATTCCCACCACCCCCCCCCTTTCCTTCAGTCACTGTTAGCTGGCTACTGCCTGTTGGGTCATTTCAGCAGACATCTTTGCCGGGAAACAGGGAAGATAGGAAGAACACTCTGTCGGGGCACCTGGGTGGCTCAGTTGGTTAAGCGTCTGACTTTGGCTCAGGTCACAATCTCATGGTTCATGAGTTCAAGCCTTGCATCAGGTTCTGAGCTGACAGCGTAAAGCCTGCTTCAGATCCTCTGCCTCCCTCTCTCTCTCTGCTCCTCTCCTGCTCACATGCCCATGTGCACATGCACTTTCCCTCTCTCTCTCTCTCTCAAAAATAAATAAACCTTAAAAAGAAGAAGAAGAAAGAAAGAAAATAGAATCTTTGTAGGTATGATTACTTACCATGAGGTCATCCTGGATTGGGCGTACCTGATCCAATGAGAGGTGTCTTTATAAGAAGAGATAATAGAGATACAGAGACACACAGGGAGACCACCATGTGACATTAGAGGCAGAGGTTGAAGTGATGTGTCTTCCAGCTGAGGGACACCAAGGATTTCTGGCAACACCAGAAACCAGGAAGAGGCAAGGAAGACTCCTCCCCCAGCGCCTTCAGAGAGAGTATGGCCTTGTCAGTGCCTTGGTTTCTTTACTTCCAGCCTCTAGAGCTGAGAAGAGGAATGTGTGTTGCTTTAAGGCACCACATTCATGGTACTTTGCTACAGCAGATCTAGGAAACTAATACATACTCTCCTCTGGGCCCTACTGCTGACCGCCTTCACTGGCTTGCCTCTTTGCCAACCCAATGGATAGGCTTGCTCATCCTGATTCCCTTTGCCTCCCTTCCCTCCCCTCCCCTCTCTTCCCATCCCCTCCCCTTCCCTCCCCTCCCAACTTGCTGGAAGGCTTAGGAAGCAAAGAAGCAAGGCTAAGAAGCAAACCTCATCATGTCTCATGTCTTGCAGATGATTTCTGAAACATCTCAGTCCATGTTCTTGCCTAAACGAAGTCAGCGTACATAATAAGATGGCTCTTTGGTGTCGGAGGATGTCACTCCGCCTCAGGGGTCGTCACTGGCCTCAAGTCTCCCTGGTTGGCATCACAGATACACAGACAGCAAGGCTTTGGCACAAATTTGTACTGACCCCAGCACAGCCTCTGGAGATTGAATCTCTTTGTCTCTTCTGAAAATTGAATGTACCAACAACGACAGAAGTAGGAATCAAGACCCTACAATATTCTGTTGTCTTAAAATAGCTGTGGGCAGGAAGGTTGCACTTAAGGTCGGGAAGCTTGGACCTGAATCCCAGCTCTGCCTGTCCTCACAATGCCTTTGCACAGTAAGTATTAGCATCCCCTGTTTACCTCTGGCAGGATGGACGGAGCCTGCCCCATCCCACCAGGGGAGGCACGCAGTCAGGGAGAGGAACTTCTGCTAGGTCTTCGTTTTGCTGAGTGGGGCACACCAGCTGAGAGTAGAGACAGGAGTTTAAAGAAGTCATAGAGGTGAAGGGAAGGAAAGGGAAAACCACTGGTACAAAAGAGGAATTTGGGAGATCTGATGGAGAATTCAATTTAATGTTTATTGAATGGTGTGTGATCTGTATCTTCTCCCCAGTATCCCCCCCTCCAAAAGTTTCTGGCTAATACATTATGGAATTGAATCTGGTTTGGGAGGTGGGCATCAGATAAGGAAGAAAGACCACCCAGGAGGATCCAATCATCCCAGGGCTGATTAGGAGCCGAAGCTCAGAGTCCTCAAGCACCTTGCTCAGGGTCACACAGCCTTGGGTTCTGAAGTCAGAGCTGTCTTGACTCCACGCCTATGTTCTTCCCTCTAACATACGCGTTATTCTCATGGTGGACTTAGCAAACTATTTCAGGCCCAGGAGGTAGTCCAGATTGAAAAGAAAAATATTCCAAAATTCTCTGTATAAATGCCATGGCCAAACAAGCAATAATAACTTGCTGATTGTGGTTTTCACAGGACGAGAGCTCTGCAGTCTGGAGCACGGCCTTCTGTTTCGTGAGCATTTAGTAAATGCCAAGCTCTTTTCATGTGCACGATGCGATCTGATCTTCTGAGCAGGCCTGAGAGGCAGACAGTTTCATCCTCATGTTACAAATGAGGAAACACTAAAGAGTGGCTAGCCCAGGTCACTGTTCGGAAGCAGCAGACCTAAGACCTCAATGCCAACAATCATTTAGTTTATTTACTCTCTGAGTAGGTAATACACGCACCTACTACGATGTTGAGCAAGCACAAGGCAGCAGGGAGAAGTGTCTATTTCTTCCTCCCCCTCAGTGGCTGCCTCCCTTCCCTGCCTCAGATCTCCCTCTGTGACGGGCATCCTTCAAAGATATACTTGGTATTTACAAACATGATCATGTTCTTCTGATACCACTGTCGCCTCCCTCGGGGTAAGAGAACATTTGAAGTTAACCTGAGGAGACAGCGCCTTCCCTCGGCCTTCCTGGTACGCTTCTGTTTCAACCTTTAGAACTGAAATACCGAATGGAGTATCTTTTTGTGTTTTCTGGGGAGCTGATGGGGGAAGGAGGTGTGCTGAAAAGAGCATGGGGTCTGGATCTCATGGCACTAAGTTCAAGTTCATACCCAGGGCAGGTGACTTTACCTCTCAGAACCATTTCCCAGTCTGAGAAATGGAGGCAAACCTCCCTCCCTCCCTGCTGTGAGGACAATCTAAGAAAGGTAAAATATCTGGCACATCTGGAACCTTCCTTCCTTCTCCTCCTGAAGGCCAACCTAAAGTTTCCCTGGGCTTCTTTAAGAACACAGAGAGAAGGAAAAGCAAACTCCCCCAATCTACACACTGTTTAATGATCAGCTCTGACCTAATTCTACTTCAAAGCGTTTCTGTCTCCTTCCTACCTCCCACTGCCTCCCACCCAGCTGCCAAGTATAGAGAACACATGAGAACTTAGGCCAAATGGGAACCTGGAATGTTAAAGCCTTTGAGAAAACAGCTGTTTGTTCATGTATTATCCTGTTTTTGCCCCTGTCTTGTTCGATTACAAGACCCCGTGGGGAAGAAGAATCCTTTGTGCTTTCGTCTCCGCGGTTCTCCTACACCCTTCATTTCACTCCACGACAGTTCTGGGGGGTGAAGCCCAACTGTGGTTCAGAGGTTAATGCTTGGGTAGGAAGCACAAGGCAGAAATGGGGCTAGAACCCAAGCCTTCCCACTGATTTCCTCACCTTGCACTGTCTTAGTAATTTTCTTATGTGTAATTGCTTCTACATCGGCTAGGATGCCTTTGCTCATGTGCCTGGAAATTAGATACACGGAGGGCTTCAGAACCAGCTTAGGACAAGGGCTGGGCACTCTTTCTCTGCTCCCCGCTTGCTTCCCCTGCCCTGTGTATTGGCTTCATTTTCAGGTTGGCTTCCTTGATGCCAGAATGATTTATTGCTCTCCAGACTCCACATCAACGCATCACAATGTCCAGAGAAAAGAGCGTCTCCCCTTATGTCCTTTTTACGAATAAGGAAGATTCTTTATAAGAAGTCCCAACAAACAACCCCCCTGTGCCTCATTCTCTCAACCTGGAGCGAATCTTGTGGTAGACATCTGTCATGCTTGTGGTCACTCTGGCTCTTTTGAACATTCATCCTTTGTTATGACAAGTTCAAAATTATAAGTTCCACCTCCCTAAGGTAGAAGCCAGATTTTGCTCTCCCTTTGTTAGGACAAGTTTGAAATGATAAGTCCCACCTCCCCCAAAGTAGAAGCTAGATGATTCTGTTCTTCTACCACAGCCCACCACACACATGCGTGCACGCACACACATACACACACACAGCAGAGGCATTCGTGGCTGCAAAGTCAAGCTCCTGGCATGGAAGCATCTAGAAGAGTCTATAGCGCCTGCACCCAGAGCTTGGTGTTGGCAGCAGTTTTCTTGTCAGCTCTGACCTGCGGAATGGTTTGGCCAGCTTGCCCTGGAGCCTGGCTTTCCAGCTCTCCCTATGATCTTGTGAGCCACCCACTGTCCTTTCTATAAACTCTCCAAGTGCTGAATCACCCAGATCGGCTTCTGCTATTGCAGCTAAGAACCTGACTGAGGCACACACCGTTCCTAGCACATGGCTGAGGCTGGCCCTATGGCCTCTGCTGACCGGCTTACACCCGAGTTCCTGAGCCAATGGGTGGTAAGAGGGTTGAGATTTCTCTTACTCCGGTCAAGACCGGCTCTGAAGTTCATGGTGCGGTCAGCTTCCCGGGAAGCACAGGGTGACATATGGGAAACCTAAATAGAAACTGGTGCAAGAAAGGGGGAATAGATGCTTCGTGGGCAGCCGACAACGTGACCGAGCCCCGCTGTGCGAGAGGCTCTGTGGCTAACCACGTTCACCCTCAGGCAACTCTATGAGGTAGATGTCACCCCACCTTAAAGACCTGGAGACAGACACGGAGACAGTAAGAAACAAGATGATAGAATTAAGAAGCTGGAATTCAAACTAGGCCTGTTGGACTCCAAAGTCACTTACACATTTATGCACTGATTTCTCTCCCTCACAGTTCTGTGGATCGTCTGTGGGTCTTTCAGGTTGGGCTCCAGGAGTAAGTTGGGCTCAGGTTGGCTCCAAGAACCTCCTCACTTGTCTTGGGCTGGTGGCTACCCAGCGGCTACCTGGATTCTCAAGGTCACAACAGAATGTTCTAAAATTGGATCATGCTGTTGTTGGCACAACTTGGTGAATTTACTAAAACCCACTAAGTTAGACACTTTTGAAGGGTTGCATTTTATGGTATGTGAGCTACATCTCGATAAAACTTTTATTTAAAAAAAAGAACCCTAAGCAAAGTACCTTCTAGGGTAGGCTGCTCAATGAAGGGAGAGAGCCTGGGCTGCTCAGAGGAACACTGCCTGGAGCTTGGAGGGTCTGGTTCAAGTCCCAGGTCTGTTTCTTGATCTCAGCTTCTTCATTACTAATATAAAAAGGCTTATTAGATCAATGTTTCCCGAATTTTAGTCATTTGTGAGCCCCCTTTATAACTTTCGTTCTATCACTGTGCCAACTGAACAAGTTTTTACCTGTTTTCTAAAATTAATTCTCCTTTTGGGGCACCGCATGGCTCAGTTGGTTGAACATCCAATTTCGGCTCAGGTCATGATCTCACGGTTTGTGGGTTTGAGCCCCACGTTGGGCTCTGTGCTGACAGCTCAGAGCCTGGAGCCTGTTTCGGATTCTGTGTCTCCTTCTCTGTGTGCCTCTTCCCAAGTGGTGCTCGCTCACTCTCACTCTCTCTCTCTCTCTCTCTCTTTCTCAAAAATAAACAAACATTAACAAAATTTTTTAATAAAAATAAAATAATAAAAAAAATACATTCTTTTTAAAAACTTAACATCATTCTAAACAGAAATGGTCATACAATCTTGAGTTTGCTAATGCTGCCAGCATTGTCCCAAATCACATTAAAATCATGGATAGATAGCAAAATCAGAACTGTTCCTCTACCCCCCACGTCACCAGTGTTGTCCCTACCACTTGGAGACCCTGACTTAGGGTCCCTAAGGCTTGTCTACCAACTAGCCCACCAGGGAGAAGACAAGCTTCTGCATTTGCTCATCCCTCAACCAAGATGGACATGTAACCACTGCTGCTTAGGACACAGCCTTGTCTGTGGCCTGACCTTGCCCTGACTTGTGGGGATTTCTGCTCTCATAGAAGAGGGCTGTCCCAAGGCTGACTCGGTTTAGTAACCCAACTGTGAGTCCCAAGAGGTACCGCTGAGTCAACCTTGCTGGGGACAGATATTGTTATTTAAATTTTACAGACCAGACAGGGAAGTTTATCTCAGAAATATTAACATACCAGCGAGGAAGAGACAGGATTCAAAACCAGATTGGATCGTTTCTAAATTCCCATAGTTTTGTAACTGTATCATAATAGGCCCGGGACCTGGACGTTTTAGGGTGGGTACGCTTGCATCCCCATGAAATCAGGCCATGCACATAACTGCTGCCGTTGCCTCTGGGGGACATCAGCATCGAGGAATGGGACACAAGTGTGGCTTCTAAGATAAAAATTGTATCCACTGGGGGGTGCCCTGGTGGCTCAGTAGGTTAAGTGTCTGACTCTTTGATTTCGGCTCAGGTCATTATCTCACAGTGTGTGAGTTCAAGCCCCATGGCAGGCTCTGTGCCGGTGGTGTGGAGCCCGCTTGGGATTCCTGCTGTCTTTCCCTCTCTGCGCCTCCCCTGTGTGTGCTTTCTCTCTTTCTCAAAAATAAAATAAATAAGCATTTAAAAAATTGTATCCATTGAATTTCTAGCATTTCTATATATCAAACAGTAACAATCTCCCCTGTTCATCTTCTTTCATTACATCCATCCCCGTTGCAGTTGCTCGCACAAAATCTCTACCCCTGCTAGGCAAGTACCATGTCTTTCTCATTAATTGCTGTGTCTGCAACACTCAGCCCAGTATTTGGCACAGAGTAGGTCCCTAATAACTCTGAGTGTAATTCACTAATAGTCCCTGGCCTCCAAGATCCTGTAGCCCAGAGAGGTGGAATGGGGTAGGCGGACTCACGCCGGCAGACAAGGGGCAGGATTCAGCACTGTGGCCAGGTGCCTGCACAGCAGGTGGGAGGATACCGGTGAGCCATCAGCCATGAACCCCACAGAGTCGACATGTATCCTGCGTCCTCTGGCCTGGAGCAGACTGCCGCCACCTGAGTCCATCCATGGAGATGGCTTCGATCTGTCCAGATAGCGGGGCAGAGCCTAGCAGTGACACATTTATTCCATCCAACAAGTAACTAGTGACAACTAGCCCTGCGCAAAACCCCATGCCAGGCACCATGGAGGAGACAAATGTAACTCAGGCCTGCAGTGAGCCATGCACAACTTCTGAGTGCACAAACCAGCAGCCGCAGCCTGCTAATTCCTTGTGCAGTGTTCTTTCCACAAGAGCACCGCCTTCCAAAAGAGATGCCCTAGCCGCCAGAATTCGGAGCTTTCTCCTAGCAGCGTGCTCCAGGAGGCTGTGAGGGAGATTTCTGTGTGTGTACAATGGAAACAGGACCCATCCTGCCCCAGGGACATTCAGCATCCAGATGAGATGCGGGGGTAAGATGGATCCACTCCCTGAGACCTGGACCAGGGAGACGGGGGCTCAGTGCCTGGGATGCTGGGAGAAAGGAAGCCACAGGCAGGGGGAGGGGGGAGGAGCAGGGGCACATGGAGCACTCTGTGTGGGGCTTCAGTAGCCTGGGGCTCTCCAGCCAGTCCTTGTCATGGGATGGGTCAGTGCTCCCCAGTGTAACAAGCCCAGCAGCGCCTTTGGGAGCCCCTGCCCCTCTCTGGACCTGCAATGACAATGGACATGAAGGCTTTCTGAGATTCAGAAATCTTTCCCTGTGCGGTCTGCTCTCTGTGGGCTACCCCGCAATGCCTGCACTCCCTTACGTGGCGGTGTGTGTGGCTCTGGCTACAATCGCCCACCCTATCCTGAGGCATGTGCAGTTCAACAGGCAGATTAAGGACTGAGAACCAGGCTAAAGAGTTTGCGGACGCCCACGGCGATGATATCCGGTCACGTCTGCCTTACACGAGCTTTCTCAGTCTCAGCACTATTAACGTTTGGGCCAGAGCAGTCTCCGTTGTGGGGGCTGGCTGGGCACGGGAAGATGTTTAGCAGGGTCCCTGGGCTCTACTCACTACATGATGGAAGCAATCCCCAGCTGTGACAATCAAAAATGTCTCCAGGGGCGCCTGGGCGGCTCAGTTGGTTAGGTGCCCAACTTCGGCACAGGTCATGAGTCATTGGTGAGTTCGGACCCCTCGTGGGGCTGTGTGCTGACAGCTCAGAGCCTGGAGCCTGCTTCAGATTCTGTGTCTCCCTCTCTCAGCCCTTCCCAGCTCATGCTCTGTCTCTCTCTCTCAAAACTAAAGAAACATTTAAAAAATTGTTTTAATATCTCCAGACATTTCCCATGTTCCTTCGGGGTAAAAATCATCCATTGTTAAGAACCACTGGCATACTGGGGCGCCTGGCTGGCTCACTCGATTGAGTGACTGACTCCTGATATCGGCTCAGATCATGATCTCACAGTCTGAGACTGGGCCCTTGTCGGGTTCCAAGCTGATCATGGAGCCTGTGTGGGATTCTCCCTCTCTCCTTCTGTCCTTAGCCTACTTGCACGTACATGTGCTCACTTTCTCTCTATCAAAATAAATAAATAAACTTAAAAGAAAAAGAAGCATGGCAAATTAAAATTAATTCAGACATTAATAACCATTAAAACTGGAGGAAAAACTAAGGGGAGGAAGTTAATTTTGTCGCAAACTCAAAATCAGATGGAGGAGTGATCACTTAGGCAACAAAGAGAATCCTGAGCTTCCTAGTGGCCACTGCAAAAATAAAAACACAGCTATGAAAACTCACCACCGGGGCGTCCAGGGGAGAGAAATTACGTTCATTAGACCCAAAAGGAAATGTGTGAGTTCTAACACAGGGTCTCGACTCACAGAATTAGACAAGATTTCAACAGTGATAGAGCATGTGCCTCAGCCGTAACAAAACTTATTTAAAGCACCACACACAACTCACCACCACTCTAGCCCAGATGTGCCCCCATCCAGCCACCCCCCCCCAACCAAAGAACGGATTCCCTGACAACGCCCTCCCTCTGGCAGCAAGGGGGCTCACTGGCAGAGCTGCTGCAGCTCCTCAATGAAGGGAGGTTTCCAGTGGAGTTTGGCACTGGGGGGGGGGGGGAGACACTGCGGCCAAACCCCCCCCCCCCCCCCCCCGGCCCCCGCTCAGTTCTGAGTGGCTCCCTGGGCAGAAGATGAGGGCGGTGTGGAGGGGATGGAACCAGCTCTAAATGTGTGGAATAAAGGAAGTAGAGGGTCAGAGTGCCCTAAGAAAGGGAAACAATCACCTGAACATGACATGGCCGAAGTAGCTCCTTGTCCTCTTAGCTTCCCGGTGCCTCAGTTTCCTCTTCTGTAAAATGGGGAAAATATTCACCTCATGGGTTAATGTGAGGATTAGAGAGTTCTACGTGTAAAGTGTTTAGAGCAATGCCTGGCACACAGTAAATGTTAGCTGCTATTATTATTATTACTATTATTACCCTCAATATGCTTCTGTTATGTCCTAGATTTAAGCAACATGTCTCCTGGGGGCGCTCACAGTGCAGGGGGGCGATAGAAGAACTGTCTGAACTTTTTTTTTAAGGTCTTTATTTTATTTTGAGAGAGAAAGGCAGAAAGCAAGTGGGAGAGGGGCAGAGAGAGAGGGAGACACAGAATCCGAAGCAGGCTCCAGGCTCTGAGCTGTCAGCACAGAGCCCAACACGGGCTCGCACCCACAAACTGTGAGATCATGAGCTGAGCCAAAGTCGGACGCTTAACCAACTGAGCCACCCAGGCGCCCCCTGTCTGAACTTTTTAATCACTGTGTAACCCTTAGCCTAGAGCCAAGCAGTGGGACCAAGTAGGGGTCCCTGATGTGTTAGAGGAGTCGTAAGCCTAGGGTACTAGTCTCAGCCCTGCCACTAACTGGTGCCCTTGTGCAAGGGCCACGGGGACCCCCCGACTCCAGTGGGGGCCTCAGTTCACTCACCTGTAAATTGTAGTGAGGGGACTAAACAGTTCCTAAATTTGATATCAAAACCATTTCAGGACATCGTCGAATGCAGATTCCCAGGCTCCGCCAATTGAATCCAAGTCTCTAAAAATGGAGAATGAGAATCTGAACTTCAATGACTTCTTTGGAGGATCTTTTTTTTTTTTCATTTCTTTTTCAAGTTTATTCTTTTATTCTGAGAGAGAGAGAAAGAGAGAGAATCCTAAGCAGGCTCCACACTCTCAGCTCAGAGCTCCATGAACCGTGAGATCGAAACCAGAGCTGAAACCAAGAGTCAGATGCTCAACTTACTGGGCCCCCAGGCATCCCTCTTTGGAGGGTCAAATTTGAAAGCCTCTGACCAGCGAAGCCTCTCTGACTTTCACGTGCTAACAGGAATTATAGACTCTCCTGGGCTGAATCAGCCCCAGAGGCAAGAAGTTTTACTTTCTGTCTAATCAAACACTCCATCTCAGCATCCTACCTCCCACTCCGCAGGTTTTGCTCTCAGGATTGTAGAAAAGAGTGGGTCAGTGCCCTTGAGCACAACCCCTCATGAACTTGAGGGCTGCTGGAAGTCAGCCTGGTCCTTCCAGTACTATTGGTGAGATGGCCCTTGACTCTAGCCCTCCCTTTCCATTCCCATTGCTACTGCCCTAGGTCAGGCTGTTAATACCTCTTGTTTGGACCATGTAACAGTTTCTTAGCTCTCCTCTCTTCAATCTTTCCTTCACGGTATCAACAGTAATCACCTGAAACCCAACTCTGATTGCATTATGTCTCTAGCACACAAACATCTGCATCTCTGACCAAAACTTAACTCCTCAGACTGTCACTCAAGGCCTTTCAGAGCCTAAACCAATCATCAATAACCTCCTCTGGCCAAGAGCTACCTTGGGCTACAGTTAACTCCTTTAAATTTTCTTGATAGGGGTTTCCCAAACTTGTGGAACTCTCTCTCCGAACGCCTGCCTGTTTGTCAGGTCAAAATACTCATAACAGCTCGTGTATACTAAGTGATTCATGGTCCTCCATTCGAGAAGCACTCTCTATGCTTTTCCATCCACTTGTCAATGACTTGACTCTATTCTAGAACCTGCTCAGGTCTTGAACTCCAGTTCAGAACAGCCATCTAATGTTGTCATGGCAGTCATCTCTCCACCTGACCGTTTTTTGAATACAGTAGGTTCAAAAACCTGGAATCAGAACACTACGCTGTCCCCACCCTTATTCCTTCTTTGCCTTCCTTCCTGAACTGGTACCACATTTCCCCCAAAAGTTGAATTGCTCAAGGTCTGCCTTGATTTACTTAAATGAGCATAGTTGACCCTGCAACCATCTTTGTTTTCCCAACTTCCATATAAATAGCTTCCGCTTCTCATTAGCAACACAAGCAGGTAAATATCTACCTCTCCTGGGGCCACTCCCTTCCCTGCATCTCTGACATTGTTGATTGATCGCAGCCCTTGCTCCTAAGCCCCAGATGTGACGGTATAGCTTCAGAATCCCTCTCCAATGCAATTCCCCAGGCAGATATTATCCATCAATCAGAGTTGGCATGCCAGTTGAGACAGTCCTACTTACCATCAATGACCTAGATGATTAAATAGCGAGTGTGTTCACTAGAAAAGCTCTGTTGAGTTTCAATTTCAAGTCCCTTATGGAACCTCAAACTAGAGTAGTCTCTAGTTACACTCAATCTACTCTAAGCCTTTCAGGCTAGAGGATCTGGGTTGTGGGTGAGGATCTATTAGAAGTCTAATTGGCATAAGAATTGGAAGAAGGCTGCCAAGGTCAGAAAGGCTTCCACTAACGAATTGTCCTGAAACATTGTCTACCTCCTATCTCTTTCTCTTGCCAAACCTCATAGAGGAGTCTGGTGTGCTGGCTGGTCTCTAGACATGAAGAAGAGCACCAGAGAGGCTAGGCTACAAAAACAAATGACAAACTACCCCTAGAAAAACAATTCTCTGGGGCAGACGGCAATTGGAGATGCCTTCGATGTCCCAGAGCAGCAGCAAGGTTTTAATCTTGGCCTGAGCTGATGCAACCCATCAGCAATGGAACCAGGTACAGTGGAAAGACCGATATCTTTGGTCAGATAACAGCTGCTCCAGTTTCTCCTCTCTCCTCCCCGCCCTCCTTCTCCTCCAAGCTGATCACATTTCCTTGGTGATTTTCATGCTTAGTCAGTAGGTCTTAGGGGACAAGTGTGAATTCCATAGGGACCTTGTCTGTATAAAGTACGCTGTACTCGTGTTAGCCTCTGTATCATCCTTCCTCCCTTCCTGCCATAAGCATTTATGAAACACCTACTATGTGCTACATGGTGAGCACTGTTGTAGGAAAGAAAGCACCTGAACTCTGGAGCTACCAGGAAAGGCTTTACATTAAACAAAGATAATGCCACTGCTCCAATCAGCAGGAAAATGCATTTCAAGTTGTTTCCTCTCTTCTTTAGACCACCAAAGAGCTGTAACTGTGTGGGAGAAAATTGAGAGCCTGGAAGCTCAAATGCACGAATTCCAAGGAATTCTACAAAATCCTGAAGAACTCCCATAGGGTAAACGCAAGCCAGTTCTCAAATCCAGGATACTATAGAGAGATCAGTGGAACACTTCCTAGCCTTTACTTATTGCCAGGAACTGTTTTAATTGTTATACTATATATTAACTCCATAAATCCCTAAAGTACCTCTGTGAATTAAGTACTCTTAGGGGCTCCTAGTTCAGTCAGTTAAATATCGGACTTCGGCTCAGATCATAATCTTGCAGTTCGTGGGTTTGAGCCCCACATCGGGCTTTGTGCCGACAGCCCAGAGCCTGGGGCCTGCTTCAGATTCTGTGTCTCCCTCCCTCTGCCCTTCACCTGCTTGCCTCTCTCTCTGTCTCTCAAAAATAAATATTTTTTTTAAATGTTAAAAAAAATACTCTTACTATCATCACTTAAAAGATGAGAAATCGAGGCACAAAGAGGTTAAACATCTTGCCCAAGGCCGCAGCTAAGAAGTGGGGGAGCTGGGATTTAAATCTACGTCATCTCTTTGCAGAGTCCTAAGCTACCTGAAATATGTACATTGAAATCAACAACAGAGTGCTAAGTCCTGGGTTGGAGTTGGGTAGAGTGGACATCTGGATGAGTTTTTTACCTCCAGCCTGTCCAGCAGTTAAAGACAGAAAGGTTTTGACAGCCGGGAGCATGGGGTACCTACCATCCCTCCTGCATACTTTTAAGGAAGCCGCCTTAAAGGCTGGCCATGCCTCCAGACCCACTCACATCTCAAGTCCATCTGACAGACAGCAAACTGGAGCCCTGGCGCCTGACCCAGAGCACAGCTTTCATGTTGGTGAGAGCCGGACATGGAGACAGATCGGCACGGGTCCCTTTATGTACTAGCAAACTCTATATCTGACTGGACAACCAACGATGTCATTAGCACCTCGTGCGGCCTTGTCTCTGGCCCCAGAAGCCTGAAGCTCTGACTTCTAGACTGGACTCTACCACCTACTGTCCTTTGATTAGGTTTTCTCATCCATAAATATTCATTCAATAAACAATTTTGAGCACCTCCAGCGTGCCAAGCACTTTGTGCTAAGCCCTAAAACCACTACATCGAATTCAGTAGCTGCCCCCAAGGGACTGGAGATTTGCTGGGAGAAACAGGCCAGGAAGGGAAATCTTCATGATGCGCTGTGTCCTCCCAGGGCCCCACCCTGTCCCTCCTCCCTCCCTGGGAATTTGTGAGCAGCAAAGGAGATCACACTGGGCCAAGCGCTTGTAAATAGGGGAGAGTGAGAACGAGGTGTGCGGGGAGGCCTGAGAGGATTGAAACCCAGGTGCCGTCTGCCGCGTCTGCAGACCTCAGGCAGGCTGCTGGCCACGCCCAGTGCTTGCTCTGGGGCGGTGAGCCTGGGCGAGGCCTCCTGGATGTCAGAAGGCACAGCCTGAAGCTCTGGGTTCATTATCCCAGCAGGCGGAGCCCAAACCTGGCTGCCCTGGCCTAAACCTATGTATGTTCCTTTGCTTGGGGCTAGGAGCTTTTGTAGCCCCCTGCGCCCCCGAGCTCTTCAGGGTCCTAGCTTGACCACTGACAAAGGCCAGGTCTTCGCTGGATTGTGCAGGTGGAGAAGGCTGATTTCCGTGAATCTCCTTATATAAGGATACACCCTCCCACCCCAAGAAACAGCCGCTGCGGTTCGCTGTACTGAAGCGCCACCTGGAGGCCAGTTCTGGTTCAAACACATGTGTAGATGTTTCACAATCTAATCTGCTTCAGTAGAAGAAAGGGAAAAAGAGATGCTCAAAGAATCAAAAGGCAAGACACGGCAGCGGACCCTGAAGAGGACCCCATCGTCCCTTTACCAGCCCCAATCGTTTACTTGATGAGACAGTCAAGGGCGGACATGTCTTGGCAGGTCACTGGGACAGGATTTCCTCCGTGGCGAGGGACCTGTGTGAGAACACTACTGTTTATGACATATTCTAAACTCTGGATCTCAAGAGCAAACACGCAAGACAACCCTCCAATTTGCCCTGCAGCCCAGACTCCAACCCATCTCATCCTCTTCTCCTGCCCCAAACCTCAGACTCTCTGGCTAGGTGGGAAAAGGGATTTTCAGTGCATAAGGCCCCCTTCTGGGGACAGTTTGCTGAGTCTCTTTACATTTCTGAAATTAGCCGCCCTACCTCAAGCACGAACACCCATTTTATTGGGAGCCATTTATTCAGCAGTAGCTGGGGGCACCTGGGTGGCTCAGTTGGTTAAGTGTCCGACTTCGGCTCAGGTCATGATCTCCCGGTTTGTGGGTTCGAGCCCTATGACGGGATCTCTGCTGTTAGCGCAGAGCCCACTTCAGATCCCCTGTTCCCCTCTCTCTCTGCCCCCCCACCCTGCTCATGCTCACTCTCTCTCAAAAATAAACATTTAAAAAAAACTTATTCAGTAGTAGCTGGATGAGTCTATAAAGACATCAACAACAAGCCAGTAGTTCAAAATCAGCATGGAGTTATTTTTGCCTGAAGAAAAGCCAAGCCAGATGGTAACAGAGTATCAGGAAAAGTAAGCCAAGCTCCCAAACTGAGCAAGGAATTTACCAAAAAAAAAAAAAAAAATCCTCTTACTTGAGGTTTTTCTGCTCAATCCTTTGCCAGACCAGGAATTTAACTTCCTACCAACTGGGTTTGTAGAATTCTTGAGTATCACTGGAAAACAAGACACATCGAGTTTTCAAGCTCCCGTTGTTGACGAAGCATCCAGTTCAGGCTGTAAGGGGCAGCAGCCACACGCCGTGTCCAGGGAGGGCCCTCAGAGGACGACAGCCCATCTTTGCCTACAAGCTGCTGCTGGGCCCTCTTTCAGGCCAATGACAATTCAAGCAAGGGGCACCCTTTAGAGTTGACCCCGAGGAGCCTTGGGAAAACGATTAAAAAAGCTACATCTGTCCCTCGTGGAAAAAGTGCAGGCCACTGACTGACCAAAGGGCCCCGAAGAAGTCCTACTACCAAGTCGGACTGACTGAAGCTGAAGTGTTTGCTCCTCCACAGTAGGAACATTTCCCCCTGGTGCTCACACAGTCCTGATGTGCGGTCTTGAGGTGAGTAGCAGTATCACCGCTGTCTTGCAGAGAAGGAAGCGGAGGCCTACAGAAATTGAGTAATTTTCCTGTAAGCAAAGTAGCCAAGATTTGAACGAAGGGCTCTGCATCCAGTTTCCCCAATGGCATCATCTACCTTGGCATGAAGTCAACATATTAAGTACTGAAGAGATTACTCTGAAAAGCAATTCCTTTTGCCACCGATTATTGCAAGAACTCTTACGTAATCCTTAGAACTACGTTACAGGGTGGGATCTGTGGCCCGAGGATGACCCTGACGGAGAACAATACTCGCTGGAGGTCAGTTCACACAATATACTTTCTGGGAGGCTCAAAATTTCTCGATTAAATAAGAAGATTTCTCCTTTGTTTCCCACTTCCTTTCATTTAAACCACACTGGTGCTTTGTCCCCTATAAACTCCCATGCAAAGGTCTGTAATTATTATTCTTCGGATAAAGTACATTCTCTCTTGGGAGAGTTAAGAACCACTAATGGGGACAGCGGGGAGGGTGAGTCTATGTATCTAGAAAATCTACAGTAAAATTTCAGAGTTAGAAGGGGCCTCCTGAGAGCACCTGATAACAGCCCAAATTCTGTTTTGGCAGATGACATTAAGACCCAGCAGTCGAGTGACTTCTCAGGATCATGGGGTCAGTGAGCGGCAGAACTGGTCAGAATCCCAGTCCGATGGACTCCTAGCTGAAGGCACTTTTCACTTGATCATCATTTGAGACTGTGTCCGTTTTCTAAATAAAATCCAGCTAGCAATCCACATCTCCAGGGCTACCCCTGACATGACTTTTTGGGGAGGCATTCTCCATTTTGTGCTATTGTGGATAGCGAAGGGGAGGGGAGGGGAGGGGAGGGGAGGGGAGAGGAAGGGAGGTGGAGCTCTCCAGATGCCGCCGTCCCCATAACAATAGCCAACAGCCGCCAACATGTATTGAGTGCAGTGCTGGGCACTCTGCTTAGTACTTTATATGTATCGGTTCCTCTAATCCTCTCAACAACCCTCTCAGGCAGGCGTGGTTATTTCCACTTTGCAGATAAGGAGAATGCGGCACAAAGGAGCTGAGGGACTGGCTTAAGCTTGCACACGCGGTCCAGAGTAGTAGGGACTGGAGGACTGCAGCCCGGCTCTGTTCCTCATCAAAGCCCGCGCTCTGAGCCACTGACTTCCAAAACTCTATGGTAAATGCTGGGCCCAGGGAAACTCAGATTAAATTTTGGCCGACCCCCAGGGAATCCTCATGCCTTGGCCAACTGTGCCTGTGGAGAACTCCAGACTCTTGCCTAGCTGAAAGAGGGGATTTCTACCACGGTGGCAGAGTCCAGGCTTTAGTTTCTAGCTTCTTCTGCCCAGACTCTCTCACTGCGAGGTGGGGGAAGAGTAAGAGGAGGAATGAGGGAGGCAGCGGTCAGGACTGGAGATTTTAGTAGAGACAAAAAGAAAACAGACAGGTTTGTTCTCTATAAAGCAAAGGTATCCTGAAAGCCACAAGCCACACCCGCCTTCAAGGGCTACAGAAGAAATTCTACGCCGTTCTTAAGTTCTTCCACCACCCTCGGGAACCATTTCAACATGCCTTGCGTCCACTAAGGACACAAGAAAGGACTTCAGGGCAAATGAATCAGTTCTCTTTCAATTGGAATTCCTCTTTATAAAAATCCCTTCCCCAGAGTGAAGAAAGTAATGTGCCCAGCCAGCTCCCAGGCCTCCTCTACACTAAGGCTGTCCAAAGGAACACTGAGACTTTCCACAGGGGAAGATCGAGAGGTGCTTTTCAAATTTCTTACCTCGCTGGGTATTAGTCTTTCAAGTTCAAGGGACCTTTAGGGAACAGCCCACATTTGGCAGAGGAGACAGGAAACTAAGGTCTAGACAAGGTGTGAGAAAATGCTGGTGCTTAGGAGGAGTGGGACCCAGGGGGCAAAACTCCTGCCAGCACGATGCAATGCACCGCTTTTTCACCAGATCAGCTGTTTGGTGTGATTTCGTGCTTCCTCCAAATTCTCAGTACTGCACGCTTGAATCTTAACCTTGAAGCTCCTTTTCAGTGAAAGCATAGGTGTGTGGTCCCCAAGCCAACCCCAGGTTCCGTGTATGAAGAACAGGACCCTGCATGCAGCAGTAATTCACTGTTTGACAACAATTGTACTGCTTCTCTACGCGGCTCCTGGCATAGAGCATACGTTTGTGCACTTGTCTCTGGAGCTTGCCCAGAAGAATAAATAATTCGCACCAGCCTTGATCACTGCCGACCTTAACCACAAGCCTATTGTTTCTGAGATGGAGGAATTTGCACGAGCGTTGATGGAGCATTTAAAAGGGACGTGGAATTAAACTACTTGAGCTGGCACAAGAGCAGCCGGTCATCCCACCATGGGATTCTACTTATTGATTTAAAAACATGGTTTCTTCTTGGGAGACAAGAATAAAATAGGAACCTAAAGGCCCTTACTCTTGAATGCTTCAAATGCTCTGCCTCTCTGTTCCCAGATGCACTCCACTTGCACTTGCGGTGTAAACAAACGGCTGTTTCCTGCCTTCTGGCAAGCACTGTTTGGAGCTGCAGTCGCCTTTTGTTTGAATTTCCAGGAGGCTGGTGATATGCACGCACTGCGTCAGAACTGCCACCATGCCAAACAGCATTCCTCGGTTTCATTTCCAGTTTCTCTACAGGGCTTTTCAGTATATAAAGCACTGACTGGGGTCAGAGGACACAGTGGCTCAGTATAAAGAACATGGTGCTCTTGGGGCACCTGGGTGGCTCAGTCGGTTACGCATCCGACTTTAGCTCAAGTCATGATGTCATAGTTCATAGGTTTGAGCCCTGAATCAGGCTGTGCTGACAGCTTGCTTCGGATTCTGTGTCTCTCTCTCTCTAGCCCTCCCCTGCTCAGAACATGGGCTCTGGAGTATGTGACCACAGGCAAGTCACACAGCCTGAATTACAACAAAATTCTGCCGATCTGGTTGGGTTAGTGATGACTATTAGTTTGCTTGGGCTTTTGTAACAAGATACCTCAGACTGGGTGCTGAAACAACAGTTGACTTTTTTTCCCCACAGTTCTGGGGGCCAGAAGTCCAAGATCAGAGTGTCAGCAGGTTTGGTTTCTTCGGAATTCCCCTTTGTTGGCCCACAGATGGCTGCCTTCTTGCTATGTCCTCACAGGGTCTTCCCTTGGTGAACATGCGCGTCTGGTGATTTTTTTTTAATGTTTGTTTATTTTTGATGGGGGGAGGGGGAGAGAGAAAAGGAGAGAGAATCCCAAGCAGGCTCCATGCTGTCGGCACGAACTGTAAGATCATGATCTGAGCCAAAATCAACAGTCGGACGCTTAACCAACTCTGCCACCCAGGCGCCCCTCCATTCCTTCTTAGAAGGACACTGGTCGTACCGGATTAAGGCCCACCCCAAAGGTCTCGTTTTAACCTCATCACCTCTTTAAGAGGTTGTCTAGCCACATTCGGAGGGACCGGAGATGAGGGCTACAATATATGGATTTGGGGGACACACACACACACAGCCTACAGCGAAAATTAAATGACAAACATGGTAAAAGCTCACCTTTTCCCTGTCCTGGCCTAAGGAAAGCATGTGTGCTTTGGAATCCTACAGTGTTAATTTCAGCTCCTTCTCTGTTGCTTGCTAATTAGATAAACTTGGGCAAGTTGCTTGTTTCCTCATTTATAAAATGTGGGTAAGAATATCTCCCTCAAATGGACAGTTGTTTAGTCCAAGTGCTAAGCAGTTAACAGTATCTGGAAGGGGGAGCAGGCAGAATGTATTTGCTATTATGGCATCATTTCCTCCTGGCAATGATTGTGATCAATCCTTCCGACGTGCCTCTTTTTGTCAAAGTGCAACTAGCCTTGGTGATGGTCAGTGAACTAAATAAAGTGAGAACCTTCTGTCCTAGGGATTTCAAGAAACATTTCTTGGTCGGCTGAACACAGCAGCAGAAGCAGTAGCTGAAACTTCCCCAGTGGAGCCTTACTACAGCGATCGCCCAGGACCACGTGAGATCCCCGCGTCAGACTGTGCCCCTCCCATCATGACGCACTTCCTCTTCCCCCAGCCTCCTGCTGACCCACGCACTTCCTTTCCCTTAACCTATCTTGTGACCGTTTCCCTCGGAACAAGTCACAAGCAGCCCATCTGGAGTGCTCTGGCCAGAAAGACAGCAGGACTGGAAAACAAGTAGGATGTTACAAAAACCACCACCAGGTGAGGCTCCTGGGTGGCTCAGTTGGTTAAGCGTCCGACTTCATCTCAGGTCATGATCTCACCATTCGTGAGTTCGAGCCCCATGCCGGGCTCTGTGCTTCGGATTTGTTTCTACCTCTCTCTGCCCCTCCACAGTTTGCGCCTGTCTCTGTCTCTCAAAAATAAACATTAAAAAAACATTTTTTAAACAAAAAACTCCACCATGCAAGCCAAGCAGCTTCAGGGCAGGGTTTGGAGGCTGAGCTGGAAAGGTGTTTTAAATCGCTGTTTCCAGCCAGGAAGGCCTCAAGGGACAGAAGCCCAGCCCTCAGTTTCAACTATTCCAAACTAGCAAGAATAAAAGGAATCTCCAGAAATGAGGGAGACCAATCACCATCATGACTCATAACAGCACTATTCCTGTAAAAGAGGTCTACAGATCCGTGTGTCTCCATAAACTAGTTGCTACTGGTCCTTGACAGAGCACAGAAATCAAGAGTAACATTTAGAAACAGTACCAGCAGTTTGACAGAGTAATTTTTAATCCATTCAATCTGTATTAAAAATTTTATAGTTATATTTTGTCTTTTTATTTCATTTTTCTAGAAATTCATTCTTACTGTACTTCATAAAAGTATTGTCCGTGGCCACGAGACCAGCAGCCCAGGCAGCTGACGCACTGGGTTACAAGCGTCTCAGCAGCTGAGTGTGAACAGGTCTCTCCCGTAACTCAGCAGGCGGTGGCTACTTGAGCTCCAGTACGCCCCCCTCTGGAACAAAAAAAACGAAAGAAACTATAGCATTTTCCATCATTCCACCTTGTCAGAGAAAAGGAGTGTTTTCTTATTAGAAATATTATAAAAATCAGCTTCCAGTATACATCCCATATTGGAAGTTATCAATGTCCAGAGGGCTTCCGATTCAAACACAGACACAATACTCTGTTCCGAGCCAGAAGGGATCTGTGGGGCAAATGCTGAATGTGCGTCGGAAAACCTGAACGCGAACCCTGGCTTTACTGCCTAAAAGCTTTTTGACATTGTGTAAGTGATCATCTCAAGCCCATTTCCTTCACTACAAAAGATGGAGATTAGAATTATCTACCCAATCTGCATCTTAGAGATCTGAAGAGGTGATGGCTGTGGAGCGGGCCCTGCAAGCGCAGCAGAGGAGCACGACGGGTACAGCCTTCAAAGAATGAAAGGGGGGCTTCCGACAGTCTCAAAAGAAATAGCCCCTCATATAGTACAGTAAGGAAGCTGACCAGAAAACAGACCTCCTTCAAACGTTTTGTTACTTTTGAATTAGAAAATGCTGCCTTCAAATTCTTCCCAGTGTAGGAAGCACGCTCATTATTTAACGAACTACGGCGCGTGCGTTTCCATCCCGCTAGGCGTTCAGCACCGCGCGGCGCCAGGGGAGGCAGAGAGCGCCCGCCCTCGGGCGGCTCCTGGCTGCGGAGTTCCAGATGCGGGCTAGAGAAAGGATGTGACTCAAACACGGCAGAAATCAGAGAGGGGCAATAACTTGTACAACTATCGGGAGACCCTCTCAAAGGGCCACGAATGCAAAAATGTGCCAGTTCCCTCCTATACTTCAGGCAAGAGAAGACCAGGGAATCATAATTTATTTTAGCTTTATTGAAGACATATGACAGTAGACAAACAGGTAGACAAACACATGCTTTATAAAATATACATTCTCATGTGTGAGAAAATATAAATAGGTACTAGGAAAGGACCACACTGAACAAGTTGGCTTTTAACTCTCGTTAGGTACATCTAGTACCAGGGCTACTTGGACCGATGCCCTCTGACGGGATAAAGGGGGGAAAGAAGAGGGTAAACAGTCTCTCTATGGATCAAGAGGCCACTTTAAGTAGCCAAGAGATACTCCAAGAGCACTTGACCACCTGATAATCAATTTCTCTTTCAAGACAGTTACAGTTAATAAAAGATCACTTTACTCATTGTATCTCAAAACAGGCTCACATCAAGCTGACTTTTCACCTTCACCCCACTCATTGGTGGAGGTTATTCCAAGTGCTAAGACACACACAACACACAACCTAGAGAGAGCAGGTCCAAAGGTCACACACACACACACACACACACGGCCCTCCCTCTTACCACCCACAGAACCTTCAGATGATTGATGGGCTTGCACGTCTCGTTCTGTAAGGAGCAGCTTGTAATACATCTCTTAATTCAGAACTTGTCATTTTTGTCAACAAACCAGGCAGTTGTCCAAAAAAGAAAAAAAAAATTAAGGCTAACTAATGTTGGTTTAGATTGCACTCTCAACAAAATAGTTCTAAGTTAGAAGCAGGAGGGAAAAACATCTGACGTGGGAAAGAGGCCACGTCACAGAAGAATGAGACATTCCTTACAGGTTGCCAAAAATCTCCGCGCAACCTCGTAAGGCCCAACCGCTTCACAATCAGCCTTGCGATCGGCATCGAGGAGCAAACTCAGAAATGGAGCACGTGCATCAAAACGGCGGTGAATTTACCTCTGTGACTCCATTACCTTCTGGCAGGTCTGTGGATATTAAAGTTATTTTGGAAAAGGCCGTAACACATTTGGGTAAAATACTGTGTGAATGCCACAATTCCAACCCCATACCAACTGGAGTCCTGCTGATAAGAAGAAACAGGAATAAAAGTTAAAGAGTAAAAAGGACAGTTATAATACATTATATAGGCTTTTAAAGTTCTTATTATGATAATGCCATTTGTGTTAGTAACTAGCTATAGATTCCTGCAGAAGAATAAGCCCAGAGTTTCTCGGTTTCTGCCATTAACACAGAACAGGCTCCTTTTGTTAACCCCAAACCAAAACCCTTTAGTTGAAAACAATTTCTTGTGTGCTCTATACTTACTGTATATAAAGGATTTTGAAGGAAGAAGTTGTAAGACTGTCCGATTGCTTCTGGAAATTTCCAATGATTAAACTGAGAGAGTCCTAAAAGTCGTCTCACCCATATTCCATTCTCAATGTAGAAATTTCTTCAATGCTATGAACTGATGATTATTTGGCTTCTGAGTGTACTTTCCCCACAACATGCCGATTATTCCAATTATCGGACAAATGTAATTGTTAGAGAATTAGTCCTTAAAGAATTACTGGCAAGTGTATACTGCACTTCCCTATAACTTGTGCCCCACAGAATGGGGGCAGATACCACCTCTGTCCTCAGGAATAAAAAACTGAATTTAATCCTATTTCATGGCAACTTTAAGTAATTAAAGATTTATATTGTATCTCCCAACACTTAGGAAAATGGATAACGGAGTCTAACCTGTTTGACATCTTAATGTTCCTTTTACAACCACCCAATGGGCAGTGTGAAGGCAACTCTTTTTAAATATTAAGGTCACCTTTCAGAAAAATACACATAAAACAATGAGATGGCACATTAGAGGGTTTCTGACACTTCACATCCCACAGAGTAACTTGCACACTAGAGAAAGCACTTTAGAAGCTGCCGAATGACAGAAAGCCAATGGCCTAGGTGTAGATCATGAGCAGGGAGAAAATGGAGTTAAAGAAAGATGCTATTTCTTCTTCCAGATGGACTTGAAGAATCAGTCTCAGAGAGGCACAAATTAAGAGGATTTACGTAACCCTACTGATACAAGGTGACATGTGGGTGAGGGGCAGAGAGTATTTCTCCCGGCGTTTTGATTTGCCTGGCTTTTGTAACACCCCTGATTAAAAAGGCAGTAGGCAGACACTACATGCTGCGAAGAAACTCTGATGAGCCACTAACCCTGTCTACTGGAGAAGGTTAAATCACTTCTTGGCCAAAAGCATATGCAATATAATGAAAATTTTCAGGAATTTCTTTTCCTAAGATTAAAATTTAAAATTTATTATTTTAAGACCAGAGGTAAGGCTCTTCATATTTAAACAAAATCTTGACTTTCTTTTTTTTTTTTTGGTTATTTAGGCAAGCTACAGGTATCTGGAAGGACACCTCAGCTGTTTGAGGTGACGTAAGGGAGAACCTGGCCGTTCAGGAGACCAGACCAGTCCCAGGAGTAGCAGGTCCACTGCCAGAGTGGAGGCAGCACTGGTCTTTGACGTTTTCTAGAACACTGGTTCGCAGCCTGTTTGTTGGCCCTGTCACCCATAACAGCCTTGCTCTAACTATACCTTTTCACTCACGAAAGCCTGTCAGAAACTGAGTGGGAGCACAGGGCACTCACAGGGTAACCTTGAATACACTGGAAAGGGGAGGGGGTCACGAACCAGCCACAGATCAGCTGGGAGCCGCCTCAAGGGGCTCTGATGCTGTGTGCGCTGCCCCAGAGAGCGGCTGGGGGCTTCATCGAGTGAAGATTCTGTGTTTGCTGGGACTGGTTCAAAGCAGTGTTTCTTCTAGTCGTGAGCATTTCTTACGCTGTCAGCCCTGCCGTGGAGGAAGGGAGTCTGACTCAAGTCAGAGGAAGCAGCACCACCCTGTGACTCCAACAAACGTCTTGTGAAAGCAGCTTTTTATTAGAGGAGCCGAATCCTCCCTGGCTCCTGGAGGGATCACAGATCCGCAGGACGTTACAGCTGGAAAGGGCTTCGGGCTAGCGCACAGAACGCCCTCGCTTCATACACGAGAACATCTGGCTGAGAAATGAAGAGACTCGCCCCGGCTGCACAGCCAGTGAGGAGCAGAGCGGGGAACAAAATCCAGTCTCCTGACTCTCAGTCAGTCCCGGACAGATCACAGTACAACCTGGTAAGAAGAGGAGTCCCAGGCTGGAAGGAGAGAAAAATGGCGGTACTGAAGAAGTTCAATGTAAAAATGAACAGAAGTTGACAGTTTAAAAAGGAAGGAGCGAAAGGCTTGGCAGGAGAAAACAGCTAAAGAGGGGCTGCTGTCTGTGGGAGAAAAAAATGAGGCTTGAAAACCAATGTGCAATTCAACTTTCCTGCAAGAAGCGAAGATACTATGTGAGTTTAGAACCCTTGAAATGCACGGTAACTTAGAGATTTGCATTTCAGTGATGGATGTGATCCAGGACGTAACTAGTACTCACTAGGTTTAGAGGACAGAATCTGACAGCCTAAGGAAAGAAATCTGAAAGCACAAAGCAAAAAAGAACTTTGGCCTATTCCATTCCATTAGAGTGTGAAGACCTTTGTTTACAGAAAGCTTTCTGCTATCACGAAAATTCAAGAGAACTTTTTGGCTTAAACAATCACTTGTACAAAACAAGGACCATTCTAAAGCTTTATAGTGTAAGAATTTGTGCACATTCAAGGACTCCCAAAAGCACTCTTCCCGTCTTAAGATATACTGTGCATTAGCAGAAGAGATATTATGGGAAAAAAAAAAAACCCAAAAAAACAAATAGAAAAGAAGCCATCTTTGGTTTCCTCATCAACAAAAATACTTTGCTGAAAGAAGATATTCCCAAGAGAAAATTTCCTTTTGTCTGTGTGTACATGGCTATAACAAGACTGCTAGTCTTTTGGGTTTCTTTATGCTAGAAAGGGTAGTATGACCTGGCACTCGTAAACAGATGGCAAATGACTAGATGTATGAACCTTTAGGTATGAAGAAAGTGGTTAATCACACCACAATTGTGTTTGTGTGTACGCAATCACTAGGTACCCTGCCTCTGTACACATACTTCTTAACAATACATCTTTAAAACTTTAAGCAAAGTCTTTAGGTTCACTCAACCGAAATATACAAAATCGGTCTGTGGTCTGAGAAGCTGCTGTCAATATTATAACTGGACGTTATATATAATTTTGGCATATCAAAAATATTTACAATGCAACCAACACATATGGTCAATGAATAAAAAAATTATTTATAAATGCACATGTATTTACAATAAGATCCCTGGGCAATAGGGACCAAAAAAAACCAAAAATGATTCACAAGAATACAATACCCACTGACATGGTAATGATCAGGCCTGGGATTCTTATCAAAGACCTTGAATATCAAAGCCCCGTCTCAACTGTATGCTTAAAAATATAAGCATTCTGCTTATATGAAGCTTATATTCTGAAGAATCCCAGATACACTTCCCAGAGGGCTCCGAAGTTACTTGTATTCCTTGGAAGACAAAACAGAACAGTGATGTTTTCTCGGAATCGTTCTGCAGGTTGAGACAACCCGGCACGTAAGCAGCGATGAAGACTCTTCCTAACAGGCAGTGCACAGCTGGGCACATCCCCGCAGAACCATCAGGAGGCACGTTTGTCCTGTATTTCCCTCTGCACGTGTTTTAGGAGATGTACCCATTTCTGCCAGCCATGACCCCTTCTTCATCAGGGATGAGCCCAAACAAATGCCTGGGCCACTTTGGTGTGGTCAGATGGAACTGCAGACAGGGTAAAGCAAATGCTGACTTCGGGGTTTCTTCTGAGCTCTGAGGTAGCAAATACAAAATTAATTACCTTGAGTCTTTGCCCAGATTTCATCCTGGAGTGGGTTTCATGTGCCCTCGCAACTGTCTTGAATGTTCCGAGTTCTACTAAAATCAAAGGCGTGGTCGTGCAACCTGTGACAGGGCACGGGGGACGTGGAACAGTCCGGACCGCTCTCTGCCAGCCCCTCGCTCTGATGGAGCTGCGGCGACTCAGACCCCGGCTGCTGGGGAAAGGGAGGCTGAGGCGGGCCCCGTTCTTCGCCTGTGCTCCACAGAGGCCGCTGTGGTGTCTCTGAAAATGAAAGACAATAATCAGTGGCAAACAGAAGTTCAAAATGAATGGTCTAAAACTCAATTTTCTTCTACCCAAATCCTCCAAAAACAGGACGCTCAATATTCCTGAATAAGGACGCTGAGCACAAATGTATACTTGCCTTCTTCTTAGCAACAATTAACAAAAGAAAACAAAATAGAAACAGGAACCGTGGTCTTTCAAGCCCTTCTACCCAACAAACGTAACCAATTATTTACTGAAACCAGGAGATATGCTCTCTTATCTATTATTAGTGGTTCTGCTGCTTCAAAAATTTAAAAATAAAATTCTTCAGACACATGGAAACAGGACTGAAATAGCACCCATATTGTCATGAACATTGCCTGACACACAGACAAAAATGGCTCATTACATCTTTAAACAACAAATGCCCATGTTAAAAAAAATTGGCTTAAAAATAAACCACCATTTCCCTCCATCTTCTAGCATGCCAATAATCCTAACAACAAAATAATAACCCAAAGCAGCAATTTTAAATCAGATTATCTGTACTTTGTGGTTTCAAAAATATGCATTTCTCATTCACCTTATATACTGCGGTGGTGAGCTCCTTCCCCAAATATCAGTTGCTGAAAGTTGTATTAACATCATGGGGATGCATTCTGGAAAAAGTTAGCCAAACATTCCGGAAACACTCAGAAATAAAAAAATCCAAGTGACAAGTAAGCTGGCACAGTGCTTCTTAAGCTTCAATGTGCATACAAATAACCTGGGGATCTTGTCCAAGATTCTGGGTCCCTGGGTTTTGAGGGGGGAACTCGATCTGCATTTCTAACAAGCTCCTAGGTGTGCTGAAGCTGACACCACACATTGAGTAGCAAGGAGCCAGAACACCCCACTCAGGAATGAGCAGAGCACCAACACATTCGTTTGCACACCTCCTCACTTACAGACTGGCTTAACAATCGAGACATCCCCTATGTTAGGAAACAGATGCACTGCATTTTTGTTTTCACTGACATTGTTTTGTATGCGTGTAACTCTTTGAAGACGCAGGAACACGGATTTCGTTAGTACACTTCTTCCACGAGCACTGAACTTCAGTGCCAAGATTCTTTTCTCTGACTGGTGTCCTCTTTAGAAGTCTTTGGAGTTGGTTTCTTAATTAACCGTTATATATGTATCCAAAATTTAGGGGCTCCTGGGCGGCTCAGTCGGCTAAGCATCCTACTCTTGACTTCAGCTCAGGTTGTGATCTCTTGGTTTGTGAGATCAAGTCCTGCTTCAAACTCTGTGCTGACAATGCAGAGCCTGCTTGAGATCCTTTCTGTCCCTCTCTCTGTCTCTTCTTCCCCTCTCAAAATAAATAAACTTAAAAATAATATACTGCTAAAAATAAGAACTTAAAAAAACAAAACAGCACATATCTTCAAAGTCCCATGTCAGACCATTTACTCCTATCAGAACCACCCCTGAATATACCAACACTCCCCCCTCCCCCACCGAATTTCCTGTGCTCTTCCACTCAGGCTGACAAGAGGGTGACAGCTGATGACAAGCCTGGAAAGACAGGAAGACGTGCTCAGGAGTGCCCTTCATGGTCTAGAAGGAGTTTTGTTTTACTTACTGAGTTGTCAGCAAATAACCTCATCTGCACAATGTAACATGTACTTCTTTTCTGAGCCACGTGGGCCAGCGGACACTACCCCAAAACTGCTTCCTCACTTATGGCCCTGGATCATAATCCCTCTCACCTGAAAGCAAACACCAGCTAACTGATACCAACGTTCAATATTTACCTGAGAGAACAGTGACCAAATCATTTTTGAATCTTCTCTGTAAAACCCTCCACCAAATTATGCCCAAATTAGATCCTTAGCATTTCCAATCTGCATTATTTAAATAATGATGGAAGAAAAAATTAACACCTATGTGAAGCCTTTTATAAGTTTGCTTATATGGCTCCTGAGGCTTTAGAAGTGTGATCTTGATCCTCCCACAAAAGCTGTTTCCATCCTACAGATGCAGACTTCTCGGTGACCCTCATCTCTAAAAATCTCTGGCTCTAGTTTCTACCAGCTAACACTAGCTAATTACTACATTATACCGATTTTTTGCTTCCGGTCAAATCTGAAGGAAAAATCAAGTGGGGGGGGCAAGAACAAAGCAAAATAAACAAAAAGGCTGTGTCCTTTACCATTGTTCATCTGTGTGGAGAAAAGTTTCTTCTCATTCATCCTCTCATGGTTGGTGGGAAAGGCAGCCAACTCTCTGTCTGCTGACGACACCAGGCTCTCCAAGACAGAGGCATCTTGGGTACCGTGTGCCAAATACGTTTCTTTGGGCATCTGGACCATGAGGCTGGACAGCGTGTGATCTAGAACATCCTCCTCGGCAATACAGGTGTACGGACAGTATTCTCGGGTCCTGGAGTAGATGTTGGCATTGTCGTAACAATCGGAGCAAATCACACGGGTACCAGCGCCACCTGACGACAACAAAGGAAAGAATCCTTCGGTTAAGGAACCAGCTTTGCCAACCACTAGTTTTCTCCACCAGCTGCCAGCATCATGATCATAACTGGCCCTGATTTGGCACGTACTCGATAAACCAGGTAAAGCTGCATGATCTTTCTGTGAATTAACTAATTTAATCCTCACAGCCTCCCTGTGAGGTCGGTACTATGGTTATCCCCGTTTACCAGATGGGGCAACTGTAACACAGAGAAATGAGGTAATCTGCTCATAGATGCCTCCATCTTGCTGTGGGGAGGAGGTGAAATCTGAACTCAGGCACTGCTGCTCCAGAGCCCATGCTCTTGAATGCTAGTTAAACCTTCTCTGTCCCTCCTGGATAAGGCCAGGCCCAAATCAAGGGCCAACATCAGGCTGCACTGTGCTACAAGTCACATGCTTGGTTCAAGCAAACTAAAGCAGAGAAAAAGGAGTTATGATGACTTCACAAAAGCCTGCATCCCTTTCGTGAATCAGGGAATTAAGCAACACTCGTTGCTAAAAGTGCCCGTCGAGAAGGCCTCTGATGCTCGAGTCCCGCCTGACACACACGTGTTTGGCAGAAGTACAGTTTAATAATGAGCTCCTTGGCCTGTTATGTGTTTTTGAAAACCGATGAAAGACAGCATAAGGGAGCGAGAAATAAAGACAAGTAACTGTTCTTGACCAGGCAACAGTGTTAGAACTGGAAGAGACCTAGTTACTTTAGCCCAGAAAGCAGTGTTACTGCCCATCAATTTCAAAGAGTAGAGGCATTTAAAGATTCTTTTAAATGCTAGCAGTAGCCTTCTTTCCATGGAAAGCCAAAATAAAATCCAATTTATTGGCTAAACAGAGAAATTCTGTTAAAACTCAGCTTAAACAATCTCTGTACAAATAGAACAGGCCTTTCATTTGAACAATACTTGAAGAACCACACAGATTTGTTGAAGGGATCTGTGAAAATCTTGAGAGAAATGCTTTCTAAGATACTCCTTATTTGTTTTAAAAATAAGAAAGTTAAAACGCTCAGATTTAAGGACCTTGTTTGTGGTCCCAGAGCTGGAAAGAGGAACCAGGAACCAAACCCAATTCCTCCATCCCTAAATTCACCTCCCTGAGCTCCGTCATCCCTGCAGGAAGGGTGGAGTGAGGGAGAGAAGTAGTATTGGGAAGGCGGGTTCACTTAATTGGGGAACACACTGTAGCTCTCTGCTCTTCTCCAACATCTGCGGAGAAGCATCCCTGCCCTTCAAACTTTAGTACCAACCTGCTAGCAGGAGACCCAAACCTCCTTGGACAGGGTCTGAAGAGTGCTCACACCTTAAAAAGATCAGACACCTGAAAGAAGTTTCTAGAGCATCTCTCTCTCTTAATTTGGGAGCCTTTGCTAGGTACGCCAATCCCTTGATTTGGGATGCATTTCTCCTTTCTGTCAGATGGTTTTCTCCTCTGTTAAGACTTTAGTCATTTTCCATCCTATTCTGCATGCAGCCAAATGTTTTCAGTGAGTATCTTACTTTTAAAATATTGCCTCAGGTTAATGGGGAAAACAGTACACTGAAAACTAAATGCAACAGAGGAAGCTGAAATTGGAGGTATGTACAACAAAGAGGCATTACCATCAGCGCCTTTGTGTAAATATCCACTGGTGGGAGGCATAAGCTGCTGGTGGCTGCCCGCCTCGGAGTGACTGTAGCCTTCCTGGGGCTCTGACAGCGTTCCTTGGGAGGACAAGTAGCTGGGAATGTCTGCAGGCAGATTAAGCTCCTCTGTAAAAGAGACATCTAGAACTCTCAAATAAAGTCAGGGGACTGAAGCCAACACTCAGAAGACTACTGTGCAAATGTGTTCCACTTTGATACTCCTAGCCAGGAAAATGCTATGCATCTAGGAACCCAACGGTCTTAGAATTTCCCCCCAAACTAGGTCTCGCTAAAATTCTTTTCAAAGCTTCATTTTAATGGGCGCCTCAGTGGCTCAGTCAGTTAATCCTCTTGATTTCGGCTCAGGTCATGATCTCACAGTTCGTGGGATCGACCTCTGTATTGGGTTCTGTGCTGACAGTGCAGAGCCTGCTTGGGATTCTCCCTCTCCTTCTCTCTCTGCCCTTCCCCGACTCATGCTCACTCTCTCTCTCAAAATACATAAACATTAAAAAAAGGATTACTACAAGCAGCAGAACTTGAAGCGGAAATCTTATCCACAGGCACACTCTCACCGTCTGTCTGACTGAGCTCTTCTCTCTCAGGATTCAGGGGGAGGCATACGAAAGGCTGATCCCAGTCCTGAGACCTCCACTCTCCCCCCAAGGGAAGCTACGATGGAAATGAGCCCCAGGCATTAAAGGAAGATCATGCACCTGTCATGTGTTTATGAGAGCACAGTTTTGGGGGCGTGTCTACAAGTTCTTAAAATTATTAATCAGAGAAGTTCTATTACATGGAGGAAGTAGGACATTTTAAGAAAAAAACTCTTCCTTCTACTACACATAAAGCATCAAAGCTCCATAGTTTCCTGTATTTTATGATAAATCCTCTATTATGTTCCTGACTCGAGTCCAAGTCACTGGTGTTAGCTGGCACCACTCACCTGTGTTTGTGATACTATAGTCTTCGTTCCTCCTTCTCATGTGGTAAATAACAATGACCCAGACCAAAGAGGTGCCCACAACACAGCAGACCACAACGATGATGACAATGCCAACTGTGGTCCAGCCATCATCTTCGTGCCCAATGCTACTCTGGGAAGAGTCACAATTGGGGGATGAAATGACATTGAGGTAAATGTGACCACGTTCTGTCCCAAGGGTGTTAGACATGATGCAGGTATATTTTCCAGCATCTTCCAGGCCAGCATCTACAATGATGAGAAGCTGGTTGGCAGCAGCAAAGAAGTGCCGTTCTGTCACCAGCAGTGGCCCGTCGTCTTTGGTCCAGTTGAGGCGAGGGGCGGGACTTCCGCCCGCTATGCACTGTAACACCGCAGTTTCTCCGCGGGCCACTGTCTTGTCCTCCAGGGGTCTGATAAACGAGGGTGTCTCTAACAGAAAGATGTACAAAAGAATTGTGTTAAACAATTTTATTTGTTGATTCTTACTGAATTAGACAATTCATTAGGTGTTAATGAAGTAAGTGAGCACTTTCATATGCTCATAGAAGGATTGGAAGTTAGTGTTCCAGAAAAGCAAAAGCCTCAAAAATCTTATCTCACTAATTCTACCTTGAACAAGCTATCCAAAGCAAGGAAGTCAAAGATTTATACACAAAGATGCTTATTATAAAATTGGCCGTAATTTTTTAAAATAAAGGAAAAAAATCTTTAAATCTAACAGGAAAATGAATGAGTATAGTACGGCCACATGATACTTTTTTGAGACTTAATGACAGAGTAACTCTTGTGACATAATATTTAAAAGGAAAGAAGCAGACATACATAACTATGTAAAAATGTGTTTTTTAAAAAGTCCAGAATATGCCAAAATCTTTAACAGTGTTTTTGGGACTTTCTCTTTCTCTAATCTTCTGTATATTCTAAATTTTTAAAACAACAAACTTATTTTTCTGATTATACAACACAAACCAACAAACTTTAAAATCCTAACATCTAGGGGAATAGAGAACTAGAAATCAGTCTATGCCTTTGATTTGAGTCCCATGAAGAAAAGTATTCTCATAAGGAGAAAAAACAACCAGGCTTGTCAATGGAACTCTTTAGAGAAAAGACATTTTACCAGAACATAAGGAGAGGAACACAATGGAAGAACAGGACATCTAACCAAAAGATAGGTCATTTTTGGTGCATTAAGTTTTTTAAAAATTGAACTAAGTAAGGGATACACTGTATGTTAGCTAACTTGACAATATATCATATTAAAAATAATGAAATCAGGAAAAAACAATTACATTGCCCTGAGTTCGCTGTGAAGCAATATAAAACTGCCAACTCACTGCTGAACAGGAGAAAAAACATATATATGAGGTGGCAACCTTCCAAGTGGACAGGATAAAGGGATTTGAATTTTCAATTCATGTGATTAAGATCTCTAATTCTGTCCTCACTACTTTCGCAGAATTCAGTTATCTGATCCAGTGACATCCTAGACTGACATACCCCTATGCATACTGGCAAAACACAGGGATAGAAGCATAAGGATCACAATTAAAATCTCAAACTTTGACTTTTTTTTGCCATGAAGACCAGAGCAGACCCCTATAAAAAGGCTCCAAGTGAGCAGGGACACACAGGGCAGCACACATACCCAACACTGTGAGGGAGGCATTTGCTGAGAGGCCTCCGGCCCTGTTCTGCGCCATGCAGCTATAGACTCCCATGTCTTCTATTTTCACGTCGGCAATGAAGAAGACATCATCCTCGGGCATGACGTGCATGCGTCTTTCTCGAGCCGCGGGGAAGTCAGTACCACCATCTTTCTGCCAGGAAATCTGCGGTGCAGGGTGCCCCTCTGCAGCACACTCCAATCTGGCCATGGCACCGGTGCGAATGGTTAGATCCATCGGCGTTTTCAGGAAAGATGGCATCTCTGTTCCAAGAAAGATTACCGAAACAAAGTGGGTGGGCGGGGAAATGCACACACACGTTTTTACACGCATACATACATGAGAGAATCTGTTAGGCAAAATACCAACTGCTGTGAACGCTATTTCTTTGAGAAGACGTGCTCTCTGGAGTGACAGTAAATACTTGTATTTTCAGAGGCCATCTTTTCTCTGAAAACCTCAGAACACTTGGAGTACAGTGATGACTAAATTCTTCCAGAATGCATGACATATCCACCTGATCTCTCTGATGGGGACAAACACACAGAAGGCCACAAACCTTTCTGAACTCCGTATTTTAGAACATACTGTTTGCTATGCTTACTTAAGATACTAAATGGCCCTTTCCAAATTAACATCTACAAAGTTGTCATGGATAAGTCGTGATAAAATTTATGCTTTCAAAAATCTCATAAAACAACACAGAAGTAAGACACAAATACATTCTGGGGCGCCTGGGTGGCTCAGTCGGGTAAGCGTCTGACTTCGGCTCAGGTCTTGATCTCATGGTTTGTGAGTTCAAGCCCTGCGTCAGGCTCAGTGCTGACAGCTCAGAGCCTGGAGCCTGCTTTGGATTCTCTCTCTCTGTCTCTCTGCCTCTCCCTCGCTTGCATTTGCACTCTCTCTCTTTCTCTCTCTCTCAAAAATAAACATTAAAAAAAAACCTTTTTTTAAAAATCTTGAGGAAAAAAAGACACAAATACATCTTTTGGTTGCATAAAACCCAAAATGTTTTAGTTATTCAATACAACAGGCAACAGCTTAAACTGTTTTAAAGAATTTTTTTTCTTATAACACAGTGAGAAAAAGAGTATTAATTTAAAAAATGATTCTGTATGACTACATTTAGACAATGATAATGATACTGTACCAGAAATGCCCTAAATACTCCCAATTATTAGAAAGCCCTGTGAACAGTGTCAGGAATAAATTTCATAGTTTTCAGAACTGAATTATGGTTCTAGAAAAAACAGAGAATTTCAAAAGAACTTTTTCAAAAGCATAAGTAACAATAAATGTAGCCTATATTCAGGGGCCATGGTATTCCCCCTTATCCTCAACCAAAAAGGCATTAGGGACAGTAAGCAGGCAAAATGCTAATCTGGTCTATATATTATCACAACCCTGAAGATGAAACAGTAAAATGTCCCCTTAAATGTCAGGCTTAGCCTCATTTTCTTGGCTAAGTGATTCAAAAATTGAACACGAGAAATCCTTCTAACTATAAAACTATCAGGGAGCAGAATTCCTTACCATTCACGGTCAGTTTGGCTTTAAGAGAATAATTAGAACCAAAGTGATTAGTAACAATGCACTGATATCTTCCTTCATCTGTGAAGTTCACATTGAAAAGATGTAAGACGCTTGTATATTCCAGAGCTTCTCCGGCTTGCTGCTGATAACGCACAAAATTCTCAATATCAACATCGTACAGGATCTCACTGTCTTTGCGCCACACGGTGGACATGGGTGAATCGCTGCTGCTCACGGCGGTGCACGTCAGAGTCACATTCGTGCCTCTCAGAGCAACTGTAGTTTCAGGATGCATTCTTATCTGTGGCTTGAGAAAATCATCTAAGAGAAAGAAATGGGGCAGGGGTCAAGTCATTTATTTATTAATTTTTGCTTCCACAGATTTTGAAACAAATAATGTAAAATCATTCTTTGCCTGTGCTCCACAGAGGCCGCTGTGGTGTCTCTGAAAATGAAAGACAATAATCAGTGGCAAATTACAAAATGGCAGATTAAGAGAGACTACAAAGCTAGCATCCAATTCGTTTGTTTAAGGATGAGGAAATGAAGCCAGAAAGGCCAAAAGACTTGTTCAGAGACAAGTCCGGACTGGAACCCAGGTTTTCAGACTTTAGGGGCCTGCACCGCTTTCTATTATCCCTTACAGTCACGTGTGCTTATTACGTCCTTCCTTAAGTATTACCAGTTCCTGGGAAAAAAAGAAAAACCCATATTCAAATTTCAAGACAAGTTCTAATTCTATTAGCTCTTATGTATATACAGAGGTTCCATACAAAAATACGTATACAATAATACTCATTCTTTTCTGTGCCAATATAGAAAACAGGATTTGTTATATTTTATGGGGATTAGCAAACATATTATTTGAATGTACTTTGTATGTGTATAACTCTCATCTAAAATAGTGAGAAATATCAAATGTTAAATGTCCAACTGAAGATTGGCTTAGGACTGGCTAATATACTCCAGATTCATAAATGATAGTATGTTATTAATATGTTAAAAAAAAAAAAACTAAGCATTTTGTGGGCCTGAACTTCCAAGTGTTCCTAGTATCTTTAAGTAGATTATAAAAACAGATCTGGCAATACGTGGGTATCTGAACAATCAGATACTAGTGATATGCAAGACAAATACACTCATCTGAAAGTTCTGCCAAAGCTAAGAATCAGTTATTCCACTTTAAAAGAAATGTAAATGTAAGGAAAAATATCCAAGCTTGAGAAAAGAACAATATAGATATACACTTGAAAGTATGAGTGTTAGAATTATGACTTTTCCATGACTGTCCATGTTTCTCCTCCACAAAATTCCAACACTTTTAGTCTTAAGAAACGGCATCAAGAATAGACACATGAACCTGGTATATTCATACACTGCTGGTGGCAACATTAACAAATGTGATATTTCTGTAAAATACCTGGAAGCACCTTTAAAGATCTACTTTTAAAAAAGTCATACTTTTTGATTCAGTAATCTTACTACTGTATATTTATTTTAAGGTTAACAACCCCCTAAAAGTGAAAGGCCTCCATTCATAAAGATGCTATTATATTAACACTGATCACTAAAGAACACACAGAGGGGAAAAAACCTACTTACAACACATTAAATCAAAGAACACAAAATTTGACCTACAATTAACAACAATATAAAAATTTTAGAGACGATCACAGAGAAATGGAAACAGATACGCTAGTGAGAAAGCATTCTGGTTTCAGGTTTGTTTTACTTCTGTTGTAAGATAGTGGTGCACCATGCATCTTTTCTGACCACAACGCTATGAAACTAGAAATTAACCACAAGAAAAAAATCTGGAAAGAGCACAATACATGGGGGTTAAATAAAACATCATTAAAACAAGGAATGGGGGTGCCTGGGTGGCTCAGTTGGCTGAGCATCCAACTCCAGATTTCAGTTCAGGTCATGATCCCAGAGTCATGGGATTGAGCCCCATGTCAGGCTCCACGCTGGCCATGGAGCTGCTTAGGAAACTAGCTCTCTCTCTCTCTCTCTCTCTCTCTCTCTCTCGCTTGCTCGCTCTCCTTCTCCCTCATCCCTATCCCCCACTTGTGCTCTCTTTCTCTCACTCTCTAAAATTAGAATAAACAAAGACAAAACAAAACAAAACAATGAATGTGTCAGGCCACGTGGCTAGCTCAGTTGAGAAGCATGCAACTCTTGGTCTCAGGATCATTAAGTTCTAGCCCCACCTTGGGTGTAGAGCGTACTTAAAAATAAAATCCTTATACAGATGAATGAATGAATGAATGAGTTAACGAAGAAATAAAAAATTATATGAAAACAAATGAAAATGAAAACACAAGAGTCCAAAATCTTTGGTATACAGCAAAAGTGGATCTATGAGGGAAGTTTATAGCAATACAAGCCTACCTCAAGAAGCAAGAAAAATCTCAAATAAACAACTTAACCTTACATCTAAAGGAGCTAGAAAAAGAAGAAAACTAAAACCTAGCAAAAAGAAGGAAATAATGCAGATTATAGGAGAAATAAATGACATAGAAACTAGAAAAACAATGAAACTAGGAGCTGGTTCTTTGAAAAGATCAATAAAATTGATAAGCCCCTAAGCAAGACTCAGTAAAAAAAAAAAAAGAGGACCCAAATAAACAAAATTAGTAATGAAACAAGAGAAATAACCAACACTCAGAAATACAAAATTGTAAGAGAACATTATGGAAACCTGTATGCCAACAAATTGGAAAACTGAGAAGAAATAGAAAAATTTCTAGAAACAATTAGTCTACCAAAACTAAAGCAGGAAGAAATACAAAATTTGGACAGACTAATTACCAGAAATGAAATTGAATCCATAATAAAAAAAACTCCCCAACAACAAAAGTACAGAGATCAATTCTACCAAACATAGAAAGAGGGATTAATACCTATTCTCAAACTATTCCAAAAAATACAAGAGGAAGGAAAACATCCAAATTCATTATACGAGGCGAGTATCATCCTGATACCAAGTAAAGACACCAAAAAAGAGAACTACAGGCCACTATCTCTCATGAATATAGATGTAAAAATCCTCAACAAATTAGCAACCAAATTCAAGAATATATTTTTAAAAATCATATACCACAATCAAGAGGGATTTACTCCTGGGATACAAGCCTGGTTTAATATTCACAAAACAATCAATGTGATGCATCACATCAATAAGAGAAAGTAAAGCAATCATATGATCATTTCAATAGATCAGAAAAACCATTTGACAAAGTACAACAACCATTCATGATTTTTAAAAAAACCCTCTGTAAGGGAGGTTTAGAGGGAATATATCATAACATAATAAAGGCCTTAAGTGAAAAATTCCCACTCAGCATCATACTCAATGGTGAAAACCTGAGAGCATTCCCCTTTGACAAAGGGGGAATGAATATTCAACGGGAAAAAGACAGTCTCTTCAACCAATGGTGTTGGAAAAACTGGACAGCTATATACAAAAGAATGAAATTGAACCACTTTCTTATACCATACACAAACATAAACTCAAAATGGATTAAAGAGCTAAAATGTGAGACCTGAAACCATAAAAACCCTTGGAGAGAGGATAGGCAGTAACTTCTTTGACACTGGCCACAGCAGCATTTTTCTAGGTATGTCTCCTGAGGCAAGGGAAACAAAAGCAAAAACAAACTATTGGGACTACATCAAAATAAAAAATTTTTGCAGAGAAAAGGAAACAATCAACAAAACTAAAAGGCAACCTACTGAAAGGGAGAAGATATTTGCACATGCCATCTGACCAAGGGTTAATATCCGAAACATATAAAGAACTGATATAAGTGAATACTCCCAAAACAAATAATCCAATTAAAAAATGGGCAGAAGACATCAACAGACATCTCTCCAAAGAAGACAGACAACAGACACATGATCAGCACTCATCATCAGGTAAATGCAGACCAAAACCATAATGAGATACCACCCCTACACATCAGGACGGCTAAAGTCAAAAACACGAGAAATAACAAATGTTGGCGAGGATGTGACAATTACACTGTTGCACTGTTGGGGGAGCGCAAACTGGTGCAGCCACCGTGGAAGACAGTACGGACGGAGGTTCCTCAAAATATTAAAAACAGAACTACCCTACGATCCTGGAGCCACACTACTAGAAATTTACCCAAAGAATACAAAAACACTAACTGAAAGGGATACATGCACCCCTATGTTTACTGCAGCATTATTTACAATAGCCAAATTATGGAAGTAGCACAAGTGTCCATTTACAGACAAATGAATACAGAAGATGTGATCTACATACACAATGGGATATTATTCAACCATGAAAATGAATGAAATCTTGCCGCCTGCAATGACATGGATGGAGCTAGAGAGTACAATGCTATGTGAAACAAGTAAGTCAGAGAAAGGCAATTACCATATGATTTACTCCTATGTGGAATGTAAGAACCACAACAAGCAAGCAAAATGAGAGAGAGAGAGAGAGAGAGAGAGACCAAGAAACAGACTCTTAGCCATAGAGAACAAACTGATGGGGAGGGAGATCGAGGGATGGGGGAACTAGGGGATGGGGATTAAAGAGTACACTTATCATGATGAAAATACAACAACAATAATAAAATAAGATGATTTAAAAAGAGACAGTAAGGGTGTAGTTTACAAAATCTCAAAACAGAATACGAACCACAGACAAAATCTTTCAGATCCACATGCAGGATGCTCTGTCCTGCTAGCCATTCCGGGTGTGCACAGCTTACGTTCACAGAATGCTGGAAGTTGTTATCAACCAGCCACTGAAGCAACCACTTCAAATGGCAGTCACAGAGTAAGCTGCTCGTGTTCAGAATCCTGCAGAAACAAAGAGGGAAAAAGTACCCTTTACTTTTCATTCTCAGGTTCTTGACCACTAAGAGCTTACTGCGCACCTACGCATGTTTCTTGCCACAAAATGTTTAACCTGAATTGAACCACAAGAAAAATTCGACTGTCAGCCTCGATGCCTCCTATGTCAGTGTCATGAAAGACATTAAGAAAAAGGGCAAAACAAGGGTAAAGGACCTATGTTAGATGAAAGGAACCTAAAGAGTCATTACAACAAATACAGTACATGATTCTCGACTGTCAAAAAAAATTTGACATTGGTGAAATCAGAGTACAGTCTGTATGTCAGTTACTATTACTTTATCCACGTTAGTTTCACTGACTAACATACCAGTGCTGTGGCTATATATAGGAAAACACCCTTCTTCTTGGTAAATACATACTGAAATATTTAGGGGTAAATTATGATATCTGCAATTTACTATCAAATGAGTAAGCAAAATTAGTGTGTGAAGAGAAGAGAGAGACAGAGATAGAGATAGAGGGAAGGGAGGAGGGAGGGAGAGAAACAGAGCACAAATTTAGCAAAAAGTTAACAAGTGGTAAAAAGGGAACATGGCTGTTAATTGTACCTTCCTTTCAAGTTTTGGAGTTTAAACTTTTTCCCAGAAAAGTCTGGAGAAAAATTTACCATATGCATTGGAGCACAGAGCATGTTTGTTGCGGAGAGAACAGGGTTCTTTCAAATCATCTCATCATGACTGAGAACACTTCACTCTGACAATGCGTACTGCAACTCAAACTAAGAGGCAGTGAATTTTTATTTGTTGTCTATAATAGGCCTATAAAACAAATCTGAAAAATCAGATAGCTTTTCTCTTAATGACCCGTGAATGTCCCATCACTTGGAAGCAGTGAGAGCAAATGATTGAGAACGCTCTAACTTGCTTTATGAGTATCACCAAGATCCTCATCTAGTTTTGAAGTATCTAAAATTTGATTCCAAAGAAGTTTCAAACAGTCTTCAATGGCATCTCAAAAGCCTTATTTGACTAAGGGTAATTTTACTTAATCAGGCCAAAAGTTACCTTTCACATGTAATAGGATTCTTAAGTTATATTCATTCACTGACAGAAATACTGGAGTCTACTACACACGAGGCGCTCTTCTGGGACATGGGGATATAGGCCCCATGGAACTTACGTTATTCATTAGCGCCAAGCAATGAATAAATAAAGGCAAAGTACAATGTCAGAAAGTAAGTGCTAGCAAGAGAAACAAAGTAAGGCAAAGATAGAGAGATGGCACTACCAGTTTAGGTAAAGTCGTCAGGGAAAGATTCTTTGAAGAGAGGGCATTTGGGGAAAAGACCTGAAAGGAGCAAGAGAGCAAATCACCCAAGTACCTGAGTGTCGCAGATACAGGAAGCTGTGTGCAAAGGGGCTTTGGGGCAGACGTGCCTAGTGTGCTTAAGGCAAAGCATCCGGAGAACACGGAGGCTAGGGCACAGTGAGGCAGGGGACAGTGACAGGAACAAGGTTAGAGAGCTGGGCGGGGAGGCCTAGGCCATGCAAGTGCTTTACAAACTAAGAAAAGAACTTCAGGTGTTTTCTCCCTATATGTGATGGGAAGCCCATGGAAGGTTAAGAATAGAGAAGCCACGTGGTCTGACTTATGCTTTCTAAGGTACAAGCTGGACTCGTGAGACCTAGACTCAATCCTAATTCTGCTACTTACCTTAGGCAAAATACTTAATGTCTCCAAAATCTCAGTTTCTATTTCTGGAAAATGGGTTTGAGAATGCCTACCTCAAAAAAAAAAATTTAAATACAGCATTTAGCACAGTGCCTGGACACAGATACCACTGAATTCACATTACTTCCCTTTACTTCTGTTTCTTTTGCGTCTTTTCACCCTCACACACTAACCAACCTGTCCCCAAGTACCTAACAGAGTACCCTGCATTCTCTCAGAAAGTGCTGTCAACATATACAAACCAAAATATGAATAGTGGTTGTCTTTAAGTAGTGGGCATCTGGGGACCTGGCTCTCCTTCTTGGTTTAACTGTACTTTCTAATGTTTCTAACACGATTATAAAAGTTTAATGCAAAATATTCTTAATTTACATACCACTCTCCCATTTCTACCTAATATTTACACAAAGCACTGTGAAGGATACCAGAAAGCATAAAGATAATATTTGAATAAATGTTGATGTAAGAGTATTGTAAATCTGACTTAGATTTAAATCAACCAAAAGCAACCAAAATTAGTCTCCTCCACTAGCAGTTTGTTCAAACCAATTCTCAAATTACCAAATGAATGAAGAATGAAACTACACTATTTGCTCTCACCTACTATCTAAATTACACTTTATACTGAGTTCTCATGACAAGAGTTAAAACTTCATTGGTGGCCCTCAGATTCTCAAGGGCAAAAAGTAACATTAATATATGCACTAGGTTGTACCCTTAAAAATTAAGCCTAAGAGAAATATCTCAAAATATCTCAACAGACTCCATCCCCTCAAAGAAAAAAACAGCCACTTGAAAGTCTGGCAGAAAATAACTAATGATGATTTCCATAACATTTTTATTTTTATTACTAATATTATTCAATTTCTACTGTGTGCCATGCTCTATACTGAGTATCTTCTCAAAACTTTCCTAATACATTCAGAGGGAAAAAAATCCAAACTCCTCATGACTCATGGAGCCCTCCTACTTGGTCTGGTTCCTGCTTAATTCTCTGACCTCATCTCCTAAGCACTCTTCCTCTTGCTCTCTTCCAGCCACACTGGTATCTTTGCTGTTCTTCAAGCATAAGAAACAAGCTCCTACCACAGGGCCTTTTCACTTGCTGTTCTCTGTGCAGAATGCTCTTCAACCAGTATTCAATGCTTTGCCACTCACCAACTCAGATTCTGCTATCTTCAAAAAGGCCTTCTATCACTATTTTATCTGAATAAAAACCCCAGGGGCACCTGGGTAGCTCAGTTGGTTGAGCATCTGACCTCGGCTCAGGTCATGATCTTGTGGCTCAGGAGTTTGAGCACCACATCGGGCTTGCTGCTGTCCCCCACTTGCACTTTCTCAAAAATAGACATTTTTTAAAAATTAAAAATAAAATAGCAATCCCCATCACTCTCCATATCTTTGACTTGCCTTTATTTTCCTTCAGAACTCTTATTACTTGATGAGATATATGTATCTACTGATTTATTCTTTGACTTCCTTACCAGAATTTATTGTAATATGCTATTAGAACAGAGACTTTGTCTTGTTTGTTCACTGCTGTGGCTGTGCCATCTAGAACAGTACCTTACATAGCAGATGACAATAAACATTTCTTAAATGAACAAATTATCTTACTTTATCCTCACATAACTCTAAGGGAGGTACAACACCCATTCTCAAAAGGGAAATGGGGTTTTAGGCTAAATTTTCCCAATGTCACATAGCTGTAAAGAATGGGGCAGAAATCTGAAATCTAGGCAGTCTGAAGTCACACACTTCCAGTGCATCTCAAACTACCTGTGATGAAGAACCAGTTTTCAATATCTCCAATCCACTGTAGATTAATACTTCTATAAAATTCAACAGAAGTATCACAGTAATGTCAATTTGCTCTAAAAGTTTCTGAATGCTTACTATGAACTCCTATCCTTATTTCATCATGTGCCAGTTCAGGGCCACAGTCCCTTCTCCAAGTAGCTCACAGATAAGGCAAAATAAATTGCTTTGGTCCACTGATTCTTAACACTGGCTGAATATTCAAATCACCAAAGGTTAAAATGAATACCAAAGCCCAACTAACTGCCCCCCCGCCTGGGAAATCTCTAAACCATCATTTTTTTAAAAACCATGAATGAAAAAGGGTGTAAAATTGTATGTGTTTTTCCACTTCAACTATTAAACAGCATCTGACCATTACAGTAGCTTGAACACCCATATCAAAGACATCCCCTCTGACCATTATATTCAAAGTGCTAGATTATATGCAACAAAATACCTAATACCTGAGCTGTGCTCCACCCTAAGGGGACTGGGAACACATTTTTCCAATAATCCAAAAATAAGCGGGGGGTTGGGGGGGAGGAACAGGAAGATCTACATCAAGCACGAGGAGCAGTGCTAAGGTCTCTGTAACTGTGAGCATTAGCAGCACAGTGAAAACAGAAGATCTTGGTGCCAAAAACTCTGGGCTTTTCAATCTTAGGTTATTTGAAAATTATATCCAGTCACTGCTGTAACTGAATATTAACACTTTCTCTTTTTATTCTCACCTAACTTGTGGGCTTTTGGAAACATATGGGTCACATTCACCACCTCTAGGAACAAGCATAGATAATGATCTAATGATTGGTGACAAAAAGACTGAGGTTACGTACAGTTCTTTCAAGCGAGTCTGAGAAAAAGCATTTTCTTGGATAGACATTATAGCATTGTTGTTCAAATCTCTGAAATGAAGAGAAATGAAACATTACCGGTCACCATTTCTACAATTAAAGTTATAAAAACACGTTAAATGGTCATGAGAACCTCTGCTAATAGCAAAGATTATTTATATACTGAGCAAAATGGATGCAAAATACTTACAGATGCTCAAGGGATTCAAGACCAATGAATGCTTTCTTTGTAATTGACTTAATCTGATTTCCTTGTAAGATTCTGAAACACAAACAGACCTTTCTAATAAAGCCCTCTGCTAGGCAAAATTTAATTCATTAAAGCAAACATTTACCTATAAAAAGTGAAAATAAGTTTAACATACATTTTTAAGAAAGTTGTGAACCTTTATTACCAAGCAATGCAAAACACAATGAAGGTTTCTATTAATAGGTTGGGGCTCAACGAGGTGCCTGTGAGCAGCCATCTGGGACCACCAATGGATGCCTTGTTTTCATACAAGAAACTGGATTATAGTCCCAGTTTCTCCCTTCTTAGCAAAAGATTAGGTCAAAGAAATTCAGATGAGAGTAAAGCCTTGGAGAAATTCACAGGAGAGAAGATCTAAAATCTTACTTGAGAGAATTCCTTTCTTGCTAGATAAATTACCCATAAATCTCTTACAATTAAGAATAAAGGGGTGCCTAGGTGGCTCAATTGGTTAAGCATCCAACTACTGCTCAGGTTACGATTTCATGGTTCATGAGTTCAAGCCCTATGTCAGGCTCATTGCTTCAGCACAGAACCTGCTTCAGATCCTCTGTTTCCCCCTCTCTGTGTCCCTCCCTCAAAAATAAATAAATATTTAAAAAACAAAAGAAAAATACTGGTTCAACTCTGGAACAGCAATTCTAGTTCCATGAATAACTTCTCTCTGAATGCCTATAGGAAAGTTCTTTCAGTAGAAAGTGTCCCACCAAGGGGTGCCTGGGTGGCTCAGTCAGTTGAGTGTCCAACTCTTGATTTTGGCTCAGGTCACAATCTCATAGTTCGTGGTTTTGAGCCCTGCACTGGGCTCTGTGCTGACAGTGTAGGGGCCAGCTTGGGATCCTCTCTCTTCTTTCTCTGCCCCTCCCCAGCTTGCATGTGCATGTGCACATTCTCTCTAAATAAATTTTTTAAAAAGTGTCCTGCCACTAAATAAATAAATAAATAAAATCTAAAACCACTGATAAACAGAAAACTTCATGAACAACAAATCTTCTTTCTTTAGTGGATGAGTCAAAAGGCTGACTTTCCAGACATAGCAAAAAGACATAATCCAATCACATATACAACTGGTTCTTAAAAATACACCTTTGTAGACATACATAAATATTATAAATACATACAATTTAGTGAGACTTGTGAGTCCAGCAAAGGCTTCACTAGCATCTTCTATGGCCCATGAAATTTCATTGTTTCTTAAATTTCTACAAAAATGTTAAGGAAAGACAGATTATATGTTAGTTAACATGACCATTATAGCGCTGGGCATCATCTGGCATGACGATGCTGATTTTCATCCTTATTTTAACAGTTGAGTTATTTAGGACGAAGACTCGACTTTGGTTTTTAAAGAATACCTGCAGTAAGCAAGCAAGAACTGATTCTCATAAGCAAAGAACTAAGCTGGCCTTGACAAATAAACTAAGCAACCTGGTAAGACTATTAATCTTCCTAGCTAATAGCCCCTAATTGTGTTAGCATATTAAAAATTATAGTCAGTCCTGCAAAAAGGCAATAGGATGTCAAGATGCAGGGGATATGGCTTACAAATGTGATTCTGGACTCATGGGATTTCTGGGTGACCCAAGCCTTCCCGTGGGCCCTTAAACCTAAAATGGCTGACAAAGAATCATGTCAGTACAGAGCTTCACAGCTCCACAGCAATTAAACACGCCCCCTGGGAGGCAACACTGATACACCCATGCGCTAGAGTGATCATTCCGTTATTTTTAAAAGGAAAAATATGGGTCTTTTAAAACCCACTGTTGCGTTCTCAGAGGAAATGCACTTGTTCTACATGGAGCCGTGCTGGGACAAGCACCAGTTGCAGATATTAATCACTTTTGCTTCCTTAAGTCATCTCATAATAAAACACAAAGCTCTTTTTTTTATATGACTTTTAAAGTTGTGTAACAGGAGATAGGAGATCATGCTTCCTATTTAGCTCTATCTTTACTTGACGTGAAAGCTAACAGGTTCATTTTATTTTACTAAGCAATAAACACTGAAACAACTGATGGCTCCACTCTTCAAGACTTTCCTCCATAGCACGGCATAAACAGAACTCAGTGGCCAAAGTGAGGAAGTACCCTGGCAGGAGTATTGATCTAAAGCCAAAATTACTCAGATCTCATTCTAATTCTGCCTTAACTGGCTCTGTGGCATTACACAATCATTTACTTCTGCAATTACTTTCCTAAATTTTAATATTAGAAGTACTAATCTGAGGTACAGAAAGAACCTGACTGCCATTCATTGAAATGCCAAAAGGCCGCAGCTCCATCTACATTCCTGGTTTAAGCTGTTCTAGGTTCACCAAAAATCACTTTAACTCTCCAAGGCCTAATCGGAATCGGAAGGAAAACTATCTCATTAAGTTAAAAAAAAAAAAATCAAATAAACTTCCGCAGGTACACTCACCTTCACAATGATTTCACATCATTTTTCACAAATGATACATGTTTGCTTTCTCCCTGATGGCTAAGTCCCAAAGTTGGCAGCTTGCCTCTTTTCTGAGCTCATTTATTAACCCTGAATCTGATGATCAAAAGGTTCCCTATTCAGGAAACTTAGAATCTACAAATTCTACTATAATTAGCCTTTTTCCCTTATTCTGCTCTATGTTTGAAATCACTATATTTTGCTAAAACACCTCTTTGTTCAATTACAGTTCACAACAGGGTAAAACATCCAACTTATAGAAATGCAGAAGTTTCGAGTTGAGATTGCTTATAGCAACCATTTAGTCCTATGTCCATCCTCCACTGGATGAAGACAAAAAGACAATGACACCCAGGGAAGGTTAAGTGGTTTGTGCCTCAGACAGTATGGCAAAAGGCCAGTGTCAAACAGACCTGGCTCATCTACAAGCTGTGTGACTTTACCGTGAACGCACCTGACTCTGTCTAGTCTCTGAAACTAAGCAGGGCCAGGCCTGCTTAGTACTTGGATCAAACACCACCTGGGAAGACAAGCTATAGAACTTTAAGCAAATAATTTTAACCTCTTTGAACCTCAGCCTCCTAATAGGGAAAAGAGCAATAATATCCTATTATTCTGAAAGCACCAAGCACACATCAGATCACTGATATATTTTTGTCCAAAGTCATGCAGCAAATCAGCAACAATGAACAGGGCTCATTCCACAGCTGCACCCACTACACAGCCTGCATCCTTCTGAATGAGTAGCAGTTCTGAAGGTAGTTCAAGGTCAGAGGAACAAGAAAATGTGCATTCTTGACTAGCAATTGCGTTTTATTCCATGGTAACTGGCACAATAAGAGATGCTCTGTTGTTCAGTTGATTAAATTTGAAATTAAAATACAAACTGAACTGACTAGAGATAAATAAGATTTATGTGTGATGATAGAGACAAATAAGACTGTCTTGCCCCCAAGTCTAGGATAGAAGAACTGCAAAATATTAACATTAACATAAATGTGCAGCTTATGATTGTTTTAATTTGCTTTACTGTTTTACAAAAATTAGCAAAAAAGAAAGCACAGATATACTTACAGTGTCTGAAGATTGGAAAGAAACCTAAATACGCCATCGGCAATGTGAGTGACTCTGTTGTCCCCTAAATTCAGTCTCTCCAGTAAGCTCAGACCCACAAAGGCAGATTCATCTAGGCGGGTCAACTGGTTATAGGACAAATCACTAAAAATGGGAAACATGGAAGGTAAGGAATTCATTGCATTTTATTTCAATTTTCCTCCTCTCATTCTATTTACATGATAAATTTAGAGCTTTCAACAAACTTCTAATAGAGCAGGATGTTCCATCTCATTACTGGCCATGGAGGCAACTTACTCCAACCTACTTGAGTCCCACAGCCTCCAATGAAAGGCCATCCAACACTCACAGTTCAGACAGTCTTTGGCAGAACTCCCACGCGTCAGGGCTGATTCTTTCCACAGCATTCTGGCTCACATAGAGCTGCTGTAACATTCGCAGGCCATACAACCAGCCCTTGTTCACTTCTGTAAGGTTATTATGCTCTAGTTCTCTGCCGAATTAGAGGAAGAAAGGAGAAAATATATGTCAGAACAAGGCACTGCAATGAGAAGATTCCAAAACTCTTCATAAGGTCCTGCTCAGTGAGGCCTCTATCTTTACTAAACCCAAGTGAGCCAACAAATTCCATTCAATAAATATTTATATTTTACTTAAGATTTATTGCTAGAACATAGTAAGACTGTCTAAAATATCAGATGTATAAAATCAACACACTAAGAGGTTTGATATACCCATTCGAGGTAAATTCTGGTAATTTTCACCGGCCCAAACATTACAAAAATAAAAACTTATTAGACAAAATGTTTGTAAGAATGCCAAAAAAACCCAGTTCTATAACAAAGCTTACAGAGCTTTGTGTGTACTTATTCACATCAGAGAAGAAAGAAAGAACTAATGTACGTGGGTGTAATTAAGCAACGATCTTAACCATTTGGCACTAACAAGTCCCAGTCAGACCCTCTTCCTAACAAGATCCTATTCCAGTTCACAGTACTCACAATTCCTCCATGTTATCCAAGCCAAAAAAAGCTCCATCCTTAAGTTTGCTAATACCATTCCGCTGCATCTTCAAAGACCTTAAGGAGTCAAGGCCTTGGAATGTCAGACCTTCTATCACTTTAATCCTGTTTCTTTTAAGTTCCCTTTAATAAAAATAGTTTTACAGTCAGAACTTTGGTCTGCTGATTTGCTCTAATAATAATTAAAATATTTTAAATGAAGCGACAACCTTCTTAAAACCCATCTACCTAGTTACTCACAAGAACTGGAGGTGAGGTAGCTTGAATATCTTGGGTGGAATCATGCTGATTCTGTTCCTGTTTAACTTTACCACTAGTAAGGAACTAGATAAATTATCAAAGCAACCAGTCTCCAAGATGGTTATCCTATTATTACTCAAATTCCTAAAATTAACGAGAACAAAAAAATTTAGTGCAACAGAACATTCCACCACCCAACAGCTACCCGAAGTCTATGACTGAGCCCCAACTCTCCCACTTAGCAACTCGACACAACTTTACAGATCATTTAACTGCTTTGTTTCTGCAAGTACAAAATAAGGATAAAACCAATTTCATTTAGGTTCAAACAGCATGTATGAATACACTTTGTAAAGCATGAAACTCTTTTGCACATGCTAATTACCACTGTATAGGATAAGCAAACCACTTAGGTCTATAGGTCTAACAAACCACTCCTATCTCCCTTTTATAAAACTGTTAGTAAAATACAATCCAGAATTAAATCTCAGAAGTTAACCTGCATAGTTAATATTCTCTGATAAGAGGAAAGAAAATAACAACCCCCAAAACTGATCCTAGGTTTGTTGCACATAAGCATATCAAAATCACAATAAATAACAGACATTCCTGGGAAGATACATATCAACACACAAACATGCACTTTGAAATAAATCTCCTTACAGGTATTTAAGCTGCATTCGAGGAAATGAAGATGTCTTGATTTCTGATATTATATTTGAACTGAGATCTAAATTCTCCAGAGCAGGGTAAAACTGAAACGCCTCTGCATTTATTTCTGGGATTACATTATGGACTCTATAAAAAAAGAAAAAAGACTGTAATGAAGCAAATGCCAGAGCCCCAGCCCAGACCAGAAGGATGTTAAAAGGCGAAAGATTTATGCGATCTGAAGAGAAACCAGAGTATTCAGATGGATGTTAAATAATCAGGATCGACAAAGAGCGTACCTAAAACAAACATCTTAAAACTGTACTATTCATAATTTAAAAGATCTGAAATCTTATTTACTTACAATGACAGTTGAGTAATATTAGAGGTTGCTTCTCCAAAGTATGGGATTTCTGTTAGCTCATTATAATTCATTTTCCTAGGCAAGGGGGAAGAACAGAGTTAAAAGTTTAGAGAGAGAAATGTTGCCTCTTGAGTTCTGGTTTCTGGCTAATAATTATTCTTTAGGATAGGTGCCAAATTTAAAAAGGCCTATGACTCAGAATGAGATAGACTAAATGCATTATGCTGAGAAATTAAAGATTTTAATTAGAAATGCTTTTTCATGGCGTAGATCTATGATTGATATCAATATTTTGTACATGAAGTATTTTTAATCCCAACAAGGTTCTTGAATAATTAATTTCTGACGGCTAATTTCAGTCCCTCTTAAAAAGAAAATAATTAACCCATCCATATCTCTTTATACATCTATTTAAAAAATAAAAAACTGTAATTAAGTAAATTTTTAAAACACACACACGTTTGAATTACTCAAAGTTAGAGAGGGTTGGTTGGGACCAGGGGTGAATCTGCCCACTGAGGTATGGAGCCTCGGATTAATTTTACAGATGACATGACATGTCACACTCTGATCCTAGGAGCTCCTTAAACATATGGTCTCCAATGTTTTGGTGCAAATCTAATATAATCACGTGACATTAACCTGGTTTTCAGTCACTGAACCACCTCAACAATCTAGAATACAGAAAAGAAGCCTGAAGTAAAAGGACTCCAAGAAACAAGCTGAAGTTACAAAGTCCATGTAATAAAGCTCAGGCATTTCCCACTGAAGCATTTTCAGGACTTTCTTCAGGGCCTACTCTTTCAGCTGATAAGCTTTTCAATTGTTTATTCAGTGCACAGCAGATCAGAACCAGTCAACATGGGGCAGGGAAGGAGAGAATGTAAGGATAATGAGAGCATGAACAAGTTACTCTTGTTGGAAAGAAATTAAAAAGAAAAATAAATCTGAAGGTTCTGGCATCTTAGCATAGAAGCAAACAGGCCTCAACAGTTGTGCCTCTGGAAACATCAGAATGCAAAAACTGGTATTAATATCATTTTAGAAAATTCCCTCCAAAAAATATATAATACATCACAATACTAAAGGAAAAACTTCAGTGGAGTGGAAAATTAAACTATATTAACCATATTATAGACAACACAAAAATACTGTATTTCACATAAATCTACTTTAGACATGATGCCTCCATCTTAGACAAGTCAAGACATAAAAAAGTTTACACAATAGAGAGTTTCACTGGCTCAAATTGGCAAAAAATAAGCAAACCATATTTACTTTGAAGAGGGATGAAAATCTTAATTTTGGTCCCAAGAAAGTAGATAGAATAATATTTCTACACAATTTGCAACTAATCACCAACGTCTGGCAAAATGCCCAGAGTCTGGAATAGTAGCAAAGCCAAAGACAACAGTTTAAGTCTTTAAACAATGTCTTTTAATTTAAGTTTTTCCCTAAATTTTTTGATAGCATTTCTGGATTGAACATCCTCAAATGCATAATTCACCATCAAATCTATAAGTTTAATATAAATTTAAACAAATAAAAATAACTTACACTTCCTGTAATGTTTGAGACTCCAAGCTGATATTCCAGTTGGACAACCGATTATGACTCAAATCCCTAGTGGAGGACAAAAGATCATTCTTATTTAGTGTTGGAAAACAGACTTCAAGAAAAAAAAATCTAAAAACCCTATCAAATGTGAATTTGAGTAGTAGTACACAAAAAGCAGTGTTTCTAAGGGATGAATAAATATCTAGATTTCAAAATAATTATTTTACTTTTTCTTCACTTTTATGAGTTTTTTAAATTTTTTCTTTTTTAAAGAAATTTTTTTAACGTTTTATTTATTTTTGTTACAGAGAGAGACAGAGCATGAGAGGGAGAAGGGCAGAGGGAGAGGGAGACACAGAATCTGAAGCAGGCTCCAGGCTCTGAACTAGCTGTCAGCACAGAGGCAGATGCGGGGCTCAAACCCATGAACCATGAGATCATGACCTGAGCCGAAGTCGGCTGCTTAACCGACTGAGCCACCCAGGTGCCCCAAAATTTTATTTTCTAAAGTTTATTTATTTTTGAGAGACAGAGACAGAGTGCAAGCGGGAGAGTGGCAGACAGAGAGGGAGACACAGAATCTGAAGCAGGCTCCAGCCTTTGAGCTGTCAGCACAAAGCCTGATGGGGCTTGAACTCACAAACTGTGAGATCATGAACGGAGCTGAAGTCGGACGCTCAACTGTCATTTTTATGAGTTTTTTAATAACTAATTAGGAAATACATTCACATGGTTCAATAACCAAAAAGTATAAAAGGAAATACAGTAAGTCTCCCACCCTGTCGCCAGCTGTACAATTTTCCTCCCCAACAGCAACAAATGAAAATATGCCATTTTCTGCACATCCTGTCAGATATTCTATGCATATACTAGCAAATTTTAACAAAAATGGTGGAATAATTCACACACTAATTTGCCCTTACTTTTTTCACTTAACAATGTATCTTGGAGATCATTTTTTAATGAAAAAATATACTTTCTTTAAAGTAACATAATATGAATAATTTGCATAATATATAATATGTAATATTATAATTCACTACATTATACTATAGGTGTAGATAAAAGAAGATCGACTTTACAAGTCAAGATAGTGAGCTTCTATATGAGAAGTGAAGTTGGTCATATCCTTGATAGAGATAGTCTTCCTAAAAAAAAAAAAAAAAAAAAGCAATCTAGCTTCAGGAAGAAAAATTCATCTCTAAATTATGTTGATGATGAGTGGTTAGCAGTGGTGGTGGCTAACATTTATTAAGTGGGAGGCACTCTCCTATGTACTTTATACATGGGAACTGCCTAAAAATCCATACAACAACCTTATGAGGCAAATGTTTTTACAATCCTTAGCATTACAATCTGCCTTAGAAACAGGCAGGGAAATCATTTGGCAATCCAAGGTCATACAACTCATCAGTGAGGAAGCCATAAACTTGAAATTCCATCTCACTTCCAGCACATGGTTTGTAAGATATAGCAGAGATTTCACTGAAATTAGTCAGGAGTCTAAATATTTAAATAGGCTTTAAAAATTCACCTTGATGCTTCCTGGCATCTTTACAGGACTGAAGTGGAATCCAGCCCGCTCAAGCTGTCTGCCCAAGAGATGTATTATACATTACAATATGGCTAGTGGTAGGGACACGCTAGAGAAACATTGCAGATCCCTGTATCTCACTGTGTCGCCACAGGCAGCTGACAGCTGCACGCAGGTTTGAACGATGCGTCTATCACAGCAGAACAATTTGTGCGCGGCTAGAACCGTGTCTGTCCATCTGTAAAATCTGGCCACTTTCGTTTAGGAGCTTAATTTACACGTAACATGACTAAGCCTAGAAGAAACCATCGCTTTGCCACAACAGTTCTAAAACCTTTATTCCAAGGTATCTGGCACCAGATATCAGCTCAAGGACACTCATGAGGAGAGGTGTGTGCTGGGAAACGTGAGACATAAAAATGGGAATTCGCTCCACATAAAAATCTTCTACTCAGACACTTTCATCCAATTCACACTTACTACTGAACAACAAGCACTGCATTTAATACAAAAGATATTTACTGTGGCATTACCACTAAAGAAGAAATTCAGCTCTTCTAATTTAAGTTAGTCCGCTGCCCCACCGTGGTTGGTCTGGCAAGTAGAGAACCAGTATCATCGGTGTAGAGGCTGGCGCAGTAGGAGTTAGTTCCAGATCTCATGCTGGCTGAAATTTAACTATTTCCCTTTCATAGATTCAGAGCTTTCATTTTAATCATACCAGTGCTTCCAATGCCTTCCCAACCCCTAATCTCCCTGGCAACGTAACTCTTAACTGTACTCATCTCCTCCATTGTCTCACAGAAGTCAACGATTACCAGAGAATCACTTTAAAAAAGACAGAGAAAGACCGAGAGAGACAGCGTGAGCAGGGGAGCGTCAGAGAGAGAGGGAGACACAGAATCCGAAGACAGGCTCCAGGCTCTGAGTTGTCAGCACAGAGCCCAATGTGGGGCTTGAACCCGCGAACCGTGAGATCATGACCTGAGCCGAAGCCAGACGCTTAACAGACTGAGCCACCCATGTGCCCCTCAGATAATCACTTTTAAAGGAAACCATTATTTAAAAAATCTAAAGCAACCAAGTTAGCCCAACTTACACATGGTATAAACTACTTTTATTAGATATCAGTGAAAACTGTCCAGTATCTCTAATGGGGAAAAGATTAATTATCTTTTTGAAGAACCTCTAAAGGCTTAAAAAAATTTTTTTTTAATGTTTTATTTTTGAGATAGAGAAAGAGAGAGCAAACAAGCGCAGGGGAGGGGCAGAGAGAGAGGGAGACACAGAATCTGGGCAGGCTCCAGGCTCTGAGCTGCAAGCAGAGTCTGATGTTGGGCCTCGAACCCACAAACCATGAGATCATGACCTGAGACGAAGTCAATCACTCAACCAACTGAGTCACCGAGGTGCCCCAACCTCTAATGGCTTTTTGATGGAATCCAAAGGATACCTGAAGTACTCTGGAGCCTCCCTAGAAGATAATGCTGTCTTAAGCACATATACCTCAGACGCCGCACGAGCAATCTGTGGTGCTGGCTAGAGGTGCCATCTTACAGAACAGATTGAGCGGGCCCGCAAAAGGATCAACACGCCTTTCTTTGGCTAGAGATTTACAACACTGGCCCTCAATGGAGGAAAAGAAAAAGAAGGAAGAAAACAACTAGTTCAAAGCCGAAATTCCCATTTTATGGATGTCTGAGCCATGCTCAGATGGTGGTTCTTTGTGTAGCCTGTTCAGCTGTGTTGTGTCAGTCAAGAGGAGGAAGGGCCAGACTCACACAAGGTGTTCATTTAGAAGAAAGCAACACTAATGATCCATAAAACCTCCTGAATGTGTGTTATATCACCAAAGCCTAATCAATTCAGTAATTGCAGCTAATCTACCAAAATACTGTAATTATATTTAATTCTGTAAGATATACACTAGTGACATCCTATTTTGATGTCAGTTTTTCAATAAAGTTCTTATTATGGGCAAAAAACAAAACTGGAATATATGCCTCAGAGGTCAGAACCCCATAATGAGGCTCCCTGGATCCCTTCTGGGATAAATCCACATTAGGCGGAAGTTTAAAACACTCACAGTGAACTAAATTATACTCCTGAAGTAGTGCTAGCTTTGGAAAAAAACTACAGGAGGTCCCCCTTACCCACGGGGTCGTGAGTTCAGGTGCTCACAGTCAACAGGATCCAGAAGCAGATGCTCCTAACACTGTGTTGTAAATGCCTACGTCGTTCACTTCACCTCATTTCATCATACAGGCATTTTATCATCTCACATTATCATTAGACAGGCGAGTACAGCACAGTGTTTTGAGAAAGAGACCACATTCATATAACTCTTGTTACAGTATATTGTTATAATTGTTTTGTTATTATTGCTGTTAATGCCTTATTGTGCCTAATTTATAAATTAAATTTTATCACAGGTTTGTAAGAAAAAACATAGTACTATATATACAGTTCGGTGCTAACCACAGTTTCAAGCATCCACTGGGGGTCTAGGAATGTATCCCCTGTGAATAAGGGGGAGGGGGACTACGACAGTATGAATCAGTATAACTGTTTAGGTTCTCAAATTCTAGCTGTCTTACTAGAATTATATGGACTGAGCTGATCCTCAGGTACCAGGTGCCAGGCACTGTGTGAAATGCTAGGGTTACACGCTGTCAACTTTAGTAACCTTTTCGTCTTTTTTGAAAGCAGTATTTATAGGACTCAGGTGGAGTCACTGGAAAACTAAAGGCAGATTCAACATCAACTCAACCATTCCCCCTTTTCCCTGGAAATGGGTAACTTTTTCTATACCTAAATTTCACTCCTGAATTTAATCATGACATATGCATATGGGAGTGCACAGACACACCCTTGCTTTCCATAACCATACCTTTCCTATTTTTTTTTTTTTTAGTGTTTTATTTTATTTTTGAGACAGAGAGAGGCAGAGCATGAGCAGGGAGGGGCAGAGAGAGAGGGAGACACAGAATCCGAAGCAGGCTCCAGGCTCAACCGACTGAGCCACTCAGGCGCCCCTCCTATTTCTTTTTTTAAAGTACTCCAGGACCATCTGGGTGGCTCAGTTGGTTAAGTGTCCAACTTCAGCTCAGGTCATGATCTCATGGTTCACGGGTTCAAGCCCCGCGTCAGGCTTTGTGCTGGCAGCTGGGAGCCTGGAGCCTGCTTTGGAGTCTGTCTCTCCCTCTCTCTGCCCCTCCCCCACTCACGTTCTGTCTCCGTCTCAAAAATAAATAAAACATTTTTTAAAAATTAAAAAAATAATGAAGTACTCCAAAAGGGCTGAAGACGACTAAAATTGGAAGACTTCAATAATCAGATATAAAAATCCTAGATTAAGAATTTGAATAATTTTTTAAAGTCTCTCACCTTCATTCCCAGTGGTCAATCATTAATTCCATTTAGTTTGCATAAGCTAAAGCTAACATGCGATAGTCCCGAAATGAAGAACTATCTTTCAAAAATTTTCACCTTGAATATCCCTAAGATGTACTGAAAAACCTAAAGTATCTAATGCTTGACAAACATAACCTAAAGAATCTACCTATGTAACAGCCAATTCTCTTTGCTTTATTTTTAACCACCACTAATATCTGAATATTTATGGATGTGGTGTTTGGAGAGTAAAGGTCTCACAGAAGGCCTTATCTCAGTGTTGTAAACTCAGCTCCCACTCATGCTAATTTACAGGGATGCAGCTGTAATAAGTGATAAATTATTAAAGTTCTTGATATCATGTGGAGCCAGAGGTGCCATTAACGTAGTCATTTAGTACCATCAGGGTGTAAATAATTTATAGAATGTACAGAGCAATCACAACACACTGAGGAGGAAATCAAGATCTGCCAGCTAATCGCAAACAGAAGCCCTGCAACATCAGAGCCGCACAGTTCCCTTCTGCCCAGCCACATGTGTACACTTCTGAGTCCTCATCCAGCGTTTTTTGTTTTTGAGAATCTGCAGCACTAATAGGCTACGCTGTGAACTTCAACAATAACAGTGCTTTAGTGAAAAGGGCCCTTCGCCAAAGTTAAAAGAATAGATCATATCTAATAGTTTGGGGATGACTGTGCTGCATGGATTTATCCAGCAAAATTTGCCCTTTTGTGAATAAAATCGCTGTCTTGTTAATTAAAGTGTATACAGAATAATTTATTTTTAAAAACAGTACTCAGGATTAACAATACAATCAATTACCATACTGTGATTTAAACAAGTTGATGGTCTCGAGGACTCCTGGAGTACACTAAAGACAAGGATTCCAAATCACCGCTTAAAATTCTGTTTGCTTTTGGGGCACCTCGGTGTCTCAGTCGTTGAGCGTCTGGCTTTGGCTCAGATCATGATCTCATGGTTCATGGGTTTGAGCCCTGCATCGGGCTCTGTGCTGACAGCTAGCTCAAAGCCTGGAGCCTGCTTCAGATTCTGTGTCTCCCTCTCTCTCTGACCCTCCCTTGCTCATGTGTGCTCTCGCTCACTCTCTCTCTCTCTCTCTCTGTCTCTCAAAAAAAGAAAATCTGTTTGCTTTTAGGCTTGATTTTCTTCTACCACTACCAGCATTACACCATAAGCTATTCCTTCTTGGAACTGTCAGCTTTCTCGAAACAGTGCTACCTGTGATTTTTCTAATTCGCTTCTTCTAATCAACGGTCATAGTTAAGAACCCCCAGTGCACGTTATAACCATCTGAAATAAGGGTATATAAGATCGGAGTGAGAGTTTGAGCAGCTTCCTTTATGAAGAAATGCTTCCTGGAAGCTTTTATGTTTTATGTTGAACCAGAGATGGCTAGAGATGCTGGATAAATTATCTTTAGGATAAATGAGATTTTATTATAGCATGAAGCATACTGCAACTCCAAATTAAATATTCTATCCTTCATTTACACCACCTATTTGTAATACAATTTATATGAATCCAAAAGTTGGAGGCGGTAAGAAGATGGCACCATCCATCATGAATCAGAGAGGCATGTTTTGTTTTCTTCCATTCTCTTTTGCTGTGTTTTTTTAATTTTTTTTAATGTTTTATTTATTTTTGATACAGAGAGAGACAGAGTATGAGAGGGGGAGGGTCAGAGAGAGAGGGAGACACAGAACCGGAAGCAGGCTCCAGGCTCTGAGCTCTCAGCACAGCTGACACAAACTGTGAGATCATGACCTGAGCTGAAGTTGGATGCTTAACCAACTGAGCCACCCAGGTGCCCTTCCCCAACTTTAAAAGATTGTGTTTGAAGTTGCTTGCCCCTTTTGTTTTTATTCTTCCCACTGATTTTACAAAAACTGTTGTATTCATAATTGTTCCATTTGCTCACTGATTGTCTTCATAAGCTGCAGCTACCTGTTATCTGTCCTTACCGCCCCTTTGACACCATTTATTTAATGCCCTGTCATCAAAAACAAGGACCTTTCTCAGTCTTTAGTTTCCTTACTTATAAAACACTCATGTGCCTCTTCCTTTTCTTTTTAGGACATTTCCCCACCATCCTGTCTGTGATCCATGTTATCCTGGTCCTGTTAGCTCTCACCAGTCTTTTGCCCACTCTTTATCTGGTTCTGTCTTTTCTTCTCATTTACAGTTTCTCATCATGATTCCTGTTCTCAAATGTTTGGTCCCTAACTCTGGTTTTACTTAACTCACTTTTGATACGTTCA
>NC_043707.1:48821923-48898428 GCF_006229205.1 Suricata suricatta
CTTCTTTTTTCAATACCACACCTACCTTAAACCTTCTTTACCCTGGTTTTTTCTGTCTCTCACTTTACTCTCAGCAGATAATTGCACTTGTTATTTCTTTTTTTAATTTTTTTAAACATTTATTTATTTTTGAGAGACAGAGAGAGACAGATCATGAGTAGGTATAGGGGCAGAGAGAGAGGGACACACAGAATCGGAAGCAGGCTCCAAGCTCTGAGCTAGCTGTCAGCACAGAGCCTGACGCGGGGCTCGAACCCACGAACATGAGATCTGACCTGAGCCGAAGCCGGAAGCTTAACTGACTGAGCCACCCAGGCACCCCTCTTTTGCTGTGTTCTTAATGACTGAATATGTCACTGCATTGGAAGGAACACAATAAAAACCAGGAAATAGGAATTCTACAGTTATATTTAAGAATAGAATTTCCATGTGCCCAGTTCTGGGGCCCTACATGAGGTGTTCAACCTATCTTCAGTCTCTTCTCCATTTAACTGTACCGAACTCACCTGACTGCTCAGAAGACTAAAAAATACAAATGAGTATGTATATAGTAAGTTACTCCTGGATGGTCCAGCATTATCCTTTTTTTTTTGAGTATTTATCTATTTTATATGCAGATATAATCCACTTCCCAAGCCATTAATTGGAATTACTCCACTACATTAAAAGTAGTAAACTAAATATTGCTTATGAGCTCCAATTTTAAATTTTTTTTAATGTTTATTTATTTTTGAGAGAGAGACAGAACACAAGCTGGGGAGGGGCAGAGAGAAGGAGACACAGACCTGAAGCAGGCTCCAGGCTCTGAGCTGTCAGCACATAGTCTGACGTGAGGCTCAAACTCAGGAACCATGAGATCATGACCTGAGCCAAAGTCAGACGCTTATCCGACTGAGCCACTCAGGCACCCCTGAACCCCAATTTTATAAGAAAGATTCCAGTAACAAGGCAGTCCATCAAAAGGTTGGTCAAGTTATTAAAGTACATACCTATATCACAAGAGTTAATGTTTTAGAATAACCCAGTGATCTTTGGATCTATTCTATATATAGACACATAATTGTGAAGAAATATCTACCAGGAATTTACTGGAATAGTAAAATCATAAAATCAAAAGAAACCTAAATATTTTTCAAAATGGGATCACTTAAATAACTTATGATAGTTCCATACAATAGATATCTCTGCAGCAATAACACAGTTATTTATGCATGGTACACTGTATGGATTCCTTCATGTGTGTGTGTGCACATGTGCATGCATTTAAAAATAAAAGAAAAAAATTTTAATCTATTTTCAACCAAGAATGTGACTAGGGAAGATTTTAATTCTGCTACTTTTCTAAGAAATTACAATTCTTCCTACAGAATGTTTTCAGAATAAGTCGACCAAAACAGACTAATTATAAACTGGACAAAAGGAAAAAAGTAAAAGAAAACCAGATGTTCTTTGTATTCCTAATCAGTAATATACCTCAGAAAGAAGCAGAAAATGCAAATATACTAGTTTTTGGACTGTTTTATGAAGCAGTACTGTAGAAACCAGTGAGCAGGTAAAATGTAAGCAAGCAGCACAAAACCATGGCATACTAATAAAATAATAATTCAGCAACCACAGAACAAATGCTGTTGCTTAGACATGGAAGCCACACATTTTCCATCACCACTGGTAAGCATTTTCTGGGCATCAACTGGGTTCACATCTGTATCAGATTATTTATATTTTATTGGTGTTACAAAGATTTTTAGGAGTGAATGGATATTAAAACAAATTATCTTATCACCTACATCATTGATAGAAAAGGAAGGTCTAACCAAAGCCAAGCATTGGCTGGGTTTTTCATTATTAATGTAATCCATCATTCCTTAATATCTACATAGTTTAACCTGGCACGAAGTCTAATATCTCCTCAAATAAGCATATTTAGGCTCAGAGTCAGTTATGCTTTTCCTGCAGCAACCTGCCAAGATTTCAATTATAAGCAAGCAGTGATTTTGAAAACAGATATGTAAAAAGTAAAAATGTGTAAGAGAAACCCAAAGAAGTACTATTTACTTCTAAATTTAAGTAAATTTACTTATGCCATACTTCACTAATGTTGCACTATTTGTGATTTAACCTTAAAACTGCTAATCACCATTAGTTATTCTGTTAGTTATTCCTGCAGTTAAGTTTGTTACAAATGACAAAAGTTCTTTTTGGAGGAAAAACTGGGGAAGAACAAGGAAAGGAGAAAGATGTAAAAAACAAACAAACAAAAAAAAACTACGCACTTAAAAAAAAAAAGGCTTATAGCAAAGTAAAACTTGCATTAACGATTCTGTTCCACTGGTTTTTGTCCCAAACATGAATTAATAATTTAGATGGGATGTAGTTACAGAAACTGATTTTTTATTTGCATGAGGTGAACATCTTAACATTTTTGATGACTGAAATATTACAGAATCAACCGGTTGAGTCACTTACTTTGGCATGGAAAAGAAAACACTGCGTAAGAATTCAGATTTTTAAAGAAAATATTTTTGTTACACTCGTAATAGGATGTGTTTTCTCCGTTACATGCCAGTTTTCCATTAGGATTTAAGAACCTTTAAAACATAAAATGTACCATACAAAATGTCATAGACCAAAGATGAGGGAAATGTACTTTCTAGCATCAGGATTCTTTGAATATCTGCATGCATACTATGTATGTTGTATATTAAGAAATGCAAAATATTTTTAATATATTAAAATATAAGCAGGACAATAAAATAGAAGTGTCCTCCAACGCATAAAAGACTTTTAAAGAATTAAGCACAGATCTCCTTAATTAACATTCAATTAATGCTCTATGGTTCGGTGTTTCTCCATCAGGGCTGCCGCATCATCAGAGAAGACTCTAACTTCTGAGGCTGGAGCCTCACCCCAGGCCAATCAAATCAGAATCACTGGGATGTGGGGCTCAAGCATCGGTATTTTGTAAAAGCTCTCCAAGTGACAGCCTAAAGTGCAGCCAGCCCTGAGAACCACTGCACTCGTCTAGAAATCTAATACCCCAAAGTCTGTGGCCAGAGGATGCTCTGCTGAGATTCTTCCCATTCTTTTCCTCTTCATGCCCTATAATAAACCTATCAACAAAGATTTGACACCTACCATTTGCCAGGCAACACACTAACCAAACGTGAACAGACATATTTGGAGTTTATATGATCCCTCCTAGAGTTTATAGGATCACCTTAAAGTCTCACTGATAACCAGATGCCACTACATTGTTTACTATCAAGATGAAATTCCTATAAAATAAATTCCTATCTGTAACACAGGAGGGTAGGATAAAAGGGGTAAAGGAAGGGATAGATGCTTTTATTTCTAGTTAATACATTTGTTTTGCTTTTTTTTTTAATTTAAATCCAAGTTAGTTACCATATAGTGTAATAAAAATTTCAAGTATAGAATTCAGTGATTAATCACTTACACAGAACACCCAGTGCTCATCCTAACAAGTGTCATCCTTAATGCCTATCGCCCATTTAGCCAATGCCCCCACCCAACACCCTGCCAGCAAACCTCTGTTCTCTATACTTGAGTCTGTTATCGTTTGTCTCCCTCTTTGTTTTTATCTTAATTTTCCTTCCTTTCCCCTATGTTCTTCTATTTTGTTTCTTAAATTCCACATATGAGTGAAGTCATAATTTGTCTTTCTCTGACTTATTCTGCTTAGCATAATACCCTCTAGTTCCATCCACGTAGTTGAAAATGGCAAGAGTGCATTTATTTTGATCGCCAAGTAATATTCCAGTGTTTGTGAGTGTGTGTGTATACATATATATATATATATATATATATATATATATATATATCGTATGTTCTTTATCCAGTTATCTGTCATCTGTTGATACACATTTGGGCTCTTTCCATACTTTGGCTATTGTTGATAGCACTGCTATAAACACTGGGGTGCATGTGCCCCTTTAAAACAGCACACCTATACCCCTTGGATAAATACCTAAGTAGTGCAATTGCTGGGCCATACAGTAGTTCTATTTTTAATTTTTTGAGGACCCTTCATACTGTTTTCCAGAGTGGCTGCACCAGTTTGCATTCCCCCCAGCAGCGCAAAAGAGATCCTCTTTCTCTATATCCTCACCAACATTCTGTTGTTGCCTGAGTTGTTAACGTTAGCCATTCTGACAGGTGTGACGTGGTATCTCATTGTGGCTTTGCTTTGTATTTCCCTCATGATGAGTGATGTTGAGCATTCTTTCATGTATCGGCTGGCCATCTGGATGTCTTCTTTGGAGAAGTGTCTATTCATGTCTTTTGCCCGTTTTTTCACTGGATAATCTGGGTTTTTTGAGTGTTTAGTTTGGTAAATGCTTTATAGATTTTGGATACTAACCCTATCTGATAAGTCATTTGTAAATATCTTCTCCCATTCCATCAGTTACCTTTTAGTTTTGCTGTTTCCTTTGCAGTGCAGAAGATTTTTATCTAGATAAAATCCCAATAGTTCATTTTTGCTTTTCTTTCCCTTACCTCCGGAGGCATGTCAAGTAAGAAATCACTGCAGACGAGGTCAAAGAGATTGTTGCCTATTTTCTCCTCTAGGATTTTGATGGTTTCCTGTCTTATGTTTAGGTCTTTCATCCATTTTGAGTTTATTTTTGTGTATGATGTAAGAAAGTGGTCCAGGTTCATTCTTCTGCATGTCACTATCTAGTTTTCCCAACACCATTTGCTGAAGAGTCTGTTTTCCACTGGATATTCTTTCCTGCTTTATCACAGATTAGTTAGCCGTACATTTGTGGGTACATTTCTGGGTTCTCTATTCTGTTCCATTGGTCTATGTGTCTGTTTGTGCCAGCACCACACTGTCTTGATGATTAGAGCTTTGTAACACAGCTTGAAGTCTGGAATTGCGATGCCTCCAGGTTTGGTTTTCTTTCTCAGTATTTCTTTGGCTATTCAGAGTCTTCTCTGGTCCCATACAAATTTTAGGATTGTTTGTTCTAGCTCTGTGAAGAATGCTGGTGTTATTTTGACAGGGATAGGACATTTGTTTTGCTTTTTAAAAAATGAGCACATATGCCCTTTTATAATTTATGTATGCTAATTATTATACATATATAAAATGAGTAAGGATTTGCTTTGAATTTGCCCTGATCTCCCTCTTCAGAAGGCACAACCACACACTTTAATTCAATTACTGACTACATTCAATCAACAAATATTTTTGAGTACCTACTACTACTGATTAGTGTCTGTCTAGAGCAATGAACCAAAACCCACACCCTCATGATATTTACAATCTACTAAAAAGGAGACAAAGTAAAATATATAGCACATCAGAAGATGACGTCTGCTAACAACAAAAGAGGGCCAAGGGAGTTAGGGCTGTCTCTGGGAGAGGACCTATATGTAACTGAAGGTCCCAAGATTCTTGTGGAGACTGGGGTAAACCAGAATCAAGGGCATAATGAGACTGGTGGTGATGGTCTCCTGGAAGACATTGGTTGATGGTGAGAATGTGACAGGTAAGGGAATGATGGGATAGGAAATCTTCCCAGTTCTTCACTCCATAGTGTTGACTTGGAACAGGGTGATATTATCCACCGCAAGAAGAGTTTCCTCTGATTTCTTGCCAACGGAAGTCTAGAGGCCAAGAGAAGGAAGTCCTATCTGGGTTTGAACACGGAGCAAACCAGGCTTCTTAAACCACTGCAGGCAGGGCACCTGGGTGGGTCAGTTGGTTGGGAGTCTGACTTCAGCTCGGGTCATGATCTCACCATTCATGAGTTCGGGCTCCGTGTTGAACTTTGTGCTGAGACTTCAGAGCCTGGAGCCTGCTTTGGATTCTGTGTCTCACTTGCTGCCCCGCCCCCATTCACACTCTATCTCTCTCTCAAAAATAAATAAACATTAAAAAATAAAAATTAAACCACTGCAGGCTCAGTTCCACAGGCAATCACACTTCTGTGTAAGAAGTATGGTACAAGTATCATGGACACAACAAAATGGATGAAGTGGAAAGTAACAGTTGATTATATAATAAATGAGTTAAATGACGAATGTCAGTGAAAGGAAATCACATCTGTACTGTTTCAAAAGGACTCGTTTTCAGTTCACCACCTTGTGGTTTAAAGCAATTAAAGTTCTTTTCACATTTCAGCTTGATTATACCACTAAAGAGTATCAAGTTATATCAAAGTTATGTTTCTGCCTCTCATAGCTTTCTTTACAACATATAATGGAAGGCTGAGAGTTCATTTTCAGAAACCATACATACAACTGAAATGAGCGTAGGAAGCCCTCAAATCAAATCCCCTAACATACCACTTTCTAAAACCTAAGAATGCTTTCCAAAGAGTGTTTTAATCCTTACCAGTGTCACTGTAAGTGCAGAAAGGAAGGATATTACAGATTATCTGGCCCTTTAGAAAGGAAGTATAAAGTATAGACAAAGCTATGCAGTTTTCCTTGACATCACAGTTATCAGTAGTGAGCTCAGGACCTGTGAAGGGATAAAGGATGGCTCCACCTGTTAACTAACAGTGAAAACATTTTGCCAATGTCACTTAGCAACAGCAAAAGGTGCTGAAGCTAGTGTAAATTTGGACTTCCTAGTTAATGTCCTCTTTGTGTGCTAAAGAACTCATCAGTTCTCAACTATTCTCTAAGAGCAAATGCAAACAAATCTTTTTTTTTTAATGTTTATTTATTTTTGAGAGAGAGAGAGAGAGAGAGAGAGAGCACTTACACCAGTGCGAGCAGAGGAGGAGCAGAGAGAGAGGACAGAGGATCTGAAGCTGGCTCTGAACTGACAGCAGAGAGTCTGATATAGGGCTTGACTCATGAACCATGAGATCATGATCTAGGCCGAAGTCGGACACTCAACTGACTGAGCCACCTAGTCCCCCTGCACAAAAATCTTAAAGTTGCTAGAATAAGAGAAAAGACAAGAAAGAAACTAGAATTAACTAAATGCATATGAAAGTTCATTAATCTAATAAAGCAGTGATTTCCTAATACATGATAAAGTTTTTACTAATCCACAGTGAAATGAAAATTGTAAGGACAGGTTACAAATTTTCCATAAAGCTAAATATATTTAGTGTAAAGAATCATCCTTATTTCTAAAATTATGTACTTCCTAATTTTTTGGTGCTATCATGAAATGATTATGATAACAAATAATGGAGGAGAGGAGGTTTTGTTTTTTTATTTTGTGTGTGTGTGTGTGTGTGTGTGTGTGTGTTTTGAGACAGTGCACTGACGAACAGCGGAAGGTCAGAAGGAGGGGAAGAGGGAGAAAGAATCTTAAGTAGGTTTCATGCCCAGTACAGAGCCTGATACAGAGCTTGATCTCATGACTGTGAGATTATGACCTGAGCCAAAATCAAGAGTCAGATGCTCAGCTGACTGAGCCTTTCAGGCTCCCCTGGGAGAGTGGTTCTAATGGTGTCACTTGGCAAAACAAGAAGTTGATTAATACATCTGGTCCTCCAATTCATGTGTGTGTGTGTGTGTGTGTGTGTGTGTGTGTGTGTGTAAAATCAGAACAATGCAATACAGAGCTGAGCACCCATGGACAATCCAGTCAAATTTTATATTAACCAAATAAAATTTGAAAGAGGTTGGTTTGTTTTTTTTTAAAGTTTCTGACATAGAGAAGCATAAAGATGGTATCTAAATAGGTTTCTGTCTCAGAAAAACTCTGTTCCTTTGTATCTTTGTCACAAAGACAATGCTCCTGATACCAGATGTATGATTTTCCCCCCACACCAAACAATTCTCCAACACCAACTGAATGTCCCACAATTCAGTTCTGACATTAATGGGAGTTAGAGAAGACCCTACAAATGTTCAGTCCCTCAAGGCTGCCCCCCACTTCAGCCTCACAGCCAATCTTACTTCTCTGTCAGAAGTGGGATGAAAATATCACAGACACAAAATATAAGTAGTAGATTCCCACAACTTCTGTCCAGTTTGACTACAAATCCAACGTTCCCATGATCCCCTCTTTGGATTCAGTGATCTGCTAAAACAGCTTACAGAACTCAAGGAAGCAGATTTATTGGTTTGCTATACAACAAAGGATGTAATAAAGAATACAGATGAACAGCCAGGTAAAGAGATCCACAGAGCGAGATCTAGAAGGGTCTGGGGCAGGAGCTTCTGTCCCCGTGGAGCTGAGGTCTGGCACCCTCCCAGCACATAGATATATATGTTCACTGCCCTAGAAGCTATCCAAAGACCATACTTTTAGAATTTTTATGGAGGACTTATCACATAGATATTAACAATTATTAACTCAATCTCTAGCCCTTCTTCCCTTCTAGGAGAATTCGAGTGGGGCTGAGAATTCCAAGCTTCTAATCACAGCTTGGTCTTTCTGATGACTGGCCCCCATACTGAAGTTATCTGAGAGCCCACCAAGAGTTGTCCCTTGATCAAAAGATTCTCATATCACCCAGGAAATTCCAAGGGATTAAGGAGCTCTGTGTCAGGAATCAGGGTCAAAGACCAAGTATTAGAATACAAGATGCTCCCACTGCCCTCATCACTTAGGAAAGGTTTTCAGGAGCTCTGTGCCACCAACCAGAGACCAATATATATTTTTTCTATTATTTCACAGCCCACCTTGGTCTCTGGCCACAGACCACCTTACAGCAAAAAGATACACAACTCAAACGATACTAACACATTAGAATCCCATTTAGTCATTAACAGTTGTACTAGTCCAACATCATATCATATGAAAATGCTTTCCAGGCAAGGCCACTCTGGTTTGCAAGCTTCCAATCTTCAGGTAACAAAAGCAGCAGTGGTGCAGGCAAGCACAGTTTCACCCTTTCAGGCATCTGGTAGAACTAAGAGATGCTACCGTCTCTTACTCTGAGCCCCTTCTGAGATGTTAACATTGAATCTCCCTCATTATACAATCCACTGAATCACTCCTTTACCCTCAGCTACTACTGCCCATTCTTTCCATTTATACTCAAACTCTTCCACCTTTGGAAGTGACATGAGGTTCAGCTACTGTAATGATCTAGATTGTAAAGGGCAACAATATTCTAGCAAGTACCTCCCCCTCAGTTCACCCACTCAGTTATGGAAAGGTGACACAGATGTAGAACCACTGGGCTATTTTTACCACCAAGCAATATAGTGGCATTCACCATTAATCTCAATTTTGCCAGATGAGGCAAAGGCACAACCCACCCTATCAGGCCCTCAGGAATTCTAACCCAAGTTTAAAAATACAGAGTCTTGCTGAGGAATCATCCTTGTTTTCAGAACTTTGTACTTGCAGCCCTGGTCCTATGGTCAGTGTGCCATGCACAAAACACAAAAGCTGAGGTGATGTGAGGAAGAAAGAAAAAGTACAGTCATTACCCGAGGACACTCCTCCCTCGGTGAGAGCCACACAGTCACCCAGCATCCTTCACCACCCTCTCACCCCCAGATCTACCAGAAAAAGAGGACTCAACCCACTGGCGCCGCTCCTTCAGCCCCACCTTATGCCGAGTGAAAGCACACCTCATGAACATACATAAGCCATACGTTCAGGTCTTTATCTCCCATTTTGGACAACCAATGTTTTAAATGACCATTCAATTCTCTATTACAGTACTGTCCTGAAAGGGATCCCTCTCTGCCCATTTGTTGGACATAATGGGTTGTTTATTTCTCTGTCTGAAGAAATCATGGTTAGCCATCCAAATTGTTGCCGTTATCTTCTGTTCCTGTTCTATTATATTATTCTGAGCATTTGCATCTACTGTCAGAGAAGCCAAGCCCAGTCCAGAGTCTGGGTCTACTCCTGGCGGGACCCACGTGTAACCGGTCAGGGTTACAGCGGCAGTCTCATTTGCCGGCTATCCTCAGGACCTTCCCAACAGGGAATCTGCCACCTAGCCACCTACAGTCTCCACTGTGCTTGCAGCTATAAAGTTCTTACTGGCATTTTGTGCCTCAGAAGGTACAAGGGGATTAGGTCTAGATTCATTCATCTCTGCATTACTGCATGCCCCATGTGTTATGGGCCCAGGCGGTCACCTCAAGCTGGCACGCAGGGATATTTGCTTGTTGATTCCAGTTATACCTTACAAACCTGAAAAAGGGCTCTTCTGATGAGCACTGACATGTCCTAGTTTAATGCACCCTTCAAATTCCCACAGCGATTTCCAGAAGGCTGTGCCCCATATGGGCAGTCCTCTAAGAGGCCAGGTTTCTATTGTTCTTTTGCCTAGCCATATGGCCAAACCTTTGGCCACTGCCTGTCAGTAAAAACCCAAACATAGGGACTTTTGCCACTGTTCAATTTTTCCATTACTGCTAAGAAAACAGCATGCAATTCAGCCCACCAAGCTAGTTTGTCTTTACCTGTTCCAGTCAGTGGTGGCCTTCCAAACAGGACTATTCACGTTGGTCTATTCACCTTGGAAATGCTACCCACAAACCTGTTGGTCAGTTACAAGCTTATAGGACACTTGCCCAAGTGACAAGAGAGTCAAGCAGCTTATACAGTTCCAGAATCAGTCCTAGGGGGAAAGAGACTCCCTGCTCCAGAGTATCTCCTCCTTGAATTTCCATTTATTACAGAACTCATCTGGGCGCTGCCCTACCTACCAAAGTGTTTATCCAACATTATGCAAGACCTCATGAGTATTTCAGCTTTCAAGATTATTTTTATGACTTTTAGTCACAGTGGCTGTTTCAATTACTGTCCAATGGTAAGCCAGTAATTACCCTTAAAGTGGGAATTCTCTAGTCCAAAGTCCAGGAAGTCACTGCTGGGAGGCACTCACAGGCTTTGCCATAAGCCCCAGTCTACGGTACACTACAAAACTCGATCACAAAGAGACTTTGCCCATACCAGCACTTCAACTTCTGGTCTACACTGTGTGGTCTTGGGCAATCTTACCGGTCCCCATTTAGCGTATCCAAATTAATAATGAAGGGAAGATTTGCACAACTTCTGATTTACAGTGATAGGAAGAGGAAACATCCCCCAGATATATACAATGCCCATCACTCTAATACAATCAGGTAAAAGCCTGTTCAAACACACCAATCTCTCCAAACTTTTACCTGACATTCCTAACTGCAGTCTCCGTTAGGACCTTATTAATGGGTTTTGGTTTTACAATACTAGGAAAAAGTGTTCCCCAAGCAAGACATAACTCATTCCCATAAAACATTCAGATAAAGGAGGACACAACTTCTTTACATAAAGCATTGTTTAAACTTCCCAACTTCCATAATCCTCTCACCGGCATCAGGGGTTTAACAATGGGTTTTGGTATTTGGTACCATAGTGCAAGAAGCCCCATATCAAGGAATCCTGGGAATTTTTTCTTCCCCACCTCCAGCCCATTTTACCCACTCCTGTGCAAAAAGCTTTGGGTCTTGCCCAGGGTAAGTCAAGGGACCCAGGACGTTCGTCAATTTTTCTCTCATTTAATCTATCTAACCAATGCCCCCAAGCAAATGCTGGTCACATTACTCACTGTAATCTCTACATTCAGATTTTTAAATTTCTCCAAACTGGGGAAAACAGAATACAGTTATTTGGGGCCCTTAATGTTAGGGAGACCAGAAAGATGTCCCTTTAGGACTTTAGGTAGTGTTGTACTAAAATCTTTGTTTTAACTCCATCAATTGTCTATTTTATTAATCCCACTTTAAGCTTTATTTCTCTAACTAATCTCTACACTCAACGTGGGGCTTGAATTCACAACCCCAAGATCAAGAATTGCACACTCTTTCTACTGAGCCAGCCAAGCACCCCATCCCATTTCTTAATAACCATTTAAGCTTTCCATTCTGCTGGATTGAGCCCCATGATTTTTCCCTTTTTCCTTTGTTTTGCTCCAAATGGTATTTCCTTTATTCACCTTATTTCTTAAAAACTATTTAAAATTTTCCACCTTGGGGTGCCTGGGTGGCTCCGCCAGTTAAGCATCCAACTCTTGATCTCAGCTCAGGTTTTGATATCAGGGTCATGAGTTTAAGCCCCACAGTGAGCTCCATGCAGACCATGGGGTCTACTTAAAAATAAATAAAATAGAATTTTCCACCTTACTAAGACCAGTCCCTTGACTCTCTCCTTTGCCTTTCCTTGTTCTTTTGTTAATTAACCTAATGCTTTTATTAACATCTATAAAACCTGGGAGAGGAAACTGAAACAGCAAATACGAGGCTTCCTCAAGTGTCCCTAAGTTTTGCAGCAATTAAGGTGATATGGGGTGTTCACGTAAAAGAGTTCCCCGGGGCGCCTGGGTGGCTGTCGGTTGAGCTTCTTTCTCTTGTTAAGCGCAGGTCATGAGGCCAGGGTCGTGGGATATCGCCCTGCATTGGGCTCCACACAGAGCATGAAGCCTGCTTCAGATTCTCCCTCCCCCTCTGCCTCTATCACCCACTCACCCGCTTGCTTATTCTCTCTCTCAAAGAGAGAGAGCGAGCGAGCGAGAAAATTCCCCTAATCACAGCATTCACTATTAACTGAGCGACAGGTATATTCAGCAGATGAATTATCCCAATTATCGTAAACATAAGGCCACATAGCTCATATATGAAACATACCGTCTGCTTCATAGGGGGTGTTCCACTTGGTATTTATAAGACAAGGTGGGCAGTCCCCATTCTCAGAATAAATAAGACATTAGAGTGGCTTTTATCCAGTCCACCAAGCTGGCTGTTCCCTCGGGAATAACCTCCTTTGTGTCTCATCGCAAACAGCTATCTGGGAATGTTCCATAGTGAGCTGTAGATCCTGTACCAACCCAGACATGGTCTTCCACACTGCAGCATCTAAAACCAGAACTACTCCTAAATTAATTACTCTCACAATCCATTTTAATAAAGGTTCTTCAGGAAGCTAATGTTACTGATCCACAAAATGAAAATAACTCCTTCACACAATACTCCCTGGTTTCAACAGTTTCCTGGTTTTGCTCTCCCCCTACACTGACAGTCTTGTTGGTGACCAGAGGTCTTAAAAGTACCTTCTGCTGTCTTTGCATAATTTTCCCCTGTGGGGGCAGCTTTGAGGCTAGTAACCTAAACTCAGACTCACTGACATCTGACCTTGGTTTAGTATGGAGGTCTGACCCAGAACTCTCATTTCATTTTAGTTATTACAAATAACAATAACCAAAGGACTAAGCATTTCACCTTTTCCTTATTAGCTTCCATTTCCTTACACGTCCAATGAACCAAAGTGCTGGGAAATGGATCCATCTCTAAATTCCATCTGTAATTTTTACTTTAAGTGACTGAGAAAGCACGGCCTCTGTTCCACACCACAGGTGGACACACAGCCACCTGGGAATCAACAGTTCCACATTCCCCGTCCCTTTGCCCTTTCTCTTCCCAAACCACATTTCTATAAGCCAGGGCCATCCTAGTAAATCTCACTTCTGTGACACCAAATGTCTAAGGACTCCGTGTTAAAAGGCAAGAATATTCAATGACATTTAAAACCTCATGAGGAAGACTTTATTCAAGGTAGTGCAAGTTATCTCTTCAGGTACAGGGACCCTGCAATGACCTTTACAGTGACAGGAGACTGGGCCCAGCTCCAAATACTGCATGGGCAAGTGGGAATTTATAGCCAAGGAGCAGGGTCGTCAGCCAAAATCAGTGCATGGAAAATCACTAAGAGGAAAAAACAGGGATAAGGTGGGTTCTTGCCGAAGACAATCCAGGGAGATCAGACATCACCTGGAGGAGGTCGGAAGGTAAGGAATCCGATCAGGTATCAAGGGTAATCAGATATTGAGGGTGAGGGCTTCTTGCTCAAATGGCTTAGCAGGGTTCTTGCTAAAACTGCATTTTACAAGGACAAACACAAATGAGCCCAGAAGGTGGTTCAGAAGTCTAAAATTCAGTCAAGCAAAGAATCTTTGTCCCCTCTCTTGTTCAAGGAAAGGGGAATCCTTTCTTTCCTCTGAACAACAGAAGTCTATTTTTTTTGTTCAGTAGCCTTTTGTTCATTAAGAAACAGGTGAAGCTTCCACTGGGATCTAGTATTAGAGGGTATCTGCTTGATGATGCTAGTAGCCAGGCATTTAACGAGGGGAGTTTTCTGTGAAAACACAAGGGAAACAAAACAATAATAGTCAGATTAGAAACCTAGTTTCTGAGTCCAGAGATTAGCCAGTTGAGATTTTCAGACTTGAGCTTAAAGCAACTTTAAATGGGATAGTGAGGGTGCCAAGACCCATCTGAGTAACTTTCCTAGTTTGCATTTTGAATGTCTCTGGTAAAGGCACTTGGTGTTCTGGTGAACCTCTGAACGGTCCACGCAGCAGGAAGCACAGGAGTTGCCCGTGTATGATACGATACACAGTGGGGTTTTTGGGTTTTTTAGTTTATTTCAAGGACCCAGCTTCAGCTTACAGGATTACAGGAAAAGGACAATTTTAGTTCTCAGTGATGCCAAGTCAGGAGGGTGGGAGAAAAACTGGAAATATGAGTCTGGAAAATTATAACCAGATACCGGAGGACACCAGAGTTGAGTATTTGGTAAGGACTTGCAAAATGTGCAAGACAGAACCCACAGGGATTTTGCACTGAACCAAAAAGAGAAAAAATTTCTACTGTCAACCTTTTACTTCTATCTTAGGTAAGAACTCCGGTCTCATTAGACTTGTCCTGATTGATTACATAAGTACACCAAGAATGGCGACTGACCACACAGCCGCTCTTTGAGTTTGTTTTGCCAGAACTTTTCATATGGAAATCTCAGATTAAATGTTTTAAAGCCTCTCAAGGATAGGAAGACAATGCAGGAAGTAGCTACCAGACTTTATCTTGCCATACTTAGAGATCTGAGTAAATTCCTCTTTCCTGGAGGTCCCCAAGATACCCCGACATTCCTGGGCCTGCCAGGAAGTGACCGTTCTTACTCACCTGTAAGGCTGGGCACCCTGTAAGTCAGGTACGAGGCCAGTCTTGTTAAGAGCACTGGCTCCATGAACACAACCTTAGTCCCTTAAGCCAGATTCTACCCATGTGACTCTCAAATATAATATTCCAGTCAAAGCCTTGGTAATAAAACCAATGTTTCTAATTATATCCTGTCACAAGAACGGATTTTACTCAACTTACACAAATAAGTACAGCATCGTGAAAGTAAGAATATTCACGAAGAGTTTCCAAATCAGAAGAGGAATCAGGAAAAAAGCAATTGTTTCATCTTTGTTCACAAAGGTGTAATCAGATTGTTGTAAGCTGTAGACAGCTTAAGAGGAAAAAAGAGTTCTTTAAATGTGAAAAACAGTAAAGAACTACTATTGTTTCAAAGAGTTATGACAACCATCTTCATCAGTTCATTCAGTCCTACGTTAATTCTTATTCTGCTTGATCTTGGGCTAGCAGTTGTATGAATCTGTCAGCTTCTTCACTAGTTTTGGAAACGCTTAGTCCAATCCATGGTCTTAAAATCATTCAACTAATACCATTACGGGGCATTCTTGCCTGAAGCTTATTCTAAGTGTTCTCAAAGAGGAAGGAGAGTAAAACAACTTGTCTGGGAATGAAAAAAGACTTAGAATGGCCAAGGCTAAAAATTTTGATGAGAGTTCATCTCATTTAAAAAAAAAGTTTATTATTGTTATTAGTAGTAATATAATTATTATATATATGTTATTTCTATGTCATACAGTATTCTAACATAGTCACTGGACAACTATGAACTTCAAACATTTCTGGGATGCCAATATTAGTTATATATATCCATGCATAAATAACCTAAGAAGGTCTGTCATCATTTCTTACTTAACAATGCTTCCCATGTAATCATCTAACATAGCAAATAAACCTAATTATTATAGATCTCTTTTACAGGGTGAGCAACAAACCCCTTGAAATTTTTTCAGAGACCCTCTGGAGTATCTCAAAGTTAGTTTGAGACCAAACAAAATTCCATTTGGAGGGTGTGGGTGGCTCCGTTGGTTGAGCTTCCAGCTGCAGCTCAGGTCCTGATCTCAGTGTCGTGAGCTGGAGCTCCACATCAGGTTCTCTGCTGTCAGCTCAGAGCCTCCTTCTGGTCCTCTTTCTCCCTCTCTCTCTGCCCCTCCCCTGCTCTCCCTGTCTCTCTCGCTCTCAAAAGTAAATATTTTTTAAAATTCCATTTAGAATTTGATTTGGGAAGTTGTCAAAAATGTCAAATGTTTTAAACACTTGACTAAGTGAGATAACAGGTCACTGTGAGTAATACTTATTCACTTAAAGTGACATTAAAATATTTCAAAGGCAAATATAGAAAGTTACACAGTTGGGAAAAAAAAATCTTAACTTTTGTAATACTGATGTCTGTTTTTTAAAGTAATCAAAAACCTGATAAGCACAAGCAGCACAGGAAATTATTTATTTTAATTGGACACAAAATCTTTGTTTCCTAGGTAAATTACATAAAAGGTGGAGGAAAATCTTTTTATGGTTTCTTAATAAGACTAGACCAATAATCCAAGAAAATTTTGACATTCTAGTTTTACATCAGCACTTTTGATAACCAAATTCAGTTTTTTTACTTACAAATAAATCTATTTTATTTAACTGTAACAGCTTGAGCAAACATAAAATTCCTGTTCTGCAAATCTATAACCCTTTTTTCTAATATCCATTCAGCTTTTGTCCTATATTTTTTCTTCTTTCTTACTGTGGAACAACCAGTCTGCCTTAGAATAAAAAATTTTCCCCCCAAACAAAAATACATTCTTCATACCTAGCATAATACTCTGCATACAAAGTTGTTTTGCTTTATTCTTACAGTTTCTAGTAGTTCTGCCTACATATACTGACCATGAGTTTTAACCATTAATAAACTTTCTTTTACAGAGAAAATTATGAAGTAGACAATTAATGGTCATACACCAGTATTCTGTAGATTAGTAAATTTATGAATATTCAATTTTAGAATTGCTAGAGGCATATAATTCCTCACAATATAATTTTTTCAATGTGGCAAACAACAGGTTGACTAAGAGATCCAAATATCTTAGTTTCTATACCATGTAGAAACAAGATACCAAAAATACATAAACCCAAACTTAGGTTCAGTAACATGTGTTTCAACAATTGATCTTACTTAGAAATGACCTACACTTATTTTAGGCAGATATTAACACCAAACTAAACAAGCCATCATTTCAAGCTATTTCCCTATTAACTATTTTATAATCTATGCATGCTAGGCAAGTATCACAAAAGTCAAAAACTAAGAAAGACTAAATACATAGTCTCTCCTCACCTTTTTTTTTCTGCAGTGCTTAACATACAGCAAGCAATTCATTTTGATTGTATGTTTTACTCGTAGTTTGTATTTATAATTTTACAATTTTAACTACCTAGTAGAGATTACATAAGTTTAACTAGTAAGCTTAGGTAAAAGAAAAATTATTTGTCTGTATTATATTTAATGCTGACAACTCTGAAGACATGCCTGTTTTTGTTTTAGCAAGAATTTTCAAAATAGCTTTATTTACAAAAAAATTATCCCAAATCATGTGAACTTAAAACACCAGGAATACTTAATTTACATATGTGCTCACTTACCTCTAAGGCAGCTTGACTAGTGCTCCTTTAAGGGACTTTATAATTTGGTAATACCATCCAGAGGCGTAAAAAATTTAACACATCTACAACATACATACATACACACGTATGTACACATACCCACAGACAGACAGCTGTTGGTTTATATAAAATAATTAGTTCTGGCCTTTTCTCCACTACTTTTTAAATTTTCCTAGTGTTTATTTATTTTTGAGAGAGACAGAGAGAATGAGTTGGGGAGGGGCGAGAGAGAGGAAGACATAGAATCCCAAGCAGGCTCCAGGCTCTGAGCTGTCAGCACAGAGCCCGACACAGGGTTCAAACTTACGAACTGTGAGATCATGACCTGAGACAAAGTCAGACGCTTAACCAACTGAGCCACTCAGGTGCCCACCACTTTCTGTTTTTATCCAAATTGTTTCTGGAAAATGTCAGGCCATATTAATGTTACTTGTTTACCATTTGTGTAAAGACCACCTTTAACACCCTCCCTTGGGGGCGCCTGGGTGGCTCAGTGTGTCAAACATTCGACTTTGGCCAAGGTCATGACGTCACGTTTGTGAGTTTTAAGCCCTGAGTTTTAAGTCCCACGTCGGGCTCTGCTTTGGACTTTCTGTCTCTCTGCCCCACCCCTGCATGCACACACTCTCTCTCAAAAATAAATTAAAAACTCATTTAAAAAGAAAAAAAAAGACCTTCCGTTGCACTGATACATAATTTTATGGAGGCTGTGGACCAAATTTCAAGTGGGTGGCCAAGGAAGACACCTAGCAACTGTCTGGGTATCTCCAATTGGCCAAAACATCCAGTCTATTTCCAATTAGCCTTTTTCCTTTGCAGCTGAAGTAGTTGCTTTTGGGGGCCCCTCAGTCCCTTGAGAGTCCCCACTGGAGGGCAAGGGGCCCAAAATTCAAGTGACTATAAAGACTGTGGCGGAAAAAGGTCTGATGGGGGTAGAGAGGAGGAAGGAATTTGGAAGGGGATCTAAGAAAGGATTTAACAGAACTGGAGGAAAGACTCAAGGTGGTAAAATGAAGGAGGAGCAGCAGCAATGGGAAGGGAGAGGTCTTTGAAAAGCCAGCCTGGGGAGATCTCAAGTTTCCCAAAGAGCCCAGTGAAGTTCTGTATCACTGTTTGCAAAAGCTGCCAGTAAGAACGGAAGTAGACAAAGTTGGCAGAAAACACAGTTAGCAAGGGTTCAAGAAGAGTATTTGAGTCAACTGAGAAGTTCCCACAGAAAAAGTAGGATCCAACAAAGAAAACGAAGATGTGTTATAGAGAGCCAGGAAGACAGACTTCCAGAGCAAGGAGTTAAGGAGAAGGAGAAAAAAAAATTAAAAAAAAAAAAGGAGATGAAGAAGAAGGAGAGATTTACAACAGTCCAAAGAGTCAGAGAAAAATCCTCATTCAGGGAAAAAAGAGCCAGGAAGAAGAGATTTACAGGCTGATAGGTAGCTTTCAAGCAAAGCAGCCTAGGATTCTCACCTAGCTCTCACACAGAGCTGTCTGCCTGGCACTCTAACTGAGCCTCTTAGAGGCAAACATGGGGCTCTAAGAGGCAAACATGGGGCTCTAACCAGCCTCCAGCCTGTGTTTATCTCGGCCTCTATCCCATTTTCTAGGGGATACTCAGACTGTTAGGAATCAAAATCTGTCCTTACCAGCTTCCACTGACATTTATCCGGAGCAATGGTTCAGGAGTCGGACTCACCAATGGATCCCCGATCAATCAGTCAGGAGTGAAGATAAAGCCTTCAAAGGTATATACTTAGGGTCCTGGGTGAGAGGTCCGGGGGTCCAATGATGAATCTGATCCTATCCAAGTTGTGGCACCATAACTGTTAAAAGGAAAAAAATATTCAATGATACTTGTTGAAGTATGGTAAGGACGACTTTGGGGAATGGTGAGCCTATGAAATTCTGTAGCAAGGGAAGGAGTTTGGGTTCAACCCTGAACACTGCCTGGGCAAGAGGGAGAAGGGTGGAGTCAATGAATGGAAAATTATTAAGAGCAAATATGAAGGGTCATGAGGCTCTGACAGGATTCTTGCTGAAGACAGGCCAGGGCAATCAGACAGCACCTTTATGATGGTGTAGAAGGAGGAATCCAATCAGATATTGGGGGGGGGGGGTGCTTCCTGCTAAAATGACTTAGCAAGGTTCTTGCTAAAACTGCATTTCACAAGGATGTCTACATATGGCCTAGGAGAGGTTCAGAAGCCTGACTAGGGCCTACTCAAGCAAAGAGTTTTTGTCACCTGTTTCCTTTACTCCACACATAATACTTCTGACACTGGACATGTGAGGTTTTTTTCTCCCACACCAATCAATTGGTGACACCAGCTTCAATTCAATCCAATTCTGACACTAACTGGAGTTAGCAGACCTCATGATCTAAGAACTCAGTCTCCTAAGACTGCGCCCACTTCAGACACCAATAACAAGAAGTAGGTCTCCATGTTACCTACAACTTGTCTGACTTGGTTACAAACTGGAGGTTCACAAGACCCCCTCACTGGATGCATCACTTGCTGGAACAGCTCACAGAACTCAGGCAAATGCTTACTTACGTTCACCGGTCTGTTACATAATAAAGGATATAGTAAAGAACACGGATGAACAGCCAGACGAAGACATACATAAGGTGAGATGTGGAAGGGTCTGGAGCAGGAGCTTCTGTCCCTGCAAAGTTGGGGTGCGCCACTCTCTCAGCATGTAGATGTGCTCACCATCCTAGAAGCTCTTCCAAGTCCACACTTTTGGGATTTTAAGGAGGCTTAATCATATTGGCACAATCAATTATTAACTCAATCTCTAGCCCAGCTCCCCCTTCCAGAAGAATGGGGATAGACTAAAGTTCCAAGCTTCTAATCACGGCTTGGTCTTTCTGGTGATTGACCCCATCTATCCAGGAACCTACCAAGAGGTACCTCACTTGGTCAAAAGACACTCCTCTCACCCAGGACATACCAAGAGTTTTAGGAGCTCTGTGTCAGAAATTAGTCAAAGACCTAAGTGTTAGAACAGAAGATGCTCTAGAGCTCTAGTCATTTAGGAAATTTCAAAGGTTTCAGGAGTTCTGACCTAGGAACTGGGGACAGATACTTGTATATTTCAAAAACCAAGGATGGATTTCTTCTATATAATATTTTTGATGATGGCCACAAGTTTCACCATTTGAGTCCGAATTACTTATGTATTTACAGCATTATGTCTACTTTAAACATTCAAAAGTTCATTAAAAAAAAAAAAACCCACGTGTACCGGTGGTTTTACTGCTAAAAGCAATTACTGAAGAATGTTAATTTCTCAGTTTAAAACAACACAATGCCAACTTTTAATATTCTAAAGAGTTCTTCTGCTAATGTAAGACTTCCATCCAATTATACTTTTCCAACAGAACTGCTCTCCAAGGCATTTTACTTCAACTGAATATGTCAATTTCGTTATAGGACATTTAGAATTTGGGGATGTCGGGGCACCTGGGTGGCTCAGTCGGTTAAGTGTCAGACTTCAGCTCAGGCCATGATCTCGCGGTCTGTGGGTTTGAGCCCCGCATCAGGTTCTGTGCTGACAGCTCAGAGCGTGGAGCCTGTTTCGGATTCTGTGTCTCCCTCTCTCTCTGCCCCTCCCTTGTTCACACTCTGTCTCTCTCGGTCTTAAAAATAAACAAACATTAAAAAAAATTTTTTTAGAATTTGGGGATGTTGTTTGGCTTTAGGAAATTTGTCTAGATTACACAAAATTCAAACCCAGACCCAAAATAATTGTATCTTACATAAAACTATTCCTAGTTACGTCTACCTACCAGTGGAGGACCACAAGAGTAAGTCACGTTTTTTTCAACTACAGCGAAATAAAGTTGCATTGGTTTTAAACCCACACCACATTGATTCCATCATAATCAGGTAGCTGTTCAAGAACTTCTTAGAAAGAGACACTTGCTGCATTAGAAACAGCCCCTCATGGTTTAACTGCACCTCAAACTATCCTTGTTGGGGACATTCTTTTTAAAGAAGAGTCTATTAGAAGCCTGTCAATTAACAAAGTCGGTGCTCAATTAGCAGCAGAGAAATAACTGTATGTTAGTGGTTAAGAAACCCCTTAACTGGAGCATTTAATACCTACAGTTGCTCCTAATGCCACCAGGCTGACTCAGACTAATGAGCTCTCCAGGTGCCCACTGTCTAACACAGGCCTGTCAAGATGAGCCCTCAGCAGCGAGTTTCCAGAAGAATTCGTTCAATCACTGTCCTTGCTTTGCACACATAAACATAGAGAACTAACTTTTAGGCTCTTTGCCACAAAGAAATGCACCGAAAATGATTAAAGCAACACGCGATTTGGGAAAAAATACTCCTTCCCTTCTTCACAGTGAATCCTGAATTAGATTTTTTAAATGCTGCTTATAAAGGTATTTACTCGAAGTATCGGATCTCCCAACCCATGATGTTTTCACCCTGCTGAGTATCAAAACTAAGGCACCAAACGTGCCAAATGCAAACTAGGGACAAAAGGACCTTTCTTATGTCTTTGGCGATCGTGGTTATCAAATCACTTACCTGCGGAGCCTTCAAGTTGAATTACACACTGGATGATGCAGCCCAAAGTGGGCGAGGACCCCCAATCACCCAGAGTCAAGGCCCAGCCTTAACAATACCCCCCTTCCCAGCTCCTCCCCAGTCCGAGAATCACAAACTCCCTGGCCCCAAGAATCTGAATCCTAATGTTCGTACTAACTGCCAGAACCTTAACTCCAGGGCTTTTAGGCTCCCACCCCACCTCAACAAAAATTCACGATGCTGTAATTGCACTTCTCTTCGGAACTGAAGCTTCCGACCGCAACCTCCGTCCGAGTGTGTCTCCCTCCTGTCCCCTCGGAGAGGGAGCTCCCTTTCCCTTGGCTCCCCGCCCGACTACTCTACTCACAGGCTGGCAGCGTCCGGGGGCAGCGGGCTCAACAGCGCCCTCCAGCTCGGCGCTGGTAGCTTCCTGCGACTGCAGTCCAGCAGAGGGATGCGACAGGAGCAGGGCGCGGGGCAGAGACCTGCCCGAGCGGCCGGCAACAAGAGGAGGACAGCCTGGGCGAGGAAGAGGAGCCGGGAAGGTGGTCCGGACCGACAATCCAGCAGCGGCTCCTCCCGGACGCCTTGGGGCGCCGGCGCCATTTTCCCCCCGACCTGCACCCAGCCAAGAAGAGCCGCCAGCTAGAAAAGACAGCTCGGCGGAGACGGCCGGTGGCTACGCTGCCACCCCAGGGCCCGGCTGTCGCCCGTACCCTCTAAAGGGAAAAGAGGGGCGGACACGGCGCAGCAGTGGGGGCGGCGGCCGAAGACACACGACTGAGGCCCTACAGACAACGCTCCTCCGTCCCGCCCCGCCCCGCAACGTCTTCACGCACAAGAGCCAACCAATCGATGCCGCAGAAAGGGGTCGCGTCGGGGGCGGGACTCCGTGAGGAGGCGGAGCCAGTGACTGGTAGTTTCTTACGGACGACTTTAAGGTGTCCGGCACTTCGTAACGCCCCTTTGGTGTTCCGCCGCTGGTCGTCCACTGGAGGGCGCAGTGGCTCCTTAAAGAGGAGCTAGCTGTGCGAATCCGAAGTCCTGACTTGAGGGATATCTACTATAGTAATAGAAAGGACCTTTTTTCTGGACTCCGAGCGGAATGATAGAAGGGCTACCCTCCAAGTTGCAAACACTGAAAAGGCACTGGAACTTCTTGTGCCTGGAACCTGGCATTGGCCTCCAGAGCCCACCTCGGGCCGTCTCTGCCCCCTCCTGCTTGTCTGCAGCTCCTGCAGTCCTACAAGTGGGCGGCAACTCCGTGTTATCCCTATTGGTTGCTGGATCCCTAAGCTCCTGAAGGCAGAGACTCTGTTAATTCATCTGTGTATCTCCAGCTTCTGTTTAGCTTGGAGTTTAAGAAATGTTGATGGGACTGCACCTGCAAGGCATGTCTCGAGGAAAATACTCTTCTTTTCCCTGTTTCAGTGAGGCTGTCCTATATCCTCACACTCAGAAAAGCAAGTGAGACATATATAAAAAGGATGTTAAATAGCCAACAAAGTGAAGGCTGAGTATGACGAAATTTTTACTTATCCTGGAACAGAGGTTATGAAAACCTACTAAGAAGAGCAAAGTCTGGCCATCTTATGCTCACTCAGCCATCTATTATATCCAAGTTTTGGAATAAGACTTTGAGAATAAGAGTGATGTTCGCTTATATGTGGTGTTTTATATGTTTCGAAGAGCATTTGCATCTGTTAGCAGCTGATCCTTTGTTTGGTCTCTTAATGACTGTAAAATTGACAAGACAGTTATTGCTGATGACTAAACAAGCCCAGAGAGGTTAAAGAGTTAACAACAAAATTCAACAGAGTAACTTTGAAGGTCTAGTTAGCTTTATACAACATTCATCAGCGAGGCTGCATCCCATCTAGCAAGTAAAAAGGAGCTCCAAAAAGCTGTACAAAATGGAAGGCTTTTGTAGGCAGAAGTGAACATAAAAAGTAATTTTCTAGCAAATGTCACCCTCCTTTGGGGGAAAAGTGGGGTTTAATAGGCACATTACCTCACTAGTGCTGACCAGGTAATTTCAGACTGACTGATTAAAAGTTACATTCCTGGGAGAGGTAGAAACTGAAATTAGGCTAGGTATTTAATCTTGGTTTGCTGATATGGGGCTTAGCACAAGCAACTCCATTTTGGATCTATTATTTGTATTTCGACACCAATTACCTGGAGGCAGAGAAGCAGGCTGGCATTGCTATAGGTTTTCTAACTCTTACGAATTAAAAGGCTGAGCAGGTTAAAAAAAAATCATAATGCCTCAGTCATAGGGTTGTCCTAGAAAGTAACTGAAACCAATCGTTCCATGGAAGGTTTGAAGTCACAATTATGCTTTTAAAACCCTTTTTCCATTTTTAAGACTGAAACATTTCTTAGAATCAAAGACATGGCCAATGTTCCAATCTAAACTAAACTTTTAAAGCCAAGATGCAGAGTGAAACTTACTCTTAATCTCCCTTCCCTGGCTGTTGAGCATGCTTAACTACCTCCACTAAGAAATTGGGCATAGACAGGAGTATTTTAGTACCTCTGTGGATTATTATATTTTCAGACCTTCTCTGTAATCACGATAGAAATTCATGCTCTCTATCTGTGTCCTCTCCAATAAATTGTATAGGTTACACCATCCAGGAGTCCCTCCCAGCCCTTAATTCCTCCTGCACATTATTTTTTACCATTCTTATGTAGCACTTACATGCATCTTACATATCTCTGCATTCCCCATACAGGCTAGCATAGTACCTGGCATATAATAGACACTCAATAAATGTAAGATATGTGAATAGATGGTGACATTATTTTACTCTCTACTTGATAAAATGACCTAATTTGTTTTTTCTTTTTAAACTTCAGCTCAGGTTATGATCTCATGGTTGGTGAGTCTGAGCCCCACATTGGGCTCTGTGCTGATGGTGTAGAGCCTGGTTGGGATTCTCTCTCTCTGCCCCTTCCCCACTCTCTCTCTCTCTCTCTCTTTCAAAATAAACAAACTTAAAAAAACCTTTTAGTATGAAATTTTTATTTTACAGCAATAAAAAGAATCATAGAAAAAGCCCCATATGTCCAACTAGATTTAATAAGTACAAGTTTTTAATAAAGTTTAGTGATCCATTTTTCATTAACAATCAAAGAGTTTTTACATTCATTGTTCTAAAATTGTCTAATCAATCCTTGGGTGCCAACTACTTGGGCAGAGTTTTCAGAATTCAGTGTAGCCCATAGCTGAGAATACCCCAACTCCAGACTCCTAAACAAAACTGCTCACTTTGGATCCCTTGTTGCAGACGTTTCTATAAACACCAGACCTTTGTATAAACACCATCTCTTTAAAATGTAGCTGCCCCGTCTCCCCTTATCTCAGGACTTTGCTCTTTGCTAAGTCATAGCTAACTAATCTGGCAATTCTGTTCTCCTAAACTAGATATCCCAAAGTCACTCACATTTTCCCCTCTTTCTTTCCTCCCACATCCAACCAGTCACTGGTCTCTACAGATTTCTCCTAGGGAGTGTCTGAGATCTTTCTCCACTTCTCCATCCACACTACTGTTGTCTCTGTTCAGACCTTCCTCTCTCATGGGTATTAATGCAATAACCTCTGACTCATCTCCTGTCCTGCATTTCTCCCCTCTGTCAAAACTATCTTCCAAATACTGATAGAGGTATGTTTTTAGCTACTCCCTCCAGAGAAACATTTGAGTCTGGCTGGCTCAGTCAGTAAAGCATATGACTCTTGATCTTGGGGTTGTGAATTTGAGCCTCACAGCAGGTATAGAGATTACTTAAAAAGAAAATCTTTAAAAGTTTTTTTGATGTTTCCAGTGATTTTTACTTCGCTTTTGATGTTTTCCCAAATTTTATAATGAAAAGTGATTATTTCAGAAAAAAGGGGGAAATGTTTTTTAATGAATGACTTCCCATTGACTGTAATATCAAATTCCAAATTCTTTGTTCTACCATTGAAGACTTCGCAGTTAGGACCCAGCCTAACTACCTCCCACATTTCCCATTATCTCCTCACCAGCTTCTCCATACTTCCGCCACAGGAAATTATTTGCTTTTCATACATTGAGCCACGCATGTCTATACTTATGTGTATATGCCGTTCCTCTACAAGTTGTCCTTCCTCCCCTTCTCTGGTCAGACATTTCTTACTCTCCTTCTATGTTCCTCCTCTTTAAAGATTTCTGACTCCTCTAGACATTTAGTGGTTTCCACTTCCATTTTTCAACCACAGTCCATGGCATGCCTCTAGATATTCATATATGTCAATTACATCCCATTGTGCTGAAAATAACTTTTTCTGGTTGTCCTCCTGCTAAGTAAGAAATCTCCATACTCATTTTATATCCCTGGTGCTAAGTGCAGTATCGGGAATATAAGAGATAGGAAATGAATATTTGTTACTGAATAAATTATTGTTAACTTCACTTCTTCTCATTACCTACAATAGACAAATTATGGAAGCAGCCCAAGTGTCCATCTGGAGATAACTGGATGAATAAAATATGACATGATATTATCATATAATACACACACACACATACACATATATATAATGTTATTCAGCCATAAAAAAAGAATGAAATCTTGCCATTTACAACAACATGGATGGAGCTAGAGAGTATAATGCTAAACAAAATAAGTCAGAGAAAGACAAATACCATATGATTTCACTCAAACGTGGAATTTAAGAAACCAGGGAAGAGTCAGGGAGAAGGAGTGAGGCAAATCATGAGAGATTCTGGAATACTGAAAACAAACTGAGGGCTGAAGAGGGAAGGGGGGAAGGGGAAGGGGGGGGTGATGGTCGTGGAGGGGGGCACTTGTGGGGAGGGGCACTGGGTGTTAAATGGAAACCAACTTGGTAATAAACTATCTAGTAAAAAAAAAGGAAAAAAAATAAACCAAACAAATGAGCAAATAAAAAAAGAAAGAATGGCAAACCAAGAAACAAGACTCCTAACTACAGAGAACAAACTGACGGTTCCCAGAGGGGAGGTGGGTAAACAGATGATGGGGATTGAGGAGGGCACTTGTCATGACGGGCACGGGCTGGTGTATGGAAGTGTTGAGTGATTATACTGTACACCCGAAACTAATAGTTAACATTGTATGTTAACTATACTGGTATTAAAATTAAAAGCTTAGTTTTAAAAAACGAAATAAAAACTTCACTGCTTCTCTTACTGAATAAGCACAAATCTATTTAGAATGCATTTGTCTCCTTCCATCTCTTCCTTCCTCTCTCTCCTTTTCCTGCAAAAGCAAAGAATAAATAATAATTATTGCTCATTGAAGCAAAATATAAAACCAGAAATAAAAACAGATAAATTGGGCTTCATCATTAAAAACTTTTGTGCAGCAAAGGATCCTATCAACAGAGTGAAAAGACAATGTTTGGAGTGGGAGAAAATATTTGTAAATCATGTATCTCATAAAAGATTAATATCCAGAATATATAGAGAACTCTTGCAAAGCAATAATACAAAAAAAAAATTGGAAAACGGGCAAAGGACTTAGATACTTCTCCAAAGAAGATATACAATAGTCAATAAACACATGAAAAAATGCTCAACATTCTTAATCATTAAGGAAATGCAAATCAAAACATAGTGAGATACCACCTCACACCCATCAGGATGCTATTATAAAATAAATAATAAATAAATCTTTTAAAAATAAAGAGTGTTGGTGAGGATATGAAATTGGAACTCTTGTGCACTTTGGTGGGAATGTAAATGGTGCAGCTGCTATGGAAAATGGTATGGCATTTCCTCAAAAACATAAACAATAGGGTCACATGGGTGATTTAGTTGGTTAAGCATCTGACTCTTGGTTTTGGCTCGCGTCATGATCTCACAGTTCCTGGGTTCAAGCCCCATGATGGGTTCTATGCTAACAGTGTGGAGCTTGCTTGGAATTCTCTGTCTCCCTCTCTCTGTGTCCCTGTCCTGCTCTCTCTCTTTCTCAGAAATAAATAGATAAACATTTTTAAAAGAAAAAATATTTTTCTTTAAAAAAGAAGCAAGAACATGAAGATATATTTGCATACCTATATTCATAGCAGCATTATTCACAGCAACCAAAAAGTGGAAGCAACCCAAGTGTCCATCAACAGATGAATGAATAAAAAAAACCTGTTATATACACTCAATGCAATATTATTCAGCCTTGAAAAGGAAGGGAATTCTGAAACATGCTACAACACAGAAGAAACTGGAAGCCATTATACTAAGTGAAATAAAAACCAGTCACAAAAAAATAAATATCCTTAATTCCATTTTCATGAGGTACCTAAAGTAGTGAAATTCATAGGGACAGAAAATAGAACAGTGGTAGCCAGAGGCTGGGGGTGGAGGAGAGAGGGAGTTATTGTTTAATAGATGCTAAGTTTCAGTTGGGATGACGAAAAAGTTCCGGAGATGGTAGTGCTGATGGTCCCAAAACAACACGAATGTACTTAATGACACTGAAATGTAACTTAAAAATGGTTGAAATGGTAAATTTTATGTTATGTATATTTTATCACCAATATTTTACAAAAAAAATATAAAACCAAAAAGTTAGGACTTCTCTTTGAGTCTTCCCTTTCCCTTTATTCTCCATCTGCTCCCAACTGTTACCCCATACCCAGTCCATCAGCAAATCTGAAACATACCTTAAAACTGACAGCTTCTTAGGAAAGAATACTCAATGGAAAAAAGACAGTCACTTCAACAAATAGTGTTGGGAAAACTGGACAGCAACATGCAGAAGAGTGAAGCCAGACCACTTTCCTACACCATATACAAAAATAAACTCAAAATAGATGAAAGACTTAAATGTGAAACAGGAAACCATCAAAATCCTAAGGGAGAAAACAGGCAGCAACCTCTTTGACCTCAGCTATACCAACTTCCTACTAGACATGCCTCTGGAGACAAGAGAAACAAAAGCAAAAGTGAACTATTAGATCTTCTGCACAGTGAAGGAAACAATCAACAAAACTGAAAGGCAACCAATGGAATGGAAGAAGATATTTGCAAATGACATATTGGATAAAGGGCTAGTATCCTAAACCTATAAAGAACTTATCAAACTGGGGTACCTGGGTGGGTCAGTCGGTTGAGCATCTGGCTTCAGCTTAGGTCATGGGCCCAACGGTTTGAGCCCGACGTCAGGCTCTGTGCTGACAGCTCAGAGCCTGGAGCTTGCTTCAGATTCTGTGTCTCCCTATCTCTCTGACCCTCCCCTGCTCACGCTGTCTCTCTCAAAAATAAATAAAACATTAAAAAATAAAAACAAATTTAAAAAAGAACTTATCAAATTCAACACCCAAAAAATAAATAATCCTGTTAAGAAATGGGCAGAAGATGAAGCACCTGGGTGACTTGGTTAAGTGTTTCCTTCAGCTCAGGTCATGATCTCATAGTTCATGAGTTCAAGTCCCACACTGGGCTCTCTGCTGTCCACACAGAGTCTGCTTCAGATCCTCTGTCCTCCTCTCTCTCAGCCCCTCCCCCTTTGCATGCACTCTCTCTCTCTCTAAGCAAGCAAGCAAGAAAGAAAGAAAGAAAGAAAGAAAGAAAGAAAGAAAGAAAGAAAGAAAGAAAGGGGCAGAAGACATGAACAGATATTTTTCCAGAGAAAACATACAAATGGCTAAAAGACACATGAAAAAATGTTCAACATCACTCATCAGCAGAGAAATACAAATCAAAATCACAATAAGATATTCCCTCACATTTGTCAGGATGGCTAAAATGAACAACTCAGGAAACAACAGATGCTGTTGAGGATGTGAGGAAAGGGGAACCCTCTTACACTGTTGGTGGGAATGCAAACTGGTGCATGCACTCTGGAAAACAGTGTGGAGATTCCTCAATAAACTAAAAATAGAACTACCCTACAACCCAGCAATTGCACTACTAGGTATTTATACAAAGGATACAAAAAAAGAGATTTGAAGGAGCACATACAGTCCTATGTTTATAGCAGCACTATCAACAACAGCCAAAATATAGCAAGAGTCCAAATGTCCATCAACTGATGAACAGATAAAGATGTGGTATACAGACACAATGGAATATTACTCAGCTATCAAAAAGAATGAATTCTTGCCATTCACAATGACATGGATGAAACTAGAATGTATTATGCTAAGTGAAATAAGTCAGAGAAAGACAAATACCATAAGATTTCACTCAAATGTGAAATTCAAGGAACAAAACAGATGAACATAGGGGAAGGGAAATAAAAATAAAATAAGATCAATACAGAGAGGGAGACAAAACATAAAAGACTCTTAACTATGGAGAACTAATTGTGGGATGTTGGAGGGGAAGTGGGGGGAATGGGCTAAATGGGTGATGAGCAGACCAAGGAGGGCACTTGTTCTGATGAACGTTGTGTGTTATATGTAAGTGAAGAATCACTAAATTTTATTCCTGAAAACAATACTATACTATATGTTAACTAACGTGAATTTTTTAAAAATTTCTTAATGTTTATTTATTTGAGAGAGAGAGAGAGAGAGAGAGAGAAAGAGAGAAAGAGAGAGAGAGAGAGAGAGAGAGAGAGAGAGAGAGAGAGAGAGAATGAGTGGGGGAGGGGCAGAGAGAGAATAAGACAGAATTTGAAGCAGGCTCCAGGCTCTGAGCTGTCAGCACAGAGCCGCATGTGGGGCTTGAACTCATGAACTGTGAGATCATGACCTGAGCCAAAGTTGGACACTTAACCAATTGAGCCACCTAGGCACCCCTTAACTAACTGGAATTTAAATAAAATCTTGGAAGAAAAAAATCTGACTGCTTCTCTCCATCTCTGTTACCGCCACACCAGCTCAAGACACAAGCATGTCTTACCTAATACCACATCAGTAGCGTCCTAACTGAACTCTTTTCCAACCTTATTCCCCTCAAAACCATCTGCACAGCAATAACATGAATGCACTCCTTAATAAGTAAATCAGAGAGGGCCAGCAATTTACTACATTCTCAGATATAATATGTGGGTATGTACATGCTATGTATGTTATATATATTACATACATCTTGTATATATTTTTTCATTTACTAAATTAGTTGTAAAATTTTTCTTCTTTAACACATACATACACTATATGATATATAACATAGGTCACAAATACCATAAGATATATGTAAATCCCTACTATATGAGATATATCATATATCATATATGTGTGTTAGACATAATATTCCAGATATATTATACCCTTTGCCAACTTGAGACACAATGAACTTCCTTCAGCTGATAAAAGATATTTACCAAAACCTGAAGCAAACTTCATACTTAATATTAACATTAAAATAAAATATAACTGAGGTGCTGGGTGACTCAATCAGTTAAGTGTCTGACTCTTGGTTTGGTTCAAGTCCTGATCTCACCATTTATGAGTTCAAGGCCCACATTGGGCTCCATGCTGATGGCATGGAATCTGCTTGGGATTCTCTCTCTCCCCCACAATAAATAAATTTGATTTTTAAAATACAGTATATTAAGGGCACCTGGCTGACTCAGTCAATAGAGTGTTTAGTTCTTGATTTTGAGGTTATGAGTTTGAGCCCCATGTTGGGTGTAGAGAATACTTTGTTTTTCTTTTTCTTTTTTTTAATGTGTTTTATTTATTTTTGAGACACAGAGAGAGACAGGACCAGCAGGAGAGGGTCAGAGAGAGGGGGAGACATAGAAACTGAAGCAGGCTCCAGGCTCTGAGCTGTCACCACAGAGCTTGACGTGGAGCTCGAACCCACGAACCGTGAGATCATGACCTGAGCTGAAGCTGGATGCTTAACCAACTGAGCCACCCAGGGGCCCGAGAATACTTTTTAAAAAGCACTTAAAAATGTAATATAATAGGGGCACCTCAGTGGCTTAATCAGTTGAGTGATCAACTCTTGATTTTGGCTCAGGTCATGATCTCACAATTTGTGCCTTTGAGCCCAGCATTGGGCTCTCTCAAAATAAATAAATAAACTTTCAAAAAATGGAATATTTTGTTAAATGCAATATAATATGAGCATTAAAAATACTCATTATACTGGGACACTTTGGTGGTTTGGTCAGTTAAGCATCTGACTCTCGATCTCCACTCAGGTCTTGATTTCAGGGTCATGAGTTCAAACCCCATGTTGGGCTCCATGCTGAGTGTGTAGTCTACTTTTTTAAAAAGCTAATTAGCTGTAGCTCAGTCTGTTGAGCAAACAACTTCAGCTCAAGTCATGATCTTAGAGTTCATGGGTTCCAGCCCCACACTGGGCTCTCAGCTGTCAGCGCACAGCTCGCTTCAGATCCTCCGTCCCCCTCTCTCTCCGTCCCTCCCTTGCTCACACTCTCTCTTTCTCTCCCTCTCTCTCTTTCTCTCTCTCAAAAATAAATATTAAAAAAATTTAAAGCTAGTTGAATATTTTTTAATGTTTATCTATTTATTTTGAGAGAGAGAATGCATGCATGACACACACGCCGAGGAGGGGCGGAGAGAGAGAACCCCAAGCAGGCTTCACACTGCCAGCGCTGAGCTCCACACCAGGCTCGTTCTCATTACGAGATCAGGACCTGAGCCGAAATCAAGATTCAGACACTTAACTGACTGAGCCACCCAGGCACCCTGCTAATTAAAAATTTTCAAATACTCATTTTACATTTAGGATAAAGACAAAGATGCCTATTACTGCTTCCATACAAAAGAGTACTAGAGGTTGTAACCAGTGTAGCAAGAGGTCCTAACCAGTGGAAGCAAAGTTGTAAAACGTATAAGGATTTTAAGAGAAGATATAAAACTACCTTTACTTATCCAGGATATGATTGAAAAAAAGCATCCAAAAGAATCTTCAAGTAAACTACTGGAATTATCAAAAAGGCTTAACAAATTCCTGACTACGGGATCAACAAAATAAAATCAACTGTTAGCCTAATAAATTAGCAATTATAAAATATATATTTTTTTAAATTTTTAAATGTTTTTTATTTATTTTTGAGAGGCAGAGAGAGACAGTGTGAGAGGGGAGGGTCAGAGAGAGAGGGAGACACAGAATCCAAAGCAGGCTCCAGGCTCTGAGCTAGCTGTCAGCACAGAGCCCGACGCGGGACCTGAACCCACGAACCATGAGATCATGACCTGAGCCGAAGCCGGATGCTTAACCAACTGAGCCACCCAGGCACCCCTAAAATATAATTTTTAAGAGACAGCATATGCGATAGCAATAAAAACTAAAAGACACCTAGGATAGAACTAAAAGATACCCTGATCGAACAAAGAAGTGCAAGAGAAAAAGCATATGGAGAACATAATAAAATATTATTGAGGGGCTCTTGGGTGGCTCAGTTGTTCAAGCACCCAACTCTTGATTTTGGCTCAGGTCATGATCTCACAGTTCATGAGTTCGAGCACGTGAGGCCCTGTGCTGACAGTGCAGAGCCTGCTTGAGATTCTCTCTCTTTTTCTCCCTCAGCCCCTCTCCTCCCTCTCTCTCTCAAAAATAAATAAACAAACATTTAACTAAAAACATTATTGAAAAGTATTTCCTAAAAGACCTAAGTAGCTGGAGAGTTATACTCTGCTTTTAGATTGGAAAAGTCATAATCATAAAGATGCCTATTCTCCCGTATTGACTTGTAGACTTAATGCAATCCCAGTAAAAAAAAAAAACCAAATGTACATAGTATTGCAAGGGAAAAATAACAGCAGAAAATGTAGAAAAATTTGCTTTACCAGACATTAAGTTAGATATTAAGGGGGCACCTGGCTGGCTCAGTCAGAAGAAAGTGCAACTCTTGACCTTGAGATGGTGAGTTTGAGTCCCTTGTTGGGTATAGAGATTACTAAAAAATATAAATAAATGTAAGAAAAAAGATAGGTATCAGAACTACAGTGATTAGAGGGCGCCTGGATGACTCAGTCAGTTAAGCATCTGACTTCAGCTCAGGTCACAATTTCATTTTTTTTCCAGGTCATGATCTCATGATTCATGGGTTCGAGCCCTGCCTCAGGCTCTGTGCTGACAGTTTGGAGCCTGGAACCTACTTCAGATTCTGGGTCTCCCTCTCTCTCTGCCCCTCCCCTGCTCATGATCTCTCTCTCTCTCTCTCTCTCTCTCTCTCTCTCTCTCTCTCTCTCTCTCTCTCAAAAATAAATAAACATTTAAAAAATTTTAAGTAAAAATAAAAAGTAAAATAAAACTATAGTGGTTAAAAGGTATAGTATAGCCAGAAGGGAAGTTAAGTAGACTTCTGGTACATCTCAGAGACACAACTGCACATTTGATTTTGAACAGCTAGAACTTCAGATCATTGGGGAAAGGACAGACTTTTCAATAAATGGAGCTGAGATCATTAGACAATCATACAGGGGAAAAAATGAAACTGGATCCCTTCTCATACCATATACAAAAATCAATTCAAGACTTAATTCTAAAACCATGAAGTTTTTAAAAAGGAACAGTAAAGACTATCTTTTTCATTTTAAAATACAGAAGGCTATCTTAAAACAAACAAACAAAAATCACTCACCATAAAAGAAAACAATGATAAATATGAATACATCAAAATAAACTTTCATTCTCAAAAGGTATGTAAAAAAGATATTCACAACATACATAACTAACAAAGTATCCCGAAGTTGCAAAGAATTACTACAAATCAATGAGGTAAGGCAAGCAATCCAAAAGAAAAATCGGCATAAAATTTTAAGGTGCACTTCAAAAAAAATACAAATAGCTAGAAAGCATGTGAGACGTTGTTTTAGCTCATTATGTGTCAGGAAAGTGAACTATTGAAACCACAATGAAATACCATTACACTTATCAGACTGATGAAAATTATGAAACCTGACAATCCTGAGTGTTGGTAAGAAAATGGGGCAATGAGGGGCACCTGGGTGGCTCAGTTGAGCAACCGACTTTGGCTCAGCTCATGATCTCACAGTTCGCAAGTTCGAGCCCCACACCCTGCTCACTGCTGTCAGCGGATCCTCTGTCTCCCTCTTACTTCTCCTCCCCAAATTGTGTGCACGTGCTCTCTCTCTGTCTCTCTCTCAAAAAAAAATATAAACATTTACAAAATTCAAAAAAAAAAAAAGGAAAAGAAATAGAGCAATGAGATATCTCATCAAAGGCTAATGAGAATGGGAATTAGCATAACCACTTTGGAAAACAGCATGGGATTATCTAATAAAGCTGAAAATGTACATATATCATGATGCAGCAATTCCACTTTTTGGTGTACACCTTAGAGATAGGCATGCTTACGTACTGAGCACATGAACCAAGATGTAGACAGCAGCCTTATTATAATTGCCCAACAGTGGAAACAATCCAAGTATAATACTGAGCCAATAATCCAAATTATTTTTTTCATATAAAGCTTACAAAGGAAATTTCATTGAGAGATGCATACACAGACAGTAAACTATAAAGAAAAGGCAGTTATTCTTAGAAAAGCTAAGAGTAATGACATCTATGCAGGAGGAGGAGGAGAATGATTGTGATTGGTAAGGAACACACAGGGAACTTCCGGAGTTCTAGCAAAATCTGCTTCTTGACCTGGAGGGTGGTTACATGGGTTTTGGTTTACAACCAAAACGTTGACTTCTATTTTTTTACACTTTTCTTTATGTTATAGTTTGACAGAAAGGTTAAAACTGATAAATCTGCCAAAATGAATCCATAAGTTCCAAGAAAGAATTTAATGAAACTTGACAAGTTGATTCTAAAATTATAAAGAGCAAAGGTCCAAGAAGAAGTAAGACTATCTGTATAAAAAAAATGTTAAGTCAAGGGGCTGATTCTTCCAAACAATAAGACTTCTAAAATACTACTCTAGTTATTAAAAAAGTGGGGAAGAGGTATAGGGATAAACAATAAGAACAGAATAGAGTCCAGAAATCAAGTCACACCCACAGGGAGCTTGATATAAGACACAGGTCACAATACAAACAAATATGCTGGACTATAAAAAAAATAAAAGACCCCTAACTTACATTAATAATGAACATAAAACCCTAATGGAATAAAGACCTTGGGGTAGAGAAGGTAGACAGAAACTATTCCTCTTTGCTCACCAAATCTATTCTCTCATTCTCCCATAATAATCACGATGCAGAGAGGTCTTATAATGAAATTAATTTCTCACAATGGGATATAAGCAGAAATGTGGACTGTCAATTACAGTTAGGTTAGGTAGGCCTCTGCCAAGCCCTCCTTCACTTTCCTGCTGGTTGGAATTTGAATATGGCAGCAATTGAGCTTTGACTATGAGCTTTGGGCCATGGATATGCCCAAAGGGGTGGCAGACTCGCCAGATGGCATGAACCCGGGTCCCCGAATGCCTGTGTATAGCAAAGCCACCTCAGCAATCTTTGAGACTGTTTTGTGAGAGAATAAATGGTATCTGTTCTTTAATGAGCAGCATTTAGGGGTCTCTTTGTTCTGGCATCTCAGCCTTCACTGACACAAATATTTTGTTACCATGACTTAAAGAGCACCAACTAGATGGAAAACTGTGGATAAATCTGCCTATATTAAAATGAAAAATATCTATGCCACGAAACACCATAAATAATGTGAAAATAGGAGCTATGAATGAAAGAAGATTTTATAATGCCTACCCAGAGTATATAAGAAACTCCTCCTGGCGCCTGAATGGCTCAGTCGGTTAAGCGTCTGGCTCTTGATTTCAGCTCAGGTCATGATCTCACAGTTTGTGAGATCTGAGATTGACCCCCATGTCCGGCTCTGTGCTGACAAAAGCACAGAGTCTGCTTGGGATTCTCTCCCTCCCTCTCTCTCCGCCCCTCCCTGCTCGTGTTCTATCTCAAAAATAAATAAATATTTTTTAAAAATTCCTCACTTCAGTAGAGAAAAGTTAACCCACCAGAAAACAAAGAAAGGAAATAAACATGAAATCACAGAAGTAACCAAATGACCAACTAAACATCATAAAAAATATTCAACTTTAATATTAATCACAGGAATGCAAATTAAAACTACCCCCAAAATACCATTCACACCTAAAAACTGACAAATGTAACACAAATATTAAAGTCTAACAATGCCAAATGTTGACCATGAGCAACAGGAACTCTTACACACTGTTTTTGTTGCAGCTTTAATTAATATAACGACTTTGAAGAATAACTGGGAAAGATCTAGCAAAGTTGAAGATTCATATTACTATAATCCAGTAATTTCATTCACTGGTATATATCCTATAGAACCTCTTTTTTTTATTTTAATTTTTAAATTATTTATTGTTTAATTTACATCCAAGTTAGTTAGCATAGAGTGCAACAATGATTTCAGGAGTAGATTCCTTAACGCCCCTGACCATTCAGCCCATCTCCCCTCCCACAACCCTTCCAGCAACCCTCTGTGTGTTCTCTATGTTTAAGAGTCTCTCATGCTTTGTCTTCCTCCCTGTTTTTACATTATTTTTGCCTCCCTTCCCTTATGTTCATCTGTTTAGTATCTTAAATTCCTCATAGGAGTGAAGTCATATATTTGCCTTTCTCCGAATGATTTCATTTAGCATAATAGCCTATATATATATATATATATATATCTTTCTTTATCCGTTCATCTGTCAGTGGACACTTGGGCTTTTCCAATACTTTGGCTATTGTCAATAGCGCTGCTATAAACATTGGGGTGCATGTGTTCCTTGGGTAAATACCTAGTAATACAATTGCGGGGCTGTACAGTAGTTCTATTAATACTTTGAGGAAACTCCATACTGTTTTTGAGAGTGGATACATGAGTTTGCATTCCCACCAGCAGTGCAAAAGAGATCCTCTTTCTCTGCATCCTCACCAACATTTATTATTTTCTGAGTTGTTAATGTTAGCCATTCTGACAGGTGTGACGTGGTATCTCATTGTGGCTTTGATTTGTGTTTCCCTGATGATGAGTGGTGTTGAGCCTTTTTTCATGTGTTGGTTGGCTTTTTGGATGTCTTCTTTGGAGAAGTGTCTGTTCATGTCTTTAGGCCATTTCTTCACTGGATTATTTGTTTTTTGGTGTTGAGTTTGATAAGTTCTCTGTAGATTTTGGATACTAACCCTTTATCTGATATGTCATTTGCAAATATCTACTCCCATTCCATTGTTTGCCTTTTAGTTTTGCTGATATTTTTCTTCACTGTAAAGAAGCTTTCTCTTTTGATGAGGTCCCAATAGCTCATTTTTGGTTTTATTTCCCTTGCCTCCAGAGGTGTGTTGAGTAAGAAGTTGCTGCAGCCCAGGTCAGAGACGTTTTTGCCTGCTTTTTCCTCTAGAATTTTAATGGCTTCCTGTCTTACATTTAGGTCTTTCATCCATTTTGAGTTTATCTTCGTGGATGGTGTAAGAAAGTGGTCCAGGTTCATTTTTCTGCATGTCACTGTCCAGTTTTCCCAGCAACATCTGCTGAAGAGACTGATTTTATTCCATTGGATATTTTTTCCTGCTTTGCCAAAGATTAGTTGGCTATACATTTGTGGGTCCATTTCTGGGTTCTCTGTTCTGTTCCATTGATCTGTGTGTTCTTGTGCCAGCACCATGCAGTCTTGATGATTACAGCTTTGTAACACAGCTTGAAGTCTGGGATTGTGATGCCTCCTGCTTTGGTTTTCTTTTTCAGGATTGCTTTGGCTATTTGGGGTCTTTATGGTTCCATACACATTTTAGGATTGTTTATTCTAGCTCTGTGAAGAATGCTGGTGTTACTTTGATAGGGACCGTTATCCTAGAGAAACCCTTATATATCAATATAGTTGAGTGTTAATTGCAGGGTAATTTGTAATAATTGAAAGCTGAATCCTAACTATCATTTATTTTTTTAATGTCTATTTTTGAAAGAGAGAGAGAGACAGAGTGCAAGGGAGGGGCAAAGAGAGAGAGGGACAGAGGATATGAAGCAGGCTCCACACCAACAGCAAAGAGCCCGATGAAGGTCTCGGGTCTCACAAACCGTGAAATCATGACCTGAGCTGACGTCGGACACTCAACTGACTGAGCCATCCAGGTATCCCTTAAGTAACTAGAATTTAAATAAAAATCTGGAAAAAAAAAAAAAGAAATTGGAATCAACCTAAAAGTCCACTAACAAGAAAACAGATGTAGTAGCACCTAAAATGAATCTCAAAACTTAATGACAAATGGAAAAAAGCCAACTGCTGACGGATATGTCTCATATGTCCAAAATACAGTTTTAAATCTGCAAAAAAAATCTTACACAGCAAATATGTAATAAAAGCATGCATATAAATGGTAAACACCAAATTCAAGAATGTTGTGGCCTCTGTGGACAGAGGTGGGGAATGGGTTCTTGTGTGTGTGTGTGTGTGTGTGTGTGTGTGTGTGTGGTATGTGTGTGAGCACATGCTTAGGATTGTTTTTATATGGGAAGAAATCAACCTTTTCATGTTCCCTCTAGAGAGGGAAACAAAACTCCATGAAAGACCCTTTTGATATTCGATGCGCTTGCAAACAGTCCTATTTACAATTCTGCTTGAATTTAGTCTCCTTCCCTACATTGTAATTTTTTTTCAAGGTATCCTCAAACATTCATTATGGTCCTTAAATCTCAGCAGGTATCAGAATCACTTGAAGGGCTTGTTAATAAACAGATTGTTAGGCTGCGCCCCAGCGTTTCTAATTCTGTAAGCCTGGGGTAACACTGGAGAACCTGCATTTCTAACAAGTTCCCAGGTGACGCTGATGCGGCTGGCCCACGGACCGTATTTTGAGAGCCACGCTCTGAGAGCTACTGTGAAGTCTCTTCTATGCAGCACGTGTGTTTTTGTGGTCGTAGGGAGTTAGACGAAGAAGCGGAAAAAAACGTTAGCTGTCTCCACATTGACCTTGGGCTAAGGCCAGCACAGAAGCTCATAATTCTAGGTGGCAAAAAGAAGTGCTGACAGGACAGCAGGTGCGAGCCAGGCGTCAGCGCAATGACTTTGATAGGAACCCCATTTCCCCTAAAGGTGCGCCTGAACAGGTACGTATGACAATAAAACTGGCTGGGGAAATAACTTCCCATCAAACCGTGCCCTCTCCCCTCTGCTGTCCTCAGCATAAACTCTAGTTTCACACCATACGATGTCGGGGAGGAGGCTGTAAATGCTGACTCCATTGTGTACCCAACAAACCAACCTGTCCCCGGGCTGCTGGAGCTTCTGAGCTAACCAGATAGTCCCATTTTCTTGTTTTCAGCTAGCTGGGCCACTCCCCAGGCCTGTTCCTTTATCCAAGGCTGGGGAGTGGGGGTGGAGGGGGACCAGCTCTCACTATGGATGAGACACTTGTGATGATTTAATGGGCTCTTGGGAACCTGAGGGCTTGGTCATTCCCAGCAATCAGCAGGAGCAATCGTGCGTTTCTGGGCCCTCCAGCTTCAGCTTCACTCTGCTCACTAGCCTTCCAGGCCTGGAATGTACCCACCAACTCTTTAGCTGACTAAAAGCCCAGGGAAATTGTGTGCGTGCCTGCATTGTGTGTGTGTGTGTGTGTGTGTGTGTGTGTGTGTGTGTGCGCGCCCATGTTCAAGGGGGAAGTGAAGGCCAGTGCACGGAAAGCCAGAGGCCTCAGGCTGATTATTATCTTCAGGCCAGAGCCTTCCAGCCCCTAAATGGGACCCTGGTGATCTGCCAACCAGCCAGACTCTCATTCTGTATAATGAAGTTCTCACTGATTATCTATCGTGTTGATGTCCTACGAGACTGGGGCCCAGAGAGTTCATCTCCTGCCAACCCCAGGTCCTTGTTCCGCTCCCCTGTGGAAATGAGGGTGCCCTTGAAACTCACTTCCCCAAGCATAACGGTGGTCCCACAAGGGACGCTGGTCCTGGGGCTGAACTGAAGTGACAGCAACAGTTGCTAATTGGACTAATGAGAGGCCTAGGCGGGGAGAGAAGGAGAAGCTGGAAGAGCGAGAAAGAGGGGGATGAAGACAGGAACACCATACAGCACAGGAGTTCAGGACTGGATTTCGGATTGGAACAGGCAGCTCCTTCTCTGAGCCTTTGGGGAGTGGGCAGGTGGGGGTTGGAACTGATTGCGCAAAACTCCTATGTTTTATAAGAAACATGCCAATTTTTCATCAGCAAACTGTAACCGTCCCCATTTCCTGTATGCCCGTGTCCGGGCACCGTACTGTTTTATGTGCATGATGTCAGCTCATCTTTACAAGATTCCATATGAGACAGGAATCCTTATATTCATTTTGCCCAGGAGAAAACAGAAGCCCAGTGAGGTTTGCCCAAAGTCACACGTGTAATAAATAACAGAGCCCAAACTCTGAACCACTGCCACTGTGGAACGGGAACGCTCATGAGGCTCCAGGTACAGGTACAGGCCGCACTTACAGAGCCTTCCTCTTTCCAAGCAGATGGTGCTTTAACAGCACCTCCAACCCTATGAAGCAGGCAGTTTATGTTCCCTTTCTTACAGGTGAGGAAATTTAGGCTCAGACAGGTAAAGTCATTTGCCTATGGCCACACAGCCAGAAAGTGTCAGTGCTCTCCTCTACCAGGAACTCTGACCCTTTTTCCCTTGCCTCCCTTTATCTCTCTTTGCTCCAACCTCCTTCCAGCACCCAGCATAAGAGAAGGCCAGCTGCCTGGATGGTGGTGAGGTCTACTTTGCTGCAGAGGAGGCTCCGGTTTCCCGGAGGGGATCAGAACCGCCAGGAGATTTAGGCTGTGGAACCACAGCCAGAGGCAAGTGTAGAGGACAAGTCAGGACTGGAGGCTTGTGAAGGCTTGTACCTCATGCAAATGCAGAGGTTCCTCCAGGGCAACCTAAACCTGGCTCCATCCCCTCTCCAGGTAGAGGCTGGAAGGAGTTATTAATAGCATGAAGTTCTCTTCGACATTGTAAGATCTAAATGTTTTTTTTTTCCTGTCAGTGAGGCCAGTGGGGTAAGCTGCACCGGCTGCTTCCTGTTTGTCCTCACAAAGCAGTTCCAGCTGATCAGCCACCGGGAACCTGCTGCTTAAGCAGCTGGTAATGGACTGCAAAGCAGGGCAGCTCGAGGAGGGCCTGCCAGGCAGGGGTCAGCACCCTCCTGGGACCTGGGGCCTGCCCTGCAGAGAGGAACCAAGGATTAAGAACACAGGAGCATGGCTGATGTGTGCATATCTAGCTATCCTCAGCACTTCCCTTGTTTTTTTGCAAAAAAAAAAAAAAAAAAAATGCCTGTAGGCAAGTTCAAATCACCCAGAAGAATACAAAGTAAAAAGCGAAACTTTGCCTCATCCGCCAGGGACAACCACTGCTATTCACTATCTTTTCATATCGTTTTCTGCTAAATCTTGGTATAAATATGAGCTGACCCTTTTAAATTTTGTATTTATTACAAAATGGGATCTCTATGGAGCACCTGGGTGGCTCAGCTCGCTAAGCGTCAGACTTTGGCTGAGGTCACGATCTCGCAGTCTGTGAGTTCAAGCCCCGCATTGGGGCTTCAGCCTGGAGCCTGCTTCAGATTCTGAATCTCCCTCTCTGCCCCTCCACCATTCACGCTTTCTCTCTCCTCTCTCTCTCTCCCCCCCCAAATAAACATTAAAGAAAAAACATGATCGCTAGACTGATCTCCAATGCAAAAACTAGCTCCTCAAAATGTTACCACAATTTACATTCCAACTGTGTATAAAAAAGGCACATTTTCTTCCATCTGAGCCAACAGTGCCTTGTTCTGTAGTAAAACAACTTGGCACTATGTAAATTGTAAAACTCATAAAAAGGCCTCTCCCACTCTTTCCCTTTCCTCTGTCCTTTCCTCTGCTTTCTATTAAATTCACGACCTCTGACCCATGCATGTTATACAGAATCCAAAGATTTGTTTGTTGATGAGAAAGCAAGGGGAGGGGGAACTCAGGGCTCATCACTGGGGAGACACAGAAATGCAGCATTACTCTGTAAGAGATGATACCAACCCATCACACATATTTACAGCTCATTCGCTGGCAAAATACATATGTTCAAGACTCCTCACTGCATTTGGGATTTCATTTGATCCTCAGATAATCATGCAGTTAGAAAAAGCAAGCATTGGGGCGCCTGGGTGGCTCAGTCAGTTAAACGTCCGGCTTCGGCTCAGGTCATGATCTCACAGTTTGTGGGTCCAAGCCCCCCGTCGGGCTCTGTACTAACAGCTCAGAGCCTGGAGCTTGCCTTCAGATTCTGTGTCTCCCTCTCTCTCTGACCCTTCCCCACTCATGCTCTGTCTCTCTCTCTCAAAAATAAATAAAGATTAAAAAATGAAAAAAACAAAAAAGCAAGCATCATTTTCCCATTTTAGAGATGACAAAAAGGAGTTAACAAATTTAGGTTGATATGCCGAAGGTCACAGTGCTAGCCCTGTTCTCTCCACAGCTTTTATATGTGTATGAAATACAGGTGTGTGTATAGATATAAACACCAAATGCACAGTGTGCAATTTGCGAACACACACTTAAGTCACACCCCATTTTACACCTACAGATAAATACCAGGTGTAATCTCTGTGTGTGTCATATAATGTATATAAAATGCGGTAGGTGGCATAAGAGACAGTAAGAGGTGGTTTGAAAACAAAGTCCCAAGAGACACTAAGTGGCTTAGTTACGAAACCCCACCCAAATGGCACCGGGTAGGGCCTGACAAAAAAATGTATCAGGGCCTAAAAAGGGTTAGGAAATGGACAATAAGTGTGATCTCTTACACTCATGGCTCCATCACAATGTATAGCAGGTTAAGTGCATGGAATTGTGGAGTCCGACATACCTGGGTTCAAGTTCCATTTTAACCACATGGTAGATGCATGACCTTGGACAACTAAGCTAAGTTCTCTGGGCCTCAGTTTTCTCACCTGTGAAAAAGAGAGATTATTCTCTATCTCATAAGATAGTTGAGTGGATGCAATGAGATAATGCATGTAAAACACCTTGCAATGTGCATGGAACATGTAAATCTCAATTAGTGTTGGTTATTATTAATTTTTATTGCATGTCTGCCTATATTCTTTTCTGTTTAGATTCAGAACACTTCAACTGTACATAAAACCAAACCTGAGAATGGAGAAGTGGCATTAATGAAAGATAAAAGCAGTGTGGTTCTCAGCCCTGGGTGCCCACTAGAATCATCTGGCGAACTGGAAACGCAATGGTGATGTCTTGGCCAGTGAAATCAGAGTCTCTGAGCATGTTAGGGATCACTGGATTAAACAGAGGCTGCCGAGAGTATGAGGTTTAGGGGTGCACTGACAACGATGAATGAGGTTATGTGAAAACCAAGGCTTTCCCTGAGCGAGTCCTCTGAACCTCTAATACATGACTGCAAAAGATGGCTGTTCATTGACCCCTTTTCACTTTTCCAGGAGTCCTTTTATTTACGTTTGGAGGTCTGTGTGGTCCTAGGGAAGACAACTCCTTTCCTAAATCCAGAGGTCAAGCAGTCGGCCCTGGAGGCTAAGGTAATCACTGCATTTTATCCACTGCCACTATGATTGATTTAAAGGGTACATGTGACCAAAGCCATTGTAATCAGGGTGACTCTCAGACAAAGACAAAGACGCTCTCTTTCCTGCTGAGTGTGAATGAGAAAGCAGGTAGCCCTGAGAGCTGTGTTTAGCCATCCTGGGACCCCAAAGGGAGTCAGCTCTAGTAAGAAGAGAGCAGGGAAGAAGGAGGGGCTTTGTTTTTGCTGCTAGATTGAGCCTCACCTGAAACTAACATCATGTGCTGGTAAATTCCTTATGCAACTCCATTTTTCTCTCAGCTGCAATGAAAAGCATCCCAACAGAGTACTCCTCCTGTGAGTAGCAATAACAATGGACAAGCGAGCATACCTGGTGTTCTTTCTATTTCACAGGAAAACAGCAAGTATCTTGAACTTGTCGAGGTGAGTTAAACCAGCATGGTTGCCACAGCTCTGACCCTGTTACTCGGCTCCCCCACTTCCTGTGGCGCCTCAGCTCCCGGCAGAGCCTCTCACAGCTGGCTCTGCTCTCACCTCCGGCTGCACCACCCTTTCCTCATTTCAAACTATTTCTTTCCTCCAAACCCGATATGCTTTTGTGTTTCATTTTCCATTGCCTTTTATGCCTGCCGTTCCCTTTACGTGCCATCTCTTTTGCCCTTCTCTCTATGGATGATCCCACCTGCCCTTCAAGGTCCATGATTTGGTTTGAGGTAATGATTCCAAAATAACAAGATCATTTTGAATACTGACTCTGTTATCTAACTCATTAAATGTTGCTCCCAAATGCGTCATCTAGAAATTTAATAAAAATGCTTTCTTAAGTCTTCGACGCCATGCAGGACAGTATGAAAGGCCTTGAATCAGTTCATATTGACATGAGTGATTTAACTCATGTAACCCAGCATACCATATTAGAATCTTGTCACATTTTTCATCATTTCTATAATGATATCAACTGACTCTTGCTAAAATCAAGATAAGGTGTAACTATTACCTCTCCATCTGGTAATCTTATCATAAAATAAAATATAATTTGACATGAAACATTCCTAGAAGCCTCAAACTCATTCCAAATGTGAACAGCTTTCTTTATGAAGTATCCACAGAACATTTAATACACAATTTAATATACTAGTAATGTATTTAATATATTATTTGGGGATCAGTTTTTCCCTGTGCACAACATCCTACCTCTTGGTATGAGTTTTTGGAATCTGCCCTTCTCTCATTTATGAAATTTATGATGTTTGCCATCCTTCTGACACCCTTTTATTTTCACTACAACATCTCAAGAATATTTAAAGTTAAAATGAGTAAAACTTTATGCTTAAAGATAGAAAATTGCTGGTAGATTCATGATACCACCCACGTATCATTTTACTACTATGGCGTATAACTCTCTGGGCCCAGAAACTTGAAGGGAAGTATGTATGTATGTATTTTTTATTTTAAGTAGGCCCTATGCCCAACATGGGACTTGAATTTACTGCCCCAAGATCAAGAGTCACATGCCCTATGGACTGAGTCAGCCTGGTGCCCCTTGAGAGGCATTTTTAAAATGCTTACTTACCATCTCCTTACTCTCTCCTACTCCAATTTCTTCTTAGCATTGACCTTCAAGTCTTTACACTTGCTATGTTACTCCTTTTTACTCTGCAGTGACCAGAGTTTTGTCCTCAGGGCTTCTTTAATTTGCAAAAGAAAAATAGAAAACAAACAAATAAATAAAAATCAGTCCTGGCACACATTCCTTTTTGTTATCTCTCTCTATTAATTTTAAATTTGATAATTTAAAATTTGTTCACCAGGTATTTGATATATAACTTTTAGATTTTGAGTAACAAATTTGAATAAAAAATAGCATATTAATATCTAGTGATGTTTCAGAATATATTAACCATGAGTGACCATAGGCAAGTTATTTACCCTCTCTCAGTTTCTTCATCCATAACAATGGAACAGTGACCCTCATGCACTCTTGGTAGAACTGTAAGTTGTGGGGGTGCCTGGGTGGCTCAACTGGTTAAGTGTCCAACTCTTGATCTTGGCTCAGGTCATGATATCTCATGGCTCGTGAGATCGAGCCCTGCCTGGGCTCTGTGCTGATAGGGCGGAGCCTTCTTTAGATTCTCATTCTCCCTCTCTCTCTCTGCCCCTCTCCAGCTCTCTCTTTCTCTCTCTCTCAAAATAAATAAATAAACATTAAAAAAAAAAGAAATTTAAACTGGTTCATCGACTATGGAAAACAGTATGAAAGTTTCTCAAAAAATTAAGAGTAAAAATACCATACAATCCAGTAATCCCACTTCTGGGTATGTACCCGAAGAAAACAAAAATATCAATGCAAAGAAATATATGTACCCCTTTGCTTATTGCAACATTATTTACAATAGCCCAGATGTTGAAGCAACCCAGCTGTTCATCAGTAGATGAATGGATTAAGAAGATATGATATACAAAAATAGACACATAGATCAATATAACAGAATAGACAGCCTAGGAATAAATCCATGATTACATGGTCAATTAATCTACAACAAAGGTGGCAAGAGTATACAATGGGAAAAAGTCTCTTCAACAAATGGTGGTGGGAAAACTGGACGGCCACATGCAAAAGAATGACACTGGACTACCAGCTTACACCGTATCCAAAAATAAACTCAAAATGGATTAAAGACCTGATATCTGAAATCATAAAATTCCAAAAGAAAATACAGGCAGTAATCTCTTTAATGTCAGCCACAGAAACATTTTCGGTATGCCTCCTTTGGCAAAGGAAACAAAAGTGAAAATAAACTATTGGGACTATATCAAAATAAAAACCTTTTGCACAGCAAAGGAAACAATCAACAAAACAAAAAGGCAGCCTACCGAGTGGGAGAAGATATTTGCAAATAATATTTTGGATAAGGGGTTAATATCAAAAATATATAAAGAAGTTACACGACCTAACACCAAAAACACACAAATAATCCAATTAAAAATGGGCAAAAGCCATGAACATTTTTCCAACAGACACATGAAAAGATGCTCAACATCACTCATCACCAGAGAAATGCATTTCAAAACTACAATGAGGTATCACCTCACACCTGTCAGAATAGCTAAAATAAAAATCACAAAAAATAAGAAGTATTAGTGAGGATATGGACAAATAGAACCCTTGTGTAGTGTTACTGGGAATGCAAGCTGGTGCAGGCACTGTGGAAAACAGTAGGGAGGTTCCCTCCAAAATTACCATTGAATTACTATATGATGCAGTAATTCTACTACTGAGTATTTGCCCAAAGAAAATTAAAACACTAATTTGATAAGATATATGAACCCTTATGTTTATTGCCACATTATTTACAACAGCCAAGATATGGAAACAGCCCAAGTATCCATCCAGAGATGAATGGATAAAGTTGTGGTGTGGATGTGTATGTACGTGTATGTATATGTGTGTGTAGCTATGGATATAGATATGCAATGGAATATTACTCTGTCATGAAAAAAGAATGAAATCTTGCCGTTTGCACCAACATGGATGTATCTAGACGGTATAATGCTAAGTGAAATTAGCTAGAGAAAGACAAATATCATATCACATCTGAGTTCACTCATATGTGGATTCTAATAAACAAAACAAGGGCACCTACATGGCTCAGTGGGTTAAGTAGCTGACTTTGGCTCAGGTCATGATCTTGCAGTTCACCAGGTCAAGCCCCATGTCAGGCTCTGTGCTGACAGCTCAGAGACTGGACCCTGCTTCCGATTCTGTGTTTCCATCTCTCTCTGCCCCTTCCCTGCTCACGCTCTGCCTCTCTCTCTCTCTCTCTCCCCCTCCCTCACTCTCTCTCAAAAATAAATTAATAAATAAGCAAACAAACATTAAAAAACAAAACAAATGAACAAACATAACAGAAACAGACTCATAAATACAGAGAACAAACTGGTGTTTGTGAAAGGGGAGTGGGATGGGGTGGCAGACTAAATAGATGAAGGAGATTAAAGGTTAGGAACTTTCAGTTATAACATAAATAAGTCATGGAGAAGAAAAGTACAGCACAGGGAATATAATCAATAATATTGTAATAGCATTGTATGGTGACAGATGGTAACTACACTTACCATGGAGACCATTTTGTAATGTATATAAATGTAAAGTCAGTATGTTTTAACCTGAAACCTGTAGGTCAACTATACTTCAATTTTTAAAAAATGGAATAGTTCCAACTTCATAATGTTATTATGAGGAGTAAATAAATTTGTGTACCTAAGGTCTCACAAGGGTATATGATACATAGTATTATGTGTTGTTTGCTCATTGTTAGCCCAAGGCACCTGTGGGTGTTACAGACTTTACTGAAGATCTGGGGACAGGAAGGGATTTATTTTACAGAAACACAACCAAAGTGAATTTGATCATCATTTCTTCCCGAACGCCTCCTTGTTTATTTAATTTTCAGGCGTCCCCTTCCTTTGCTCTCCGGGGAAACTCACTCTATTATGCAAAACAACTGACCTCTTCACCCACTACTCAACCCCAGGCCTTCTCTGCAGACTGAGCTCCTCTAACTTTCAAGCATTTTTCCCAGAGCCAACTCCTCAGGGCCACTTAGAAATCTTTTCATTTCTCCTTCCTCAATAGCTCCTGGGAGGACTAAGGACCAAGAGAGAGACTTCTATCCATATCAAAGTGCATTCCGTCACCTCCATAAGCAGGAAGCAGCAGCAACAATCAATTCTGGTCTTAAATGGCAATTTTAGTTATCGAAATTTAGAAATAAACATTTCATGGGCAAAAGACATGAACAGACACTTCTCCAAAGAAGACATCCAGAGGGCCAACCAACACATGAAAAAAGGCTCAACATCTCTCATCATCAGGGAAATAGAAATCAAAGCCACAATGAGACACCACCTCACACCAATCAGAATGGCTAAAAATAACTCAGGCAACAACAGATGTTAGCGAGGATGTGGAGAAAGGGGAGCCCTCTTGCGCTGCTGGGGGGAGTGCAAACTGGTGCAGCCGCTCTGGAAACCAGTGTGGCGGGTCCTCGAAACATTAAAAATAGAACTACCCTACGACCCAGCAATTGCACTAGTAAGTATTTATCCAAAGGATACACGTGTGCTGTTTCAAAGGGACACATGGACCTCAATGTTTATAGCAGCGCTATCAACCGTAGCCAAAGTATGGAAAGAGCCCAAATGTCCATTGATGGATGAATGGATAAAGAGGATATGGTACATATATACAATGGAGTACTACTCGGCAATCAAAAAGAATGAAATCTTGCCATTTGCAACAACATGGATGGAACTAGAGGTATTATGCTAAGTGAAATTAGTCAGAAAAAGACAAATATCATGACTTCACTCATATGTGGAATTTAAGATACAAAACAGGTGAACATAGGGGAAGGGGAGCCAAAATAATATAAAAACAGGGAGAAGGGCAAAACATAAGGGACTCTTAAATATGGAGAACAAACTGAGGGTTGCTGGAGGGGTTGGGGTGGGGAGGGAAGGGCTAAATGGGCAAAAGGCATTAAGGAAGACACTTGTTAGGATGAGCACCGGGTTTTATATGTAGGGGATGAATCGCTGGATTCTACTCCTGAAATCATTATTGCACTGTATGCTAATTAGCTTGGATGTAAATTGAAAAATAAAAAATAATAAGTAAATAAGTATTATTTCACATACCTTTTGGGGAAAAAAGAAACATTTCAAATACATATGTTAAACACATTTTAAAATGCACATTTTAAACGTATTTAAATATATTTTATTATCTTCCTTAATATTAAATGTCATCAGCATAGGTCTTGATATTTTCACAACCGATTAAATGACTCACAACGAAAGTGAGATCTGAATACTAAGCAGGGTTTCCTAATTCTGAGAAAGAAGTCAGGAAGGATGTTGTTAGGTCATTCATGCACAAATATAGCAGTGATTCTGCCCGGGAGGGAAGGAAATAAAGCAGAACTTGAGTGGAGCTGCTTTCTCAGTGAGCTCTCTGAGCTACGGGCTGCTGCTATTTCCTCCTCCCAGACAAGGACCTGGCCAGACCTGCAGAAGCCCCCTCCCTGTTCCTGAACAACTCAGAAGGATAATGGTAAGGTCTCCAAGGGCATATTGGACTTCTGCCCCTACAGGCAGTTGTGGGGCGCGGGGGGAGGGGTGGCAAACGTGTACCTGGCTGGCTCAGTCGGTAGACCATGTGACTCTTGATCTCAGGGTTGTGAGTTCAAGCTCCACATTGGGCATGAAGATTACCTTAAAAATAATTAAAAAAAAAAAACAATAAAAAGAGCTAGGGGCTCAAGTGATTAATGAAAACCTGAAAGATACAACTATATTCTTACCCCAATCCACGAGGCATGTCATACCAGTTACGCCTGATTATGCAACCCAGTGTCCCAAGACTTCATTAGCCCAAGACTACAAAATCGGGTCATATTTCTTCAATAGATAACATATCAATGACTCCAAGTTGTCTTCTCTGGAATATGAGAAGCTGATTCTCATTGTGATTCTCCTTGGATTCCCCCTTTTGTTTGTTTGTGGAAGAAAGCCAACATGATCCTGGCATTTGGAGGTCTTCCCCCTGAGTATAGCTGCCACACTTGGTGCTTCTCCACAGCTCTGGGGCCACCTGAAGAGGAGCTGCTCTCACCGAGCTGTTTCTCCCCAGCTTGAGCACAGGCTCTGTCCTCCCCCCACAAAGTACAGCTAAGACTAGCAAGTGGTATTGAAAAAAACCTGCCAGATGCCTTGAGGACCACAGAAAGAATGCACTGAAATGGAGGAGACATATCACTGGTCCTTAAATCTGTTAGTCTGCAGGCTCCCTGCGGGACCCTCTACCAGAGCCATCTCCATGGGCCATGTGCAAACAAACAGGCCCCATGGTTACAGGGCCCCACACAACAGTCTGCCACTGCCACCTTGAAATTCTTAATAATTTTTCAACAAAAAGCCCTCTGTTTTCATTAGGTATTGAACCCAGCAAATTATGTAGCTACTCACACCTTTTTTTTAAATTGAGATATAATCAACATATAATATTATATTAGTTTCAGGTGTACAACATGATTTGATATTTATATAGATTGCAAAATGAACACTACAAGAAATCTAATTAACATCTGCCACCATACCTTGTCACAATCACAACCTCCATTAAATACCATCCTTCTCCTTAACTCTTGGCCTGCCTGTGTTTGCCGCCTAAGTTTCTATGATGCTGCGCCTTCTTCTTGGAGTTCGGATCCAACTCCAGGCACAAGATGGCTCCAGAGATGCAAACCTGCTCACCTGCCAGGTAGATGAGTTATAAGAGATGAAATTGAGTTTCAGAGATGCAAACCTGCAAACCTGCCAGGTAGATGAGTTATAAGAGATGAAATTGAGTTTCAAGTATTGTAACCATAAGGCAGTGGAAAGGTGTTTTGATTAAAAAATAAATAAAATTTTAATTGAAGTGTAGTTGATACATAATATGATATTAGTTTCATGTGTGCAACATAGTAATTCAACATTTATATACATTAGGAAAGGATCACCACAATAAATCTAGCTACCATCTGTCACCACACCAAGTTATCACCTGTGATTAACTATATTCCCTGTGCTGTACATTGATTGTATCTCCAGGTCTTATTTATTTTATAATATAAGGGTGCTTTGATATTTTATTTTTTAAGGTTTATTTTTGAGAGAGAGAGAGAGAGATTGAATGAGTAGGGGAGGCACAGAGTATTGAGCCCAGCAAATTATGTAGCTAAGTACCAAAGAGGGCTCAGCACTGACAGTAGCAGGCCCTGGTGCAGGGCTCGAACTCACAAACCGCGAGATCATGGCCTGAGCCAAAGTTGGACACTCAATGGACTGAGCCACCCAGGCACCCCAGTTTTGATTTTAATACAAATATACACAAGGCATATGAATCTGCAGTCATGTAGATACAATTATCTAAATGTGCTTATCTAAAGATCCAGATATTTGGTCCCATGAAGACCAAAAACCAAGCAAACAACCAAACTTTTATCTAAAGCTATCTGTCCTGGTTGAGGGGCCTGGCATCACAGATAGACTTATTCTGTACATGAGGATGTTTTGGGAAAAGGCTAGAGTATCTCATGACACCAGAACGTGCTGAAAAGTCTGCCCACCACTCTCATCTCCCCACCTACACTCCCATCTCTACCTCCCTCTCTTCATCTCCCCAATCTCCAACCCTCTCCTCTCCTCCTTCTTTGACTCCATCCCAGCCCCTTTGGGGCAGTTTAAGTGATTTTCCAGACCTGGCTCTGAAGGTTCCCCCCCCCCAGCAGGAGTCCTACAGTCTGCAGAAGTCCCAGGGTGGAGGGTCCAGGGGTGATAGCCCGCCAGGGGCCAGCTTCAGTCAGAGCTGAAAAGGGGCAAAAGCAAGAACTAGGAGGAAATGGATCACTGCCCTGCGGTTGGCAGGAGCATCTGCTGTGCCCGAGCTTTTATTCTGGGAACAAATCTTTGCTCTCTTCACCAGTGACCCACATGAACCATAATTCCCAACAGCAATAAAGTGGGGCAATAAAGAAGGGCTGACTCCACAGCTGCGGAGTAAGAGTTCCCTGGCAAGAGAGTAAAGACAGAGAGATCTAGTGCTTTCGTGGAGGCAGAAGAAACAAAGAGATTCAGAAAAGAAGATCTTTAAAAAGTCTGAGCCTTGACTAACTGCCCCTAGATGCCTCCACAGCAAAAAAAAAAAAAAAAAAAAAAAATTCCATCTTTCTTTTGTATTCTTCGGACTTTAAACACCCTTTCTTTTCAAGGTGAGGGAAGGGTGAGGAAGAAGGAGGAAAGTGTCTAGAGAGCCAGATCCAGCTGGGAGCTTGGAATCATAGGAGCCAGTGGAGGGCTTGGCCAAACCCCACTGTTTGCTGGATGGATCCTGAAAACACCCACTGAATTGGCAACACCTTCCTCGCCTGCAAACAAGATCATAACAAGATTCTTCCAGCCCAAAGTGGTGACATTGCGACCTCTTGGCCTTCATCACGTCCTCTCTCCCACCTCTGCCCTAGAGACTTCTTTTTCTGGCAGGGCCAGAGCCCCAGAGTGTTATTTATTGGTAGGCAGCAGAGGGCGATCTGGCTCCAGAGAATGACCAGGTCAACTCCTACCAAGCGCCCGGATTGCTAATGACTTGCAGCTCCATCAACATAAAGCTAACTCTCGACAAAGGAACATTGTCACTAAGCATTTTCCTTTTCATTCTTGAAAGCTCCACTGCCTTAGCTAACCCCCGGCCCCTCCCTCCTGCCTTCTTTCTCACTCTCTTTCCTCTCCCCACCTCTTGGAAGCAGCAGGAAATGAACAAGGTCCACATGGAGAAAAACAAATCCCAGGGCCCTGCGGAGGAAAACCACAGGGAAACGACCAAGCGGTATTAGCAGCCCCGGGAGCTGGCGGCAGCACTCTGCGTGTGGGGTGGGTACGCGTGTGTACCTTCATATATATAAAAACGACCTTGAGAGATTGTTAAAATACAGTCTCCTGGGCCTCACCCAGGAGTTCTGATTTAGTCGGTCTGGAGTGGGGCCCAAGAATTTGCATTCTTAACACTCCCAAGCTATTTTAATGCTATCAGTGGTGGACCACATTTTCAGTAGCACTGTTATACGTCAAATGCATGAATAGGTTTATAAATCTGGGTCAGGGGCTCGTATGGATAAAATCCTGATAGGATGAATTTCCCCTAGAGTAGTAAGTCCAGATCCTTCTAAATCTAGGCCAGAGGATCTCATGGATCAGCCGACTGCTGTTCCCTCCCCTTGGAAAAGGAGCAGAGAATGTATCAACCAGAGCATTGTTTGGAGGGGGCTGAGTTCAGATAATAAGTTGGTTCTCCATTGACTGTTTCTTTCATCCCAACTGGCAGGAGAATTACAGTAGGCCCCTCCTTCACCCCTGGAGATGGAGTCTCTATCTACAGAACCCTGCTGTGTGTAACAGCTTGTGTCCAAAGGCCTCTGGCCCCTCCTCAGCATCCTCCAAACTCCAGAACCTCTAGGCCCCAGGGCTCAGTGGAGTGAGCTCCCGTTATCCTATAAGCAGGCCCTTCAGGGCATTGAAAGAGAGCCACTTGCTTCGGTCCTGCACCAGAACATAACAAAACAAAGAATATCAATGGACACCCTTAGCCTCTCCTCATCCCCATTTATGACATAGGCCAAAATTATTGTCCTTTTTCCCCTCTAAGTTTGTCCAAATGGCGTGACATTAAATTCAACAAACATCCTTTGGGTACCTATTCTGTCAGACCCTGGGGATGCATGGTCTCTGATAAAGCTGGACCGAGTTCTCAAGGAGCCCCCAGTTTAACGAGAGCAAGACTAACAGATATGTAAGAGGTAAGACCCAGGGCAGTAAGTGCCCTGTAAGAACGGCCAGCTGAAGGCGGTTCCCCTTGCCAAGTCCCCCTCGTCCCAGGCAGGGACACTGGGTGAGGGTGGGGACACTTCTCCCTCTGGAGGGCCACTGTTAGAGCCAGAAGAAGCCTATGGTATGGGGTCTGAAGCCTAGTTTCCTCATGTGGAACTGTCTACACTAGACCTAGCTGCTATGGGGTGAGCTGCTCCACTAAAGAAGATGGACCAAAATGGGCCAAAACCACAGAAGAGCCAAGAAGACCAGCTTGTGAGCACAAGAAAGCCATCCCAACAGCTCCAGAATGACTCAGGAAGACCTTGAAGGGGTTGGAGGTGCAAATCCCTTGGATAGAGATTAAAGAACACTGCTTGGTTACTGCTATCCGGACCCTGTTTCTCCCCTAGGCTGGCATGAAGCACGGGGTTAATAAGGCAGGTAGTTTAGGTACACAGGTATACGTTCCAAAGGGTACGGGACTGTGATTAGTTTCAAAGGGATCAACTTGCACGTCTTCAGTTTCCATTCATCTTCTTCCCTAAACTGATGTGCCTCAGAGGGCATCTGCAGCCCTGATTTCCTTTGCCCACCATTTTTCTTTTCTTTCCTTTTTTTTTTTTTTTTTTTTTTGGCCTGGGTGGCTCATTTGATTGGGCGTTTGACTTTGGCTCAGGTTCCTGATCTCATGGTTTGTAGGTTCCAACCCAATGTCGGGCTGTGCTGACAGCTGGGAGATGAGCTTGCTTTGGATTCTGTGCCTCCTCATCTCTCTCTCTGCCCCTTCCTGGCTTGTGCACTCTCTCTCTCTCTTCCTCTCTCTTTCAAAAATAAACAAACATTTAAAAATTTTTAAACACTTTAAAGAATATACTTTTAAGTAATCTCTACACCCAACTTGAGGCTTCAACCTTGAAGCCTGAGATCAAGAGTCTCCTGCTCTAAGGATGGAGCCAGCCTGGGGCCCCTCTTTTCCTCACCTTTTTTCCTCAATTGCCCTCTTCCCATTTCACACAGACAAAAGTTTACTGCTCATTGTTCTCTAATCCTGCTAACTGATGCATTGCTCTAAGGTATAAAAACCTCTGGGACATCAAAGGGACAATTCCACAATTATTCTAATCAAGGAACCATAAATACCTCCCTATTCTTTCCATTTCCTTATAAAACAAATTCCCAATAAAATTTCACTACTTAAGAAGTGAACCAGCGCTTACTAATTATAAAAATTTGTAATACCTGTTGTTGTGATAGATGTTACTAATCATAATATTTTTAAACCATTAGAACCTGTCACTGGAAACATTTTTTAAAATGAATTTCAATTTATGTCTTTTTGTTGCAGAAAAATATGTGTAATAGAGGACCAATAAGACGTTTTTAATCACTAAATTATCTTAAGATTACGTGGAAGAGTAATCGAAATGTGATATTGTGATTGCAAAGAAAGAAGCAATATAAAACTTCCATTTTAAAGAGTTTCATAATGAATGAGCTAAATCGATGAGGGCAATTATAGGTATTTATAGGAATTTATAGGTATTTATAGGAATCCTTTAGATTCATTTAAAAGAGTGATTTCACAGTTTGCTTGATATTTACAAAACGCTAACAGTATTTTCCAACTTTTAGAACTCTTTACAAAAAAAAAAGAACTCTTTAAGCTAATGATGAAAAATGTTAGATGCCAACTTTAAATGTACAAGGGGGTACACGATTTTTCAAAACTCTCTTAAAAGATGTAGGAGCAACAGTGCTAGAGGGCTGTCTCCAGCCAGTGTCGTTTCCGGAGGGGGGACCCGGCAGGGCTGTGACTCAGCGTCACTCCTCCAGGGCAGGGCCAGACCCGTCTTCCCCTTTAACGACTTCCACCCCCTATTCCCAGCAACTGATACCAGTTACTCATCTCCCAGTCACAGAGCCTCAGTCACGTACACAAATACCTAGATACCCTGGGGTATGGTACTTAACCCCTCTGTGCTCAGTTTATTTATAAAATGGGAACAATACTTACTGCTTCTTCTATTTCTACTTTTTCTTCCACTACTCCCACTACTTTTAATTTATGTATGTTACCTTAGGAAATGCGTGGCTGTGGAAACCATTGTTGTTTATCTGAATACTCACTTAATAGAAAAGGAAGAATGAGAAACCGAGAGGTTAAGCCAGAAGTCAAAGGCCATTTGATAGGTCAGTTGCAAAGCACTAGAATCCTGGAATGCTATCATTTAGCCTAATAACGTCTATTTTCTGGCAGCGACTCAGAGCTCATTGAAGAACCTAGTAGCACAGTTCATAACATCTTTTCCCAACACGAGCCTTGAGAACAGTCCAATTCTTCCATGGATTTGTGTTAACCACTGGCCAGAAGCATCGGTAACCAGAGTAGGGGGCCTTAGACAGGGGTCTTAGGTCTCCATATCCTCAGGCTGCACCCTCCTCCCATAACAGAAGAGTAGTTAACGGCTAAAATCTTCTATCACTTCTTATTTCTTCATTAAATCATACAAATCTTAGATTTTAAGAATCTGATGACTAGAAGGGACTTTAGAATTCAGATTGTCCCCAGGGCGCTGGGTTTCAACTCTTGTTTTCGACTCAGGTCATGATCTCGTGGTTTGTGAGGTGGAGGCGCACATCGGACTCCATGCTGACAGTGTGGACCCTACATGGGATATTCTCTCTCAATCTCTCTCTCTCTCAATCTCTCTCTCTCTCTCTCTCTCTCTCTCTCTCTCTCTCTCTCTCTGCCTCTCCCCTGCTCTCGAGCTCAGTCTCCCCTCTCTCTCTCTCTCTCAAAATAAATAAACTTGTAAAAAAAACTCTCAAAGAAAAAAAAGAAGAAATCAGATTGTCCCTGCTTTGAGGCCCAAACCGTTCCTATCAGTGACTCTGCAGCAAGGTTTCAAAAACGCATTACCACCTCTGTTCTCCTTGCTGGCCCGCCCTTCTGGCAACCTTGAAACAAAGACAGGTGATTAGAGTTGGTGGGTAATGGGAGGTACTGCTGACTAGGTTGAGCCTCAATTCTCCAAATTTTAAAGTTCCTGATCTCCTTTGACTAAAATAAATAATAGTAAAGTCTTATACCTTCTTTTAATGTAAATTTGAAACAATTCTTTGAACAAAAATATAAATTAAAAAAATTGTTTAATGTTTTTTATTTACTATTGAGACATAGAGAAACAACATGAGTGAGGGAGGGCCAGAGAGAGAGGGAGACACAGTATCTGAAGCAGGCCTCAGGCTCTGAACTGTCAGCACAGAGCCTGATGTGGGGCTCGAACCCATGAACTGTGAGATCCTGACCTGAGCCAAAGTCGGCCACTTAACTGAGTCACCCAGGTGCCCCAAATATAAATTTTTTTAAACGTTTATTTATTTTGAGAGAGAGAGAGAGAGAGAGAGAGAGAGCACAAGCAAGGGAGGGGCAGACAGAGAGGGGGACCGAGGATCAGAAGTGGGGCCCTATAATATATGTTTTTAATTTATACTGATCTGCCTCCTTGGGAAGATTCCTCCAAGAGAAACATTCCACCCTGTAATCCACGCCTCCTAGACCCCACATTCCAACACACACTTCTTGGCACCAAGTAGGGTACATGCGGCAAGACCACCAAAGATGAACTGAAAGAGGTGAGAACCAGACACCCAGCAGTGATTAGGCCCAGCGCCTGTACACATTGGCTGGCACTAGGGATGGAGACAGGGGAGGGGCACAGAGGAATTATCTAGAACCAGAGGAGAACTGTAAGGGCGGGGCTGGAGGGAATGGCTCATAAAAGTGCCAATGTTCTTCCCAGCTAACAGAAATAAAGGCAACAGACAGGTCAGAGATTTAAGGTCGGGAAGGTAGGTGGGGAAGAGTCAAACTCACACTTTTCTACAGGATTTCTATTTTGTACCTTTCCGCCACTCCTCTGTCAGCTTGTCCTGTTCTATAGCTGGCCGAGGGCTCTGTGCCATTCCAACGGATAGGTCCTTCACTCTTGCCAGTCCGTCCTTCTTTCCCTTGTTTCAGGTGACTTCACCACAGTCCTGCCAAATTCACCCACCTTAACGTTAGAAGGGCTTCATTTACCATCCAACCCAGTTCTTTCAGGATTTGGACCATGACATCACAGTAAGAAGTGCATTTTACACCCTGACCTGGTACCTGCACAGAGTATACCCAAACCAAGTTTCATGAAACAATCCTTACTTTGCCACAACCATTCAGTGGTTTCAATATTAAAATGGCATGCGTCACTGGCTACATTAGCAACACAGGCTATTAATGGCTCACAATTCATTTTTAAACCCAGACTCATTTCACAGATGAGCAAATTAAAACAAAAGGAAAGGCCCCCAAGTCACACCACCAGTGTCACAACCAGGCTAGAACTCCCAATTTGTCCTGCAAGGAGTCCAATTCCACTCAGAACAAAACCTTTGATTGGACAGGGATTGACTGCTATCTTGGGAGTACCTGGGTGGCTCAGTTGGTTGAACATCTGAACATCGGGACTCTTGATCTCGGCTCAGGTCTTGACCTCAGGGTCATGAGTTCAAGCCCTGCACTGGGTTCCATGCTGGATGTGGAGCCTACTTTAAAAAAAAAATTTTTTTTTAATGCTATGTTTTGGCATGAATGTCTTGCCTATTTTTGTGTGGGCTCTCTGACATGCCCAGTTATGTGATGCCAGACCACTGAGACCTAGCAAATGGAGAAACTTGGGTGAATTAGGAACCCAAAATGCATTTGCTTTCTTTTCTTTCTCTCTTTCTTTTTCTTTTTCTTTCTTTCTTTCTTTCTTTTTTTTTTTAATGCCCAAAGACTTCTACTGCTGCTCCCTGCTGGTAACTGGGGTAGACTGGTCCTCTCATCAGGCAGAGCTGGGTAGGTGGTGGGGGTTGGGGGAGCAGTGGGAGAGGGAGAGTGAAGAGGGGGATGGATGGGCTTTCCTTGACCTCCCTTCCTCCCTTCCTCCATCCCTCCCTCTCTCTCTCCCTTGCTTCCCTCCTTCCCTGAGCAAACCAATATGAAATACCTATTAGTTACCAGGTCTCGTGCTACTTTCTATAGACAGGGCGAAAGAAAGTCTCTTGAGAAACACCTCTGGCAAAGCAATTAAGTTGTAAGCAGTCCATTATAATGCTAGACAGAGGTTAAGGCTTTATGAGAAAGAAGTTTAAGCCTGTATTTAACCCAGGCTGACGAAGAAAGAAGTGATAAGAAAGGCTGCCCTGAGGAGGGACAGCTGAGCTGACTGCAACCTGGTGAAGAAATGGGGAAAGAGGACCCCAGGAGAGACCCTGCTGGGCCAGGGGATGGTCTTGGCCTTTCACAACATTAATGTGTAAACCTCCTAATTTGGGGAAAATCTGCTAAATAGACACTGATTTTCAACTCCTGTCTCTGAATACAGCTGAAAGGGAGAGAGAAAAGAATCCATCAACCCCTACCTGCCCAAACCAGTTTCTGAAGGGACAGAGCTCCCGAGGGGCAGGGGAGAGATAGCACACACCTACCTTGCTCATTCTTTGAATTTTATTGTGTTACACTTTCAGAAGTTATTTGAATTCAGGGATGCCTGGGTGGCTCAGCCAGTTGAGGGTCCGACTTTGGCTCAGGGGATGATCTCACAGTTTGTGAGTTTGAGCCCCATGTCCGGCTTTGTGCTGACAACGCAGAGCCTGGAGCCCGCTTGGAGTTCTGCGTCTCCCTCTCTCTCTGCCCCTCCCCTGTCATGCTCTCTCTCTCTCTCAAAAACAAATAAACATTAACCAAAAAAAAAAGATAGAAATGGTTTGAATTCAGAAATCCCTAGTAAGAATATCCACTGAATATGCAAATGTCACTACTTGGGGATGCTTTAAAAAAAAAAAAAACCCTCCCCACCCCCCACTCAGCCTAGATTAGGAAGCACTTATAGTAGTGCTAGAGGGACAACCTCCACACTCCCATTCCTCCCAGCATTCCCTGGAGAGACTGTGAGCTAGGGCCATTTGTTTAGATAGGACTCTGCCTGCCGCCAAGGCTCAGCCTCTGGCCTTAGGCGACAAAATAAAACAAAACAGGAAAGTCAGGAAGAAGCTAGGGAGCTAAAACTAGACCCTTGAAATATCAAGGCTCTAACCCAGCGATCTTGGAATGAGGACTCTACATACAGGAACAAACAAAAATTATGTCTCAAGATCTAACTTGAAACAATGCCACTTAGTACGTCCTCGGTGATCTTCATGTTGAAAATAATCATCTCTCAGTCTAAAACTGATCCAGACAGTGTTAGAACAGCTAAATGAAAAATTCTGATTATTCTGTGGCTTCCTCAACATACTGTCTTCCTGAGGATCAGCAAATCCATGTAGGTCTTGCTCTACTGTTTGGCTGACCGCCATCATCTACTAAAAATGTCTGAGGTCTTTCTAGCTTGTTTCAACCATTACTTCTTAGTGATGATAAACTTGAAATTCATAAGAAAGCCTGAATTATGCAAGTTGTTTGATTCTGAAACTTCGTAGATCAGTACAAAATGGTGGTTCTCAAGACTTTTACTAAATGGCCTTTAATGCCTATTAATATCAGGATTTTAAAAAACCATATCCTATCTCATATATAACAATCCTAAACAGTAACTATTCTTGTTCCATGAGATTCAGAAGATAGGCAAGGTAGTAAGAGAAAAAGCAATAATTGAAGTCCAAAGGTTCCTCTATTTAGAATCCACGATCTTTCTGTCCTACCACACTGCCTTCCAAACTAAACCAAAGCGGGCTCTAATGTAGTTAACTAGCTAAAAGCTACAAACATCATCCTTAAGGCAGGAGTATAACCAGAAAGGGGCTTTCTGACCCTCTCTGTCTCATTTTCTTTCTGTCTCTCTCACCATCCCTCCTCTCCCTCATTCCTTAGGTGCCCTGCTCTCTTCCCTTATCATCAAACAGAGCTCTCTAGAATGCATTCTACCATAAAGGGTCGGAGCAGCGTTTTCCAACAGGAGTCTGAGACTTTTATTACTCCTCCCATCAAATCTCCCCTCCCGCCACGCACTACTACCCTGGAGACCCCAAAAGGGGTCTGAGAGCTGTTCTCTCCATTTCAAAGGAGTCTAAAAAGAAATTGACAATTCTTTTTATGCTACTCAGATTCATTTGTTTTTGTCTGGTGTCCCATCAACTCAGGGTAGTAGGCCTGGCTGTCTTATGGGAATTGAATTAATCAATAATGGATACAATCTGGCAGGTTGAAATCTTTGGAAGCACTGAGATCCACCCCTGAATGTTACAGAGCAGTGAAAGGTTAGGGCTTGCAATTTAATCTCCATTAACAGTCCTAATCGGAAGGGATCAACTCTTTAGTAAAACATTCAAGCAACACTGCCATTGTGCTGGAGAAGGGTATGGATTAAAGGCTGAAGTTATGTTGACCTGGATATCTAGGTCAACAGATATCTAGAACAACAATGAAGCAGAAGCGATAGACCACAGTAGTTAAGGTAATGGACTTTGACGGCAGAGAGACACTCTTCAAATCCTGACTCTGTCACTTGTTAAGAGTTATTGACCAAATTATTGAACTTTGTACATCAGTTTTCTCGTCTGTAAAATAATCGTAACCATCTCCTAGGATTGCCAACTGGATGCAATGGCATAATGCGTTTGGAGTGCAAGATGCCTCACACTCTAATAACTGCTCAAGAAATGCACATGAGGGGTGCCTGGATGGCTCAGTCGGTTAAGCATCTGAGTTTAGCTCAGGTCATGATCTCACAGTTCGTGGGTTCGAGCCCCGCGTTGGGCTCTGTGCTGACAGCTCAGAGCCTGGAGCCTTTCTTCCGATTCTGTGTGTGTCTCTCCCTCTGACCCTCCCCTCCTCACGCTGTCTCTTTCTCTCTCTCAAAAATAAATGAAACATTAAAAAAAAAAAGAAATGCTCCCTTAAATTTGTTTCAAAGGACTATAACCCAAATTGGTCTTCTGCTGTGACACGGGACATCTCCTCCTCCCTCATCTGCCTATTTCCTTTTCACCCCCTGAGTTAATTGGATGTTTTGGCTGATGGAACAAAAGCAGAAGGAAAGTGTAGTCTGGGTCCGAAGGCCAAGCAGCAATCTTCGCCCTGAGTGAGGGCTATGGCTGCCTATGGTATAGAGGGCATGGACACAGAGAGGACGGTGAAGGACAGAGCAAAATAAAGGTCCTGTTTGCAGGAAGTTCACAGTTGGAACCAGGAGTCACGCTTAGAAAAGAGAGCCACCAAAACCAGACTCAGGTAAGTATAAGTGTTGAATGCCTAAGTGCTAGGAGGGAAAGCCTTCCTTTAACAGCAGTGGACTCAGACTCACGGTGGGTGACTGGTCAAGGAGAGTGTGCAGTGCTGTGCCTTCACCTCACTGAAGCTCCTTTTATCCCCCCAAGCCACCCCCCGCACCCTGCCCCGCCAGCTGCCCTAGTAATAATCGCCCTAAAGTACTAGGTCAATCATGTCACTCCTCACCTAAACGCTTGTGACACCTATGGAACTAAGCGCAGACTTTGTAGCCTCTCCAGTGTGAACCCAACTTATCACCCACGCTCGCTTGTCACGTGCTAGATTGTGGTACTCCTTGTCCCGTGAGCTCGTCCTGAGCTCTAGCTCCTCTGCACCTTCCTTTCTCCTCCTCCTCCTTTTTAAAGATTTTATTTTTCAGTCATCTCTACACCCAGCATGGGGCTCAGACTTTCAACCCCTAGACCAAGAGTCCTGAGCTCCACTCAGGCTCCCCCTTCCTTTTATTCTTTACTCTCTCTCTGGAATGTCCTCTCGTTCTCTCCCATCTCAAACGCCACTCCTGCCTTAGAAGCTTCCTCTAATCCTCCCCCAATTCCCCCAACATTCCCCCCTCTGAAACTTGGGGATGGGAGGTTCTCTGTAAGTTTGGTTTTCTACCAGTTATCAGATTGTTAACTGCTTAAGGGTAGGTGAAATGTCTAACTGGAGGGTCTCTTCTGCCAGCACTTAATAAGTATTCAAGAAGTGATTGCTGAATTGAATCAGAGCTGAATAACCTTCCTTCCCCCTCCAGCCCCTCTTCATGTTTATAGTCCTAACAATGCTCCTCCAAGGGAAACAGAATTGATTCTTCCTATTTTACAGAGCAGGATACTGAGGCCTGGAGAATAAAAATAATTGGTCCAGAGGGGCTTGGGAGTAAGAGTGCAACAGAGGCCAATGCAGACATGTCCATAGCAAAGCAAACCCAGTGGTGATTTTGCTCGTCATTCTGTTTAGTCTCTCTTGTTTCCAGGCTACAGTGACTGCCCAGAATGGATTACACACTGACTAGCAATGGTCAGTCTCTAGGCCTGGGGTGAAGTAATAAGTCTCTTTAACTCTGTCCTCAAAGAGAATTTTAAAAACTAAAAAGAAGGGCACTTGGGTGGCTCAGTTGGTTGGACGTCCCAATTTTGGCTCAGGCCATGATCTCACAGTCTGTGGGTTTGAGCCCCACGTCGGGATCTGTGCTGACAGAGCCTGGAGCCTGCTTCGGATTCTGTGTCTCCCCCTCTCTCTGCCTCTCTCCCATTCACGCTCTGTCTCTCTCTGTCTCTCAAAAATGAATACATGTTAAAACAAATATTTTTTGAAGTAAAAAGAAAGAGGAAAAGAAACTTTGTTCCCTGAGAAATGGAGAAATGTACTGCAACATAAAATCATACACGGCTTTAAAATTCCATGTTTTTCTTCTCTGGAGATAACCCAGGACGGCCTGTCTCTACTGTTTCTCATCATATAAACTGCTTTGCTTGAAAGATAAGTGGGGATAAATTAAAAAAAAAAAAAGATAAGTGGGGGTAAATATAGCAGCAGTATCTCTGATGTAACAGTCTCTGACCTGGCCTAGACATGTCCTTGACATTGTCCTTCAGAAAGGAAAAGAGAAGGAGAGAAAGCAGGTCCTTGCTACTGTGTGTAAGACACACTGCCATTCCCAGCCATTATCAGGGTGCAGGAGACTGAGGAGTATAAAGAATAAAAATAAAGGAGTGAAGGATGCTAGTGACTGGTCAGGTTTCCCGTGTCTGGCTGCCTGGCAGGCAGCAGGCCAGGGCCAGAGCCAATCAGTGGTATTTACCAAGGTGGACGTGGCCCGAAGCCCTGCCCTGGAAACCACACTCAGCTCCACTTGCACTTCTGCCCACTGCGTTTTGCAAAGTGTCTTGCCTAAAATATGCTGTAGGTTACTGAATCCCACTTTCTCCTTATTCTTTCCAGGCTCTTTTTCCTTCAGGCAACAACTTAAGGACAGCAATAATGAAACTGTAATTTGAAAGTGGGCAGAACTCACACCAATATGATCATTGTGGTTACCTCTGGTGAGAGGTCTGTGTGGCGGGGGGCGGGAGGAGGGTGCTGGGAGGAGGGCGGCGTGAACGCCCCAGGGCTCTTGGCTCTGGACAGTTGGACTCTTTCACAATGAGAATGAATTAGTGAAGGAAATGATGGATTGAGAAACAGCCCACCTGTGATTTATCCTTCGTTTCAGCATAGTATAGCTCTCAATTCCCCTCAAGTAAAGTATCTATTAGGTAGGTTAACTGAGACGTTCTTACTTCCAGTGTCTAGGATAACATCTCTTTTTAAAAAAAATTTACATCCCTCATGTAAAATTTCAATAATGTGCCACATATATATGTAACTTATGTCTGCATAAACCATTTACAGTGATTTTATATGCATACATACTTCCATCTATCCATTTCTTTTTTTAATTTTTAAAAAATATTTATTTATTTTTGAGAGAGAGAAAGAGAGAGAGTGCAAACAAGGGACGGTCAGAGAGAGAGGGAAACACAGAATCTGAAACAGGCTCCAGACTTGGCGCTATCAACACAGAGCCCAACGCGGGGCTTGAACTCAAGTCCTGAGATCATGACCTGAGCCAAAGTCAGACACCTAACCGACTGAGCCACCCAGGCGCCCCATATCTATCCATTTCTATCGATTACCTATTTCCTTGTTTTCTTAATAAGATACAAATAAGAGACGCTGGTGATCCCACTGGCGTGAGTGCCCACTGCCTTCTGAAGACCACTGGTCAAATGAAGAGCGTTCCGCTGCCCCTCCAGTTAATGTACACATTCACGTACACAAGATCCCTCATGCAGCACCTGGCATGTGCTAGCTGCTGTATCAGAACTGGGACGGCTTTCCTCCTCCCACTTTGTCCACAGAAGACGACAGAGTTGACACAGAAGAATTTTGAAGAATTTCAGCGTGTCAGCCTCTGGCCTCGGAAAGTTAAAGCTAGGAAGTGTTAGATATGATTTCACCGATTTTCCTCTCAAGGTGAGGCCCCGGGAGAGTTGTTTATTTAATAAAGACTACAAATCCCCTGAGTGGCAGAGTCAAGTGTCCTAATGACTTTTCTGAACTTCCACTTGTACCTCTGGCTCATGTCCAAACTAGTTACAAGGACAAAATTGCCAATTTTTAGATTAACTGTCTTCTCTCTTCCCTTCTCTTAGTGTGTCTGGTTTAGAACATTTATTTTGTACCTACCTAGATAAGCCTGTAGGAGTAAAGCCTCAGAGGAGATACAAATGCAATAAAATCTTTTTTTAAGCTTATTTATTTTGAGAGACAGAGAGACAGCAAATAAGGGAGAAAGCTGCAGAGGGAGGCAGAATCCCAAGCAGGTTCCTTGCTGTCAGTGCAGAGCCTAATACGGGGCCAATTCGGGGCTCAACCTCACGAAATCAAAAGTCCAAAAGTCAGATGCTTAACCGACTGAACCACCCACAAGCCCTGGCAATAAAATCTTTAATAATCAAGTACTGGGCTTAAGGCATTCTGACTTCCCCCAAAGCACAGTATACATAGCAAACAGCAGGTGTGGTTTATTATTACTATTATTAGCATTATTAACATCATCATCCTTGGGGATCCTTGGGGTCTGTCTTCTGTGTGTGAATAGGTTTTTAATAATGCAATATCAGAGGCATGTGGCTGGCTCAGTGAGTCTGGCTCAGTGAGTCAAGTATGTGACTCTTGATCTCAGGGTCATGAGTTCGAGAGTTCCAAGTGGGTGTAGATTACTTTTATTTAAAAAATAAAGCACTTTAGGGCCATCTGGGTGGCTCAGTCAGTTAAACATCTGACTTATTATTTCAGCTCAGGTCATGATCTCACAATTCATGAGTTTGAGCCTCGAAATGGGCTCTGTGCTGACAGCTCAGAGCCTGGAGCCTGTTTCAGATTCTTTGCTTCCCTGTCTCTCTGACCCTCTCCCGCTCACGAGCGCACGCACGCATGCTCTCTCTCTTTCTCTCTCAAAAATAAACTTTTTTAAATTAAAAATCAGTCAATCAATCAACCAATCAATAAAGCACTTCAAAAGCCTGAGCAGCTTCGCACCTGGGAGCCAGCACCCGGATGCTAAGCCTTTTCTGCAAAGGATGGGCAGGACTTCCGGGAGGCTAGTCCCCAGCCCCCAGCTTGCTGCCTGGGGCAAGCTCCTGGAAAAGTTTACCTAACTTCCACCTAGAAAAACAGAGCTCTTCTCTGGAATTCAAGCACAGTTGGGAGAGGTCAGAGAAATTCACAGCCTGGGGCCCCTTGTCTGTCCGCCTGGTGCCAAAACAACCACGTATTCTGCTTTCTGCTTTGCAGCTTATAAGGCACAGTGAGAGGCTGGGGATCTGGATAACAGGCCGGTTTTACAAAGCAAAACAAAGAAAGAAACAACAACAACAAAACGGAGAAAAGGAAGTGAAGAGGAAGGAAAAGATACTAATATGCCTTGAGAGCCGCGGTGTCCTAGACGTCAGCCACCTGTCAGCCACCTCCTATCCCTAATCTCTTTCACAACCTCTCTTCCCCCCAAAAGTAAGAGTTGCCCCCATTTCATAGAAACCAAAGCTCACAGGCCAGGCAGCACATCTGGGGACACACAGCAACCAAGTAGCAGACCCAGAAGTTGAACCCACCCTCTCTGACCCCTGATCTAGTGGGCGCACCTTCCACAGCCCCACATGAGGAAACTGAATCCCAGAGCATTTTGTGGGCCCTGCAGAAGGTCACATAGCTAGTAAATAGCAAGGCTGGCATCTGCCTGTAGCCCTGATCTCACACTTGAGGTAGATCTTCTGTGTTTAACAAGATGTTTTGTTTGCTGAGGGGAAAGAAAAAGTGGGGTGGAAGAAAGGAGATGTCACACATGAAATGACCTGTTTAGATTAGATTAGATAACCAGTTCGGGGTGTGGTTCTCAGGGAGAGGTCCTTAAACCAAAAGTCACACAATGAAATCCCGAATCAGATTAACTAGTAGGTTATGAAACCAAGTAAATCCAGGAGGCTACACTGAGCAGACGACAGAGTCTTCTGTTTTCCTTCCTCAGCCTTAATCAATCTTTAAAACAACTAAGTTTTTCAAATGAAATGATACATGTTCACAATGCAAAATTCAAAAGATGCAGAAGATATAATGTGAAAAATCACTTACCCTCCCTCCTCTGATCTCCCAAGCCAGCTTGACCACTACTACTTATTTCCTCTGATGATTTTGTTCTCCCCATTCTCATCCTCAAAACATACTGTAAGGGTCTCCAGGCACCTTGATTCAGCCTAAACACAGAGGGCTCTAGGTAGTAGAAAACTGTTCATGAGTGCGATGGTAAGTGTGGAAAGATCCGATGCCTTGTCTGAAATACATCTCCACCAGCCTCGTACCACTTTCCCTTCAAACTAGCAGGAAATTAGCACACACTCCCCCACCACTGTTAATCATTGCACTAAAGCAAAGATGAGAGGGGCTCCTGGGTGCTTCAGTTGGTTAAGTTTCTGACTTTGGCTAAGGTCACAATCTCATGATTCAAGCCCCACATTGGGCTCTGCAGCTTGGAATTCTCTCTCTCTGCCCCTTCCTCTGCTCATGTGCTCGCTCGCTCTCTCCCTTTCTCTCTCTCTCAAAAGAAATAAATGAAACTTAATATTTTAAAGCAGAGATGAGGGTATTACCTCCAGAACCACACAGGAAAAGGGAAATGGTCAAACTCTTGCCTAAAGGGCTTCCCGTTCATCAACCTAATAATTATTTCCTCTGATGATTTTGTTCTCCCCATTCTCATCCTCAAAACATACTGTAAGACTTAATAGATGGAGGCAGAGACAAGAGGAAGGAAAGAGATCAAGTTATGGAACCAAGGAAGCCTTTATTGGGATCTGCGATTCCCGGGCGAGGTTCCATGACCCCAGGAGTGGGGAGTCAGGGAAGTCGCACCTGGTTTGGGAGGTGCGGGGGTTTTTATGGGTGAAGGGGTTCCGGGTTTGATCTTGGGAGGGCAGATTATCAAATAAGGGCCTTTCAGGGACATGGCGGGATGGGATAGGTTGCCTCCTCTGTCAGGGTGATGGGAAGCTGGAGCTTCATGATTGGCTGTTTTCAAACTGGCACGGGACATTCCTGGTCTGCAGGTGAGGGTGGGGGTCGTCGGTGTTCAGTGTTTTTCTCCAACCCGCAGCAGAATGGCCGCTCGGTCGCCTTCTTAAGGTAACTCTTACACATACACCCAACCGCAAGGAAGCCTTGAGGGGCCCTCACTAAGGCAGATCTAATTTTAGGATTTTAAATGTGATACATTTTTCCAGCAGCCCCACATTTTCTAGAAGGGCCAGCTTGACACAAATGAGATTTTGCCTACGGGTGAAATGTGAGGAATGTATAATCAAAAGGCTTCCTCCCCTTCCCAGTGCCCTGCCACTGACCTCCCAAGAGCATAATTTATGAAGACCCTTGCCCTCTGCTCCCCTTTTTCTTTTCTTTTCTTCTTTTTTTTTGTTTCAATTTTTAAATTTATATTCTAGTTAGTTAACATATAGTATAATATTAGCTTCAGGAGTAGAATTTACTGATTCATCACTTACATATAACACCTAGTGCTCAACACAAGTGCCGTCCTTAATACCTATCACCCACTTAACCCATCCTTCCCAACCTCCCTTCCAGCAGCCCTCAGTTTGTTCTCTATAGTTAAGAGTCTTCCCCATTTTTCAAAGTAAAACGATGACCAGGGGCGCCTGGGTAGCTCAGTTGGTTAAGCCTCCGACTTCGGCTCAGGTCAGATCTCACGGTCATGGGTTCCAGCCCCGAGTCAGGCTCTGTGCTGACAGCCAGCTCAGAGCCTGGAGCCTGCTTCTGGTTCTGTGTCTCCTTCTCTCTCTGCCCCTCCCCCTCTCATGTTCTGTCTCTCTCTGTATCAAAAGTAAATAAAACATTAAAAAAAAAAAAAGTTTAAAAGTAAAACGATGACCAGAAAAGGGAGGGGAGGGGAGAAGCTCTCTTCGGATGCTATCAACTTTCCCCCGTTAATCAGGTCTACTTCAGATTTGCAGTTGAAAGGGTAAAGGACCCAGAGTTTACAACTCTTTTGTCTGTGTCTTTCCAATTCAGAACAAAGGCTTTGTCCACCTCTGCTGCTAAAGGTTCTGTCCTGTTTCTACCCTTCTTTGGCAAACTCCTGTAACAAATTATCTGCACTCACAGTTATTTTCAGCTCTTAACTTCCAATAATTCAGTTTTGGTCTCTACTGAGAATGTAATTAGGGGTCATTATCTACTCTGGAATAGGTGGATTCAAATATCCCTTCTCAGGCTTGATGGACATCCAGAGTCTCATTCAATTTGTTACTGCAAATCACACTCTAAGGGATGGTTCTTTTTATTTTTAATAAGTTAAAAAATTTTTAATTACATGGTTAGGATAGCAACATTTATATAGTTCTACATAAAAGGCAGAAAAAGTTACCACAATGCCACTACCCTTAAAAAGATAAACATTTTTTAAAAGTTATGTTTCCAGGGCACTGGCTCAATAAATTATAGTTCATCTTATGGAAGGTTCTGCAACATTTGAAAACAATGAGATAAATCTGTGCATCTGAAAAAACTCCCATAGTAAATGTCAAATGAAAATACTGTGGTGTATAACAATATCTATAATGCAATACTATCTTTGTATGTTTATAAATATATGTCATGCTGGGATAGGTAAGCGAATTTTCTGGAAGGACATACAAGACACATTCAACAGCCACTACTTACAGACTCTAGAAAAAAGGAATGGCTGATATGAAAAAGAATTTTACTTTTCTATTTATACTTTCCTGGATGGAGTCATTTGTTTACCACGTAACTTAAAAAATAAAGACCATCTAAAACAAAAGTTGGAGCACCTGGGTGGCTCAGTCAGTTGAGCATCCAACTTCAGTTCAGGTCATGATCTCGCGGTTCATGGGTTAGAGCCCTGCGTCGGGTCTGTGCTGACAGCTCAGAGCCTGGAGCCTGCTTCAGATTCTGTGTCTCCCTCTCCCTCTAACCCTCCCCTGCTCATGCTGTCTCTCTCTCTCTCAAAAATAAATAAAACATTAAAAAAATTTTTAAACAAAAGTTATCTTTGTGCACAATTTTTTTGGATAAATAAAATAGTTAAATGTCTATACATGCAACATGTGAAGTTCATTGATTATGTAGTTAATATTTAAAAAGAAGTTTATTACATTTGAAAAGCATTTGAAGGTTAAAGAGAGAGAGAGAGATAAACCAAGAAACAGATTCTTAACTATAGAGAACAAATGGTTAGCAGAGGGAGGTTGGTAGGGAGGAGGGTGAAATAGGGGATGGGGATTAAGAAGTGCACTTGTGATGACCGCTGAGTGTTGTTTGCTAGTGTTGACTGGTTAAATTCACACCGGAGGGCCGCCTGGGTGGCTCAGTCGGTTGAGCAGCGGCTTCAGCTCAGGTCATGATCTCATGGTTGTGGGTTCATGATCTCATGGTTGTGGGTTCGAGCCCCGCGTCGGGCTCTGTGCTGACAGCTAGCTCAGAGCCTGGAGCCTGCTTCAGATTCTGTGTCTCCCGCTCTCTCAGACCCTCCCCTGCTCGCACTGTCTCTCTCTGTTCCTCAAAAATAAATAAAAGACATAAAAAAAAATTAAAAAAAATAAATAAATTCACACCAGAAACTAACATAACACTGTATGTTAACAAGTATTTGAAGGTAAATTTGACTTCATTCTATACAAATTCACAAGATTATATGATAACTTTTGAGAAATGATAACCAAAACATACATTAAGCATTACTTGTCATAGCTTAATAATTTCAAAAGAAAAATTATACAAAATTCTGCCAACATTTTACAGCAAATTTTGATATTTGATTTGGGATGTCACTATATGTTTTTAATTTTTTAAGTGTTTATTTTTGAGAGAGAGAGACAGAGCCCAAATGGGAGAGGGGCAGAGAGAGATGGAGACAGAAACCGAGGCAGGCTCCAGGCTCTGAGCACAGAGTCTGATGTAGGGCTCGAACCCACGAACAGTGAGATCATGACCTGAGCCAAAGTCAGATGCTTAACTGACTGAGCCACCCAGGTGGCCCTGGATGTCATTATATATTTTAATATGTACATAGGATACTACAAAGAACACAACAAATGCTTAGAGCACAAAGGCTCTTAAAGTAGACGTGGGTAGCATAACACTCCAAACTATATAAAGAATAAATCCACATTTAATTCTGCTTTCACTATTGCCCTCCCTCCTTACTCTGGCTTCAGCTTCTACAAAGCAGTAGAATGTCTGCTGATAAACCAGGTAAGGCCTGCTTTTCTTTCCATTGTCTTTAAGAAAGATACTTTTTTTTAAAAAGTATGGTATGTGAATTATAGCTCAATGGAAATAAAGATAATTTTCATGCTGGAAGGGGAAGAACAAACATAGGTAAGAAATTTGAAATTCCACAGAGGTGAAATAATATGAGGTATTCTGCCACTTTTAGCAAAGCAAGATTTCTAGTCCCAAACACTGAAAGGTGGTGAAAGAAATTCCCAGTGTGATTACAAACCACAAATGAAAATATAAAACATTATTTTGACAGTGGGGAAAGTGTCAGAAGGTGAGACGTATTGATTTTCAAGTGTGAATAAGGCCTTCTTTTAAAGATAGAAGATTGGTCAAACTGTTTAGTTTAAAGTAGTTGCCTACCTAAAGAGTATTACTCTTTTCATTATAAATATTTGGTACTACTTCAAAATTGCTTGTATATAATAACTAAACCTTATTCAAAAAGTGTTTTTGGCTGTGGTGCCTGCCACTCTTGATGTTGGGGTTGTGAACTCAAGTCCCACATTGGGTGTAGCCATTATTTAGACGTCTTTTTTAGAAAGTGGGGTTTTTCTGTGTGTAAAAAAATAAAATCCTAAAATTTATAGTCTGAAAATCTTCAGTGACCCCTGGGAGATTTTGGTATGAATTATTTAAAAATTTTTTAAAAGAGGGGGTGCCTGGGTGGCTCAGTCGGTTAAGTGTCCGACTCTGGACTTTGGCTCAGGTAGTGATCTCACAGGTTTGTGAGTCTGAGCCCCACATCAGGCTCCGCGCGGACAATGCAGAGCCTGCTTGGGATTCTTTCTTTCCTTCTTTATCTACCCCTCTGCAGCTCAAGCTCACTCTCTCTCTCAAAGTAAATAAACTTTAAAAAAAAAGTTTTTATAGGTGTTTTATGAGCACTTAAATGAATTGACTCTACGAACCAATATGGATCCACTAAGGGTAAGTTCACTGACTGAACAAATATTTACTGTGCACTTACTTTCTGGTCATGGTTACTGTGCAAGGCACTTAGGATGAAGCAGAAAACAAAACAGGTATGTTCCTGCCCCTGTGGAACTCTACGGAGGAAGACAAACGATATCAAAAATCATGGCATAATTACAACTTGTGGTAAGTGCTATGGGAGCAAACATAGGGATTTATGTGAGCACGTAATTAGAGGAGCTGGCCTCTTTGCAGGAGAGGGCAATGCTAGCGAAATCCTCTGTGAGGAGGCAGCATATAATCAGCACCCTGAAGGATGAGTAGAATTTAGATAGGCAAAGTGCGGGGAGTGCTACAGAGACAATCCAAAAACCACCTGTGAAAAACGCATGAGGCAGCAATAAACTTGGCATTCTAGAGGAAGGAGAAAAAGCTGATGTGGCTGGAACAGTAAACAGGAGGTGAGTACAAGAATGAGACTATCCAAGTAATTAAGAGCCATACCACACAAGCTATTTCCTTTTTTTTTTTTTAAGTTTTTGTTTATTTAAGTAATCTCTACACCCAATGTGGGGCTCAAACTTACAACCCCTACATCAAGAGTTATGCGCTCTTCCAACTGAGCCAGCCAGGAGCCCGTGGCTATTTCTTTTTTTGAAATGATGACAGGACAGGTAGATTAAAGAAATACAAAGACTCACTAAATTTATTTTCAGCAAGACAATTGATCAAAGCACTTGGGAAGAACCACAGTTACCAGTTTTATAACCACATTCGGTCCCAAATCCAACCACTTCTCCCCTATCTCTGTCTCCTCCCTAGATGAGGCCACCACCATTTCTCTCCTGGGCCACTGTTTTCACTTTTATCCCCTCCCCACCCCCCTAATCCATTCTCTGTACAGCAGCTGGAGTGATCTAAAAACTAACTTATACCAATTGAGTTATTTGCTTAAAATCCTTCAGGGGCTTCTCATTTGTAACAGTTGGGTTCTCCACACACGTGGAGACCAAGTTTGGGATCCAAGATGTATATCAGGGTTTAACAACTCCGAATGGAAAGAAGAGGAAGCAGGACTCGGCAGAGGAAGAAATCAAACAGTGATGCAGACCCAATAAAGCTTGGGCTGACCCATCAGGGAACCCAAGAATGAGTACTAATGGTCAGAATTGTGTGGTGCAAGATCAAAATGATCAAAACGATTGAGCCTTTATGTCCCCGCCCACTCAGTCAGACACAGGCCGTTCTAAGCAAGGTATGTCCTCAGCCAGCAAGGCTCTCTGCACCTAAGGTAACCCTGAAAGAGCTGTCAGCTCAAGGCTCTTTGCTGACCACACTCTTCATTTCTAGGCATCAAGCACTTCCATAAAGGCATATCTGGCTGTTGCATCTTCTTAACCATTTCATCACTGCATTTGGACATGTCAGACTTCAAAACCCTGAATGATCTGGCCCTGTCTACCTCTCCTCCACTTGCTTCTGTTCCCAATGGACTATCGGTACACTAGCTTGCTGGTTCCTTGAAGCTTATCCCCTCCTCAGGGTCTTTGCACTTGCCTCAGTGTTACAGTCCCAGTCTTCAGGTGGCTACTCCTTCTGAAGTTGTCTGCCTCCCTCCTCAGCACTCCCTATCATGTTGCCCTGTCTCACTTCCCTCAGGCACTTACTAAAATTATCTAGATTAATTGATTTTTATTTACACTGGCCTCATCAACTAGAATGTAAATTCCATGAGGGTATGGATTTGGCCTGTTAGGTTCACTGCTTCATCCCCAGTCAGTACCTAGAACATAGTATGCCTTCAATAAATATTTGTTAAATTGCATTCAGATGAGGAACAGAAATGTACGCCAAATGACACTACAGAGACATTAAACAACTTGCCCAAATACTATTTATTACTGCATTAAGGTTAACTTGAAGGGAGATCTCTAATTGTCTGATACAAATCTGTCTGGTCCTGTCAAACGGGTAAATGTCAATGATTTGTGTAGACAAAAATGGTGTGATCATCCAAATTTCTGACGTAAAAAGCTGGGAGTATTCATAGCTACTGTATTGGATGACAGGTTTCAGATTCAAAAATACCTGAAAGTCCATCAAAAACAGAATGGGTAATTAACCTGAAAGTCCATTAAAAACAGAACGGGTAATTAATTGTAGTGTATTATTCATACAACGAACTATTGTGCAGCAATGAAAACGAGTGAACTGCTGGTATCTGCCACACAAAGAAACCTCACTAAGGTCATGATGAAGGAGGAGAGAAACCAGACACACAAAAGAAGGGTATGTCCATTATGATTCTATTTCTATATATTTCAAAATCAAGCAAAACTAATCTGTGGTTCTCTTAAGGAAAGAGGAAGAGAGCAATGATTGGGAGGGGCATGAGGAAGGCTTCTGAGGTGTCTATTTCTTGACCTCGGTGGTGGTATATTTAGATGTGTTTACTTCGCAATAATTCATTGATCTGTGTACTTATGATTTGTCCACATTTTTAATTGTATATTATACATCAATTTTAAAGTTGAGAGTAAAAAAGACCTGACAAGTATATTTAACACTTTTTTTTAATGTTTATTACCTATTTTTGAGAGACAGAGACAGAGCACAAGCAGGGGAGGGGCAGAGAGAGAGGGAGACACAGAATCCAAAAACAGGCTCCAGTCTCTGAGCTGTCAGCACAGAGCCTGACATGAAGCTTGAAACCACAAACCATTAGATCATGACCTGAGCTGAACTCGGAGCCCCAACCGACTGAGCCACCCAGCTGCCCCATTGTAGTTCTTGATTCCAAAGGAAAGAGTTTTAGTATTTTGCCAGTTAGGATTATAATTGTTGTTGATTTGTAGTAGATAATTTTTATTATATTTAAATAGTTTCCTTTGATCTCTTGTTTCACAAGGGTTTTATTAGAATAATTGCTATAATATCTATTGCTACAGGTATATAGGATAAAGAGTATTTTCATGTGTTACTATTGA
>NC_043707.1:48898528-48919468 GCF_006229205.1 Suricata suricatta
ACTCACAAACCATGTGATCATGACCTGAGTTGAAGTCGAATGCTTAACCAACTGAGTCACCTAGGTTGACCTAGAGATTTTTTTTAATGTTTATTTTTGAGAGAGAGAAAGGCAGAGAGGATCCGAAGCAGGATCTGTGCTGAGAGCAGAGTCTGATGTGGGGCTCAAACTCACAAACTGTGAGACCATGACCTGGGCCAAAGTTGGACACTTAACCAACCAACAGAGCTACCCAGGTGCCCCTGATTTAGAGAGATTTTATATAAGAAATTGTTTTAGGTAAAAGTGAAAGGCAGAAATGTAGTCAGTTATATTTTTAAAGTATTTATTTATTATTTTGAGAGTGATAGGAGTGTGAGTGGGGGATGGGCACAGAGAGAGGGAAAGGGAGAATCCCAAGCAGGCTGTGCACTGTCAGGGCAGAACCCCACATGCAGCTTGAACTCATGAACAGTGAGATCATGAGCTGAGGTGAAATCAAGGGTCAGAAGCTTAACTGACTGAGCCACACAGGCATCCCTAGTCTTTTCTTAAATTACAAAAAAAAAGTTTACTTTGAATATGCGTACATTTGTATTTATATATATACAGAACATAGAGAAAAAATATTAAATAGATTGATAAAATGGTTGTATAGGGGTAAGAGTTGTTGACAAAGGAGGAGGGACAAAGTGGTGGTCGATGTGACAAAATAAAATAAGAGCTAAAACTCTATATGAGTTATATATCAACTGAAAAGTCAAATGAAATCTCAGGGACATTAAAAATTGTAACATGTCCAAATCCAAGGGTGTAACAATCACAGTGTACTTTATGCTCTTCGGATCAAACCTAGTATATTGTGTCAATTTCTGGACACCACACTAAAAATAAATATCTTTCCTGCTCCTCAAAAAAATTGTTGTTTTGAGGGGGCACCTGGCTGGCTCAGTAGGTGGAGCATCTGACTTTTGATCTCAGGATCTTGAATTCAAGCCCCACATTGGGCAAGGAGCCTACTTAAAAGAGTTTTTCTTTTTATAAGAGGAATGGTCAAGAATTAGGTAAACCTGGGTTCCAATTTCTTTTCAGCTACTTACTTAACTGTGTGACCTTGGCAAATTACTCAATCCCTCTATGCCTTCGTTTCTTCATCTGTGCAATGGGGCAATTATAGTTCCTATCTCTCAGATTTATTGTAGAATAATTCTATATGCATTCTAGGACTGGTATCTAGAATAAGCCCAATAAAAATAATTAAGGTTGTCAGTTAAGGTAAATATTTATTGTGAAAATTAGAATCTACATAGAAACAAGAAAATTTGAAAATAACCATGCAATCTTACCTTCCTGAGTAAACTACTATTAACTTTTGGATGTTTATCCATTACTCGATGCGATCTGAAAAAAACATTATGAGTGATGATACTCAGGACAAATTAGAGGCCACCCAGTGGTGCAAAGGGGTGTCATATGGACAAGGGGTAGACATTTTCTGTGCAGCTGCAAAGAACGAGTCTTGCAAGCGGCAAGAGTCTTGATGAAAGCTGTCCAACACCATGGGGAGCACCTCATTATACTAAATAGCTGAGTCATGGCTGGTGGCCATTTGCTACAAAAGCTAAGGAAGAAATGCTGGCGTTGGAAGACAGGTCAAGCTAAATGACTTCTAGAACTCTTCCTAACTCTAACGTAAGATCAAGAAATACTTTTTGGAGGAATAGATATATATTAGATTCACAGCCTTCATTAAACAATTTGTGTGGTTTTAACCGTAATATCGGGTGGTAAGAACAGTTCTCAGCTCCCATTAAAGTTAGTAGGAAATTCCTAGCATAGGTCAGGGCAGAGGAACTCTCCCAGAACAACACTGAGGACGTGCAATTCCACCAATTAATCACATTCAAATGGAGAAAGAAACTAAAGGGAGGGGCAGGCTTGAAAAGAGTTACATCTTATCTTCAGGTACCGTTTGTCTGCTTTCCTAATGCTTAGGGTCTCTTCCTCGGAACAGTTTCTGACCTGGCAGAAATTCATAGTAATTACTCAGGGGGAAAGGAAAGGAGAAAACAACAAACAAAAAATACATTAATGTGGGTGGGTAAAAAAAAAATTTAAGAACGTGGTGTTGGTGGGAGAGAAGAATAAAGGCCTATGTACGACCCACCCAAGTGCTTTTGATGTTTGAGCAATTATTATCTTATTATTTTTCCTGCTATAGATGCAGCTGCAATTTATGTAACAGGATGTTTAAAAAGATTAAAGAGAAGCTGTAGTAGAGTTCTGAGGTGATAAGAGTCCTTGGAATATGTATTTATGGACGTTTAGAATATAAGTTCCTGTACATTCTTAGAATAAACCATCTATTTGTTTTTCTTTTGCTTTTTTTTAAAGAAACAAGTAAAATTTGTATTTCAATATGGCTGCTTCCTGCCCACAAGTGATATTAAAAAAAACAGAGCAAAGACAGCAAACAAATAATAGAGCAAAGAGAGGTTGGTGATGGTTCAGTCTGTTATCTGTGCTGCTTTTTAATCAGCTTTGACTTTTAGGTCCAAGATATTTTATCACTATATTAAGATAAGTGTTTGGAATTTATCTAGATTAAACCTGTTTATCAGCAAATGGATTATTCTATTGCTCAAGCAGGAGAGTTGCATGGAATTTGTGTCTACAATAACTAGTCTGATATGAAAATTAAAGAAAAATTTTTGGTAGAAGAGCTTGTGTATTGAAGTTGAAGTGAGTTAAATTGGGTTAGAAGAGTGTTCTATAGGTGTCTCAAACACAGAGAATGACTCATCAGTATTCAAGACTTTTTACAGTATGGGCTGCTACCTTATTTTCATCATAAATTGGCACTAGGCGCCAAATAAAAAGGGCTTTGAGGCATATTCTCAGAATTTCTGATTAGTCATGTAAAAATTGGTTGTTAATTTTAATTCTTTCTCCTAGCAACCTAGGCCAACCTTGTGTGTGGTTGTGTATTATCTGTACATAATTATTTATAATTTTTTTCTGTTGAAGAATAAGGAGGACGGGCGCCTTGATGGCTCAGTCAGTTAAGTGTCCAACTTCAGCTCAGGTCATGATCTCATGGCTCGGTTCGTGGGTTCAAGCCCCACATTGGACTCTGTGCTGACAGCTTGAAACCTGGAGCCTGTTTTGGATTCTGTGTCTCCCTCTCCCTCTACCCCTCTCGACCCCATCCCCCAGTCTCTCTGTCTCTCAAAAATGAACAAACATTAAAAACATAAATAAAATGAAGAATAAGTTGTAGACATGATGCCCTTTCATGTTAGTGTGTGTTTCCATAAAACAAGGACATTCTCTTTCACAACCCCAGTGTAACTATGCAAAGTAAGAAGTCGATATTGATTCAGTAATACTATCCAATCTATAGACCTCATTGTCTTGGTAATGCCCATTAAAGAAAATTCCAGATCATACACTGTTGTCAAGATCAACATTCAGTTGTCAAGTATCTTTAGCCTCCTTTAATCTAGACTAGATTTTCCATACTTTGTTTTTCATGACCTTGACATATCTGAAGAGTTATAGGCAAGTTGTTTGTAGAGTTTTTTCAACTTGGACTGTCTGATTTTTCCTCAGGATTAGATTCAGGTTATACATTCTTAGCAGAAATACCACAGAAATTTGTGATCTTCTCAGTGTAAAATATTAGTTGATTTGTTCCATTACAGTTGAAGTTACCTTTACTGACTTGGTTAAGGTTTTTCCACTTTAAAATTACTGTTTTTCCCTTCCTCATTAACACATATCTTGCCGGGAGATGCTTTGACACTATGTAAATATCCCATCCCTCATCAGATTTTACCCACTCGTTTTAGCATGCATTGATGATTCTTACCTGAGTCAATGATTACTACGATGATTGCCAAAGGGTGATTTTATAATTCTTTCATTCCTTTTCTGTTTTTTTAGTTGGTATTCTACTGTAAGGAAAAATGTACTTTTCTCCATGATTTGCTGTTATTTATTTATACCAGTAGAGACTCACAGATTCCTATTTTATTCAATGGGTTATAATCTGTTATTGACACTATTTATTATGATACTCAAATTGTCCCCGATACAGCTAGTGGGAGTCCCTTCAAACTGTCCTTTTGACATGTCCCTAAATTTCTTTGAGCTTTCTAACTTTATGACACAAGAAGACAGTCCAGGTTTTTCTAGTGTCTTCCTAGCACCAGCCTTGAAATCAGCCACTTTTCTAAGAAGTGCTGGTTCCTTTGGTAAAGAGGGTTCAGAAAGACTTGGGTTCTAGGTGTGTTAATTTGTACTAGTGTGTTATCACCTGTAGTTCCTCTTAGAGAACAATCTCCCTACTCCCCGACACACACACACACACTTAAAAACAATGTGCTCATACTGGTATTTCCAATTCCAGTCCCGCACCACAGAGTTTATTCTAGCCTTCTCCCTTTCCATACATTTATAACCCCTTCTCTGACAGTGAGAAATCTGCAGCACCACAGTCTTAATTAACTTCTACACTTAACCACTCCTACATGCACTCTTACCTACATCGCTTCAGTGGGATCTCCTGTCATCCTTAAGCCAAACCATATACACACACTGGTGCCAGGGCCAAAAGCACATGAAGCACTGATATTTGGCTACACTACCAATGCTCACTGAAGGGTGATGTCTCCCCTGCTTTTTAGGGGGCCCTAATGTTGACTAATTTCTCTTGTTTTCAGCCTGTTAGTACTTGCAATAGAAACACCACCAGGAAAAAGCATTCTTCACCCCATATTTTCTCCACAAAGTGAAACAGCCAATCTGGAAGGGCTGTGTTAAGGTCTTGATGACTCAGAGATTTAATGGAAATTACTCTTTTGGATTTTACATGCCCCTTATTTTAGCTCCCTTTCCTTAGGATTCAAACATGAATCTGGTCTGTGCCCAGAATCACTCCTCTCTTATGGTCAACATTGTCCTGTGGTCCTCTCTTCCATAGAATGAGATTGTTCTTAATCTTTCACATGTATGGAACCTTGGCAGACAGGTCCTCGAGACATGTCTGAATGTGAGAATGTGTCAGCTTAAATTCTCAAAACACCCCCATCACATTCGTTAGACTCTTAAAATTACTGGCATTAATAGTTTAATTCAGAAACTTTCTTGAAGACTGAGGACTACTATGGAAGCAGCACAGAAATAAATGGACTGCAATCTTATGCCAAGGGTCTTATCCAAGGAAAAGAACTCCTTCATGATTCTCCTGGCTGGTGGAGACCGAAGCCTGGAGGGCTTTCAGTTTGAAGACGGCCCTGCACTACATTTGATCACAATGACACTATTGTCTGGCGTGTCTCTTAGAACACCATCATCAGAATGTGGATGTTTAAGTTGTTTTTCTAACAGTGCAAACAGACACCTAATCTATCATCTCCTGATTTCTCGTTTTCAACTGCATGCCTCTGGAGGACTGGCCAGGTTAGCAAAGTAGTCTGTGGCAATGAGACTGAAAGATATTAACTAATATCAACTAGTTTGTGCGTAGAATAAGCCCAAGAGTTAATAACCTTGATGTTATCATTCCTTTCTCAATCCATTGAGCTAACTAGTCACAGTTTACACTTTACCATTTTTTACTAAATTGGTATTTAACAACACACAATTATTTGAGTTGAGATAAAATCTCCTGGATTACATGAATGAGATAATTCCAAATTAAAGCCAGAGGATATTAAATCTGCAGCATTGCAGACATTACCAATAGGAACTCTATTGTGGTTACTGAAATTGTTTCTTTTACTAGATGTGGCCCCCTCTCTACAATGAACTGTGAGAAAAGTCTGTTCTGCCAGTCTTCTTGCTGTGCTGTGGGTTTGGGATCTGGCTGTGAGCTAGGCGTGTCCATGGGACAGGTGGGCTTAGGATCCTCCTACTCTGCCATCTTCCTGGAAGTCTTGTTTCCTTCTCTAGAATGTAAGCTTCATGAGGGCAGGGGGCTTTGTTTCATTCATTGCTCTATTCCCAAGACAAGTATGTCTGATTCATAGTGGGAGTGCAATATATATCTGAACACATGAAAATGTTTGGTCGCACAATAAGAAATGACAAAGTATTAAAACTAAATCCTGAAGGAATTATTGCCCAGTTATAAGTATTCCAAACACTCTCAGTGAGAATGCTAAGGAAGAACTTGGCTACTATTGATGTGGCCTGAAGAATTAAACGTCACACACACACACACACACACACACACACACACGCACCCACCCCATCTCCAGTAATTCAAAGGCTGGGAGAGAAGAGAAGTCTTGCTAAGAACTTAACTAGATCTTAAGAGAACATTTAAAAACTTCATGTGGTTTGGGGGGTGCCTAGGTGGCTCAGTTGATTAAGCATCCAATTCCTGATTTCGGCTCAGGTCATGATCTCGAAGTTCATAGGATCGATCCCTGTGACAGGCTCTGTGCTGACAGCATGGAGCTGCTTGGGATTCTCTATCTCCCTCTTACTCTGCCCCTCCTCTACTTGCTCTCACATGCACATGTGTTCTCTCTCTCTCTCAAAATAAGTTAATATTACAAAAATTTTTTTAAATTAAAAATAATAAAATCTTCATGTGATTTGGGAATAGTTAAGGGAATGGCCTATTATAACCTGAAGACCCAAGGGGCAAAGTTTAAAAGCAGAAAGAGGAGAAAAGAGACTTCTTCAAATATTAAATAAAGGTCATTAGGAAAATGTATATCTTCCTCTTTCTGGGTTTAAATGTTTTATATTTATTTTGAGAAAGGGAGGAAAAGCATGTGTTCACATGAGTAAGGCAGGGGCAAAGAGAGAGGGAATTCCAAGCAGGTTCCACACACTGTCAGAGCAGAGCCCGATGTGAGGCTGGAACCCACAAACCATGAGATCATGACCTGAGCTGAAATCAAGAGTCAGATGCTTAATAGACTGAGCCACCCACGTGGACCTCCTTAAGGGTTTAGATGCAAGGATCTCAAACTCAAACATTTTTCAAGGTCAGGCCAATACATAAATGAATGATGCAGCTGGATGTGAACAACAGGAAAGAGTAGAGACTGGGGGGAAACACAATTGCATGCCCCTTCTAAAGACATTAAAAGTCAGGTGAAGACCATAACAACAACAACAACAGGCAGATCGGATACATCTGTAGGAAGAATTCACTATGTGGGCAGTCTGAGGGCCTTTGGTTTTATATCGTCTTGGTGATTTAACATTTGCCCTTGAAAGGTGTGGGTGTGTGTCCATCATCTGTGTTCCAACAGTTACTAGCCAGACAGTTTTAAGAATGAAGAGGCATACTGGCTACTGACAGCAGTGAGGAGACAAACAGGGATCACACTTGGAGGTCTCATGTGCCCACCAGGACTGCTATGCAAAGAGCCATGACTGGTCTGTGGGAGTTGTTTAAAGCATTTGGGCTGTTTTAACTGAATAACTCAGACTTGAAGAACGGACTACTGGAATAGTTCCTGGAATGAGACCAACTCCATGGGTGATGCCTAGAGCTTGTCAAAGATAGGCAGGTAGCCAAATAGCAGAGGTTAGGAAACGGCAGGGCTCTCACACTCAAGGGTAGGGCAGAAAAATTAGAAATCAAGTTATCTGGCAGGCAATCAATGTCCCGGCAAAGGTGTAATGTCTTACTCACTTTCCTGGGATGGATGGGAAAGGTTATTTAGCTGAACTACCATTGATACACTAAAACCAGGATGTACAAAAACTTGATCAATTAGTATCACTGATCTCATTTTGTTCTTCAATCTCTGACTTTCTCTGATAGGGGAGAGGTCAGGGCACTTAATTTTGCTGGCCTCCCTCCTGCAGTCTTTTGTGGGTCCACTAGGCTAAAACCAGAGTGACATGAAAACTTTATGAGTAGAATATGGACTTCACTCTTGAAGCAGCGGGTTTATGTAGCCAGGAGTCTAAGTTTCTTATTAATGATATTAAGTGGAAGTCTTGATGGGATTTCCAGGAAGGTAGTTTATTTTATTTTTTAAGAGTTTTTTTTATGTCTTTATTTTATTTAGAGAGAGAGAGAGAGAGAGAGACAGAGTGAGTGGGAGAGGGGCAGAGAGAGAGGGAGACACAGAATCTGAAGCAGGCTCCAGGCTCCAAGCTATCAGCACAGAGCCCAACGTGGGGCTCGAACCCACAGACCGTGAGATCATGACCTGAGCTGGTCAGACGCTTAACTGACTGAGCCCCCTAGGTGCCCCAGGAAGGTAGTTTAAATAGAACTCCTACCTATCCAATGCACTGTGAGCTGGGTGATTATGCAGGTTTCACATTCAGGTTAAATTTTTTTCCCTTCCTACACTGTGATTTCCTTAAGTTACTCCAACCATTCACTAAGTCTAATGGATGGCTACTACCTTGGGCGGTGGAGGTGTGGAGGATAAAGGGATCAGACTGAAAAGAGAGGCGTGCCCTGCCTCACATTTACTCTTATGCTGCACCCATCACAGAAAGCAACATCCTACAAGAGAACTGTGTCTAGGAGTTAGGGGCATTGATCTGTAGTTAAGTGAACGGTGGCTCATGATGGAGCAAATGACTGTGAAGAGCATATGATGCCATGAGCACCTGGGAAGTGCATGTAGTTTCCAAGTCAGGAGAAGGATGCTCAGAAGGGACATAAATCCTTTTTTTTTTTTTAATGTTTTTAATTTATTTTTGAGAGACAGAGCGAGAGCGAGCAGGGGAGGGTCAGAGAGAGAGGAAGATACAGAATCTGAAGTAAACTCCAGGCTCTGAGCTAGCTGTCAGCACAGAGCCTGATGTGGGGCTTGAACCCATGAACCATGAGATCAGGACCTAAGCTGAAGCCAGAAGTTTAACCAGCTGAGCCACCCAGCCACCCCAGAAGGGACATAAATCAATACTCCTCTCCTTTTTCCACTTACAAGGAGAACAGAGGTCAGGATAATTTAAGCAGTCTTTGTGTTATGCCTTGTGCATAAAATCATACAGGGAATATGGCTACTTATTACCTTGGTGAGATTTCATAGAAGGTGGAAGATAACTACTTGTACTTCCAACAGCTTTCCCTCAGCCTAAACATGTGAAAATTAATAAAAAAAAAAAAAGGCACTTCACTGAAGTAGACTTGGGGGTCTAGAATGGGAGCCTGGCAGGGGGAGCCCTACATTAATTACAGGAAGAATTGTCAATTACAGACCCCAAAAGAAGAATCAACTGGAAAGAACCATCAATTACATGCATTGCATCTCATACAAGAAATAGAACGCCCCAGCAACCCAACCAATGAGTAAGCATCATCACCCTGAACTTCCTTTCCTTTGACAGTCTTTCATTCCTCCTTTTTTTCCATAACATGAGGTTCTTCTCCTTTGTTTGTTGGACTTGCCTATGGCTTTGTCATATGTTGCATGTCCTGAATTGCAATTCTCCATTATTCCTGAATAAACCCATTTTGCTGGTAAAACAACAGACAATTTTAAGGTTAACAAACAGCTTTCCACATCTGTTTTTTTGTAATTTTTAAAATGTTTATTTATTTTGAGAGAGAGGGAGAGAGACAAAATGCAAGAGGGGAGGGAAAGAGGAGACACAGAATCCTGAGCAGGCTCCAGGCTCTGAGCTGTCAGCACAAAGCCCAATGTGGGGCTCAATCCCAATAACTGTGAGATCATGACCTGAGCCAAAGTCAGATGCTTAACTGACTGAGCCACCCACATGTCCCTCTACATCATTATTTTTAACAGAGCTTATGAGGCTACAGCTAAAATAATCATATTTTACAAACTGAAAATTTTCTGAACTTCATAATCTGAGGAGTAAGGGATTTCTGAGAGAAGATATATAAAATCTGGACTTTCCCAGATAATTTAGGATATATGGTTGCCACAACTGAGCACGTAGGCAGATGCATGGACATGTAAATATCTTCATACTCTTGAAATAGTAATTAGTTTTGGCCTTTTCTCACATAGAGCTTCATTAATTAAGGATTAAGGTCATTTTTCTATCTCTTACAGGTTAAAAAGTGGGTTTAAATCAGGGAAAGGGTCAGATTGGCTACTTTTTCAGTTCTAGGTGGTTTTTATAGACAGTTTAAGAATCTACCCTGGGGGCGCCTGAGTGGCTCAGTCAGTTAAGCGGTTAAGCGTCCAGTTTGGGCTCAGGTCATGATCTCACGGTTCGTAGGTTCGAGCCCCGAGTCGGACTCTGTGCTGACAGCTCAGAGCCTGGAGCCTGTTTCAGATTCTGTGTCTCCCTCTCTCTCTGACCCTCCCCTGCTCATGCTGTCTCTCTCTCTGTCTCTCAAAAATAAATAAATAAATAAAAAATCTACCCTGGGATCAATACAGAGCCATGGTAGTGAGAAAGTTTCTGCTTTTTTCCTCTTGGTTTTTAATCATTAAAAACTATTCAAGAGGTTATTTGCCAAGTAAAGACCAACTCTGCTGAAAGCCGTTGCCAGCTTTTCCTAGACCTAAACGCCCAACTGCTGAACATAGTGTCTTCTATCTGACTCCCCTAGTATCAAAGATGAACGTGCAAAAAAAATATCCGGAGAGGCGAAACAAGTCATGTCTGTGCTTTTTTAATGTTTATTTATTTTTGAGAGACAGAGACAGAGCACGAGTGGGGAAGGGGAAGAGAGAGACGGAGACACACAGAATCTGAAGTAGGATCCAGGCTCTGAGCTGCTAGCACAGAGCCTGACGCAGGGCTGAAATCCACGAAGCATGAGCCGAAGTTGGGCGCTTAACCGGCTGAGCCACCTGGGCGCACCCGTGGTGTCCGTGCTCTTGAAGGAGGCCAGTAAAGGTGAACGAAGACCTCTGCTTTAAGGGTGAAGGCCATATTCCACTCCCAAATGTTTCTATTGTTTCAGCCTGGTGAACTTTCACCTACAAAAGTCTTTCTTTGAACAGTCTGATCAAAAACAAGGTCTTTAATTTTTTTTTGTTGTTTGTTTACTTACAGCTAAACCTTTAGACAGGAGGCCAACTCCCAGTGGTCAGTTTCAAATAGGTTAACTTTGGACCGAAGAGATTTTTTCAAACTCTGCAATGTTCTGACAGATATGTGAGCAATGCCAGTAGCTTGACTTTATCTGCTCTCTGAAGAGCTTCCTCCCTCCCAGGGAACACCTGAGGGGAGTAGAATGAGTTAAGAGAACGACTTTAATGGGCAATCTTTGTCCAGTCCTGTAATGAAGAGTGCCATTGACAGCGGGACCACCCACACATCTGGGTTGGCATGGTTAGGTCTGCAGGTAGGAGGAGGAAAGGGAAGGATAGGGAAAATCAGCACAGTCATGTTAAGAATGCCTCCATGTGCCTTTTTTCAACCCTTCTTAGAAACCTTACAGACATGTTTATCTACTGCTTTTTTGCATAGCATCAAGGGTAAAGTTGTAAGGGAAAAGCAATCACGGACTTAAAGTCTCATTCTTGTGCTTTAGGAATGTTACCCTCTTGGGCTTCCCTAAGAAAACTAATAAAGTTCAGATGCATATTTTGTCCAGGTACTTTAGGTACCATAAGAAAAGATTAAGGATTTTTATTTATTTATTTATTTATTTATTTATTTATTTATTTATTTTTGGGCCAAATGGGTGGTAGAACAAAGAGAAGGGCCTTTGTAAAACTGTATTTGAAAAAAATCATTTAGGGGAGACTGGGTGGCTCAGTCAGTTAAGCGTCCAACTTCAGCTCAGGTCAAGACCTCACAGTTTGTGGGTTCGAGTCCCATGTCAGGCTCTGCACTGACAGTTCAGAGCCTGGAGCCTGCTTTGGATTCTGTGCTGCTTCTCTCTCTCTCTGCCCTTCCCCCACTTGTGTTTTTTCTCTCCCTCTCTCTCTCTCTCAAAAATAAATAAATAAAAACATTTAAAGTCTTTAAAAAGAAAAGAAAACAATCACTCAAACTTTGAACTGCTGATTAAATAAGCAGGTTAATCAACTGATTTCTGTAATGTCACACTTACAGGTAGGTAATGCTTCCAAAACACTCAAGTATTTGGAATACGATCCAGGGACTGGATATCCATGAGTAAACACCCATCAAAAAGCACATGCATTTTGTTCTTTAGGAAGTCAAAGTGCTCTCAACAGTCACTCAGTTGTGCACAAAATAAAGAGATCAAGCACACAGACCAGAGATTCCGATGGCAGCAGCAGAGTCCATTCAGATGATCTAGACGATGGTGTAACCAGCTGCTCAGACAATAACTCTGCGGTTTATTAACAACGATGATAAAATAGTTACTATTTACTGAGTGCTCTTCATAGTCCACTGGGCACTATTCTGTGTAGTAGACACATATTATCCCCAATCTACAGTTGAGAAAACTGAGACACAGATTAAATAACTTGATGTGTTTTAATGGACAGAGGCCAACTCAAACCCACCTCTGTCAAACTTCAAAACTTAAGTCTTACCTATTTTGTTTTATTGCCCTATATTCCAATCCTAATTCTTAATTCTTTCCTAATATATTTTCAAAAGAAGACATCCATAAGCCATATTATCTGATAAAAAGCACAGGGAACTATGTAGAATGTTTTAAGACATTTTAAATCTAATACAGGGGTGCCTGGGTGGCTCAGTTGGTTAAGCATGTGACTCTTGGTTTCAGCTCAGGTCATGATCTCATGGTCTATGAGTCTGAGCCTCGAATTGGGCTCTGTGCTGACAGGTGGAGTCTGGTTGGGATTCTCTCTCCCTCTCTTTCTGCCCCTCCCCTGCTCATGCTCTCTGTCCTTCTCTCAAAATAAGTGAACTTTAAAAATATTTTAAAAAATCTAATACATATAAATTTGTTGGTATTTAAATGGTAAGCTTCAAATATATGGAAATTTAACTTATACAGAAGACAAGACAACTCCGTTATTGATTCATGAAGGTTTGATTGCATATCTTTTATGTTTGTCTCAACCACAACTTAAAGGACCTTCTTTTTTTTTTTTAAACATTTATTCCTTTTTGGAAGAGCACAAGTCAGGGAGGGGTCGAGAGAGGGGGACAGAGGATCCAAAGCAGGCTCTGTGCTGACAGGCTGGCAGCAGCAAGCCCAATGTGGGGGCTCCTACTCACGAACTGTGAGATCATAACCTGAGTCAAAGTAGGATGCTCAACCGGGCCACCCAGGTGCCCCTTAAAGGACCTTCTTTATCCCAAACTCCTTCAGTTCTGGGGTGATAAACTTGCTGCATGCAGTTCACATGGGGCTTTTCATAGTTTTAGCAAACTCCCACACTCCAAGAAACCCCCGGTCTTTGTAAAAATCAGGACATTGGTGGCTCTAGCTTCCCAACACATAAGGGGAGCTTTAAAGCAGCTTTTGGATGGGGGTGCCTGGATGGCTCAGTCGGCTGAGTGGCCAACTCTTGATTTCAGTTCAGGTCAGGCTCTCAAGGTTCTTGGATCAAGCCCCTAGTCGGGCTCTGATATTGCAGAGCCTGCTTAGGATTTTCTCTCTCCCTCTCCCTCTGCCACTCTCCTGCTTGTGTGCTCTCTCTCTTTGAAAATAAATAAACTTAAAACATTTTTTAAAAATAAAGTTTTTTGGATGATAATGGTGATTATAAATAGGATCTGACAGGCTTAAGACTTTTCTTAGGGACAAAGAAGTAGTTCGGTTTCTGCTTCTGTGGGAACACCTCAAGTGATGGGGAAACTTCTTCCTGAAACCTCATTTCATTTTTAGTTTGTCAATTTATTCTTTTGCATTCTGAATTAAGAATCTATCTCAATGAATCCTCCCCCCACTTGCTCCCATCCCTTGCTACCACATGAAATAAACTGAATCTGTTCCCTATGTTACTGCACATTAAATATTTAAAGAAATCTAGCTTGGCCCCAATATCTTCACCTTCAAACAACACATCTCCAAACCATCCAACATTTCTCATGTTCTTTTACCATTGTTACTCTCTTTTGAATGCAGTCTGGCCATATTCAAATTGTAGCCTCTGAAATTGTAGCTTCTAAAAATCTAGTCAGGATAGTAGAGTGGATAGGTCACCTCCTTTGTCTAGAATCTATGCTTCCTTTAATTCAGCATGAGACCTTAGTATTTTTCTTGGCAGTCATTAACTTAGATTAAGTTCTTATCTACTAAAACTTCTAAGCAATTTTCTCATATACTTCTGCTGGGCTATATTGTTTATATTCTGTACATGCAGTTATTTTTTCCCAGCTTGAAGTACAGGATCTTACATTTAACTCTGCTAAACATTAAGTTTAGCAGAGTTAAAGAGATGTCCCCATCTCTTTAAAAAATCATCCATTCTCAACTTATTTTGATGAGCATATTTTCGTGTCAATGATAGTGCTGTTAAAAAGGAATGGTGTTCCTAGGTTATCTTTCTTTATGTTTGTATTCATCTGCTAACTAATCTTTAGTTACCATAATTTAACCTATTTGTAGCTGACCTAATTTACAAATAACAACATACATTTTCTTATTTCATCCCATACAAAAGCAGGGGCATAGGAAAGTGAAGTCAGCCTCAATGGAAAATGCTCGGTGACAGGGCACCTGGGGGGCTCAGTCAGTTAAGCGTCTAACTTCAGTTCAGGTCATCATCTCGCCAGTCCTGAGTTCGACCTCTGCATTGGGCTCTGTGCTAAGAGCTCAGAGCCTGGAGTTCCCCCACTCACACTCTGTCTCTCTCTCTCTCAAAAATAAATAAACATTAAAAAAAATGTTTTTAAAGAAAAAGAAAATGCTTTGTGACAAAGAAGTATTTGCTACTTCTGCCAAAACTGTGGGACTGCTGTCTTAGCCCCATGCTTTCTGCCACAGAAGGCATGGCCCACTGTAATTCTCCACTTTACTTACTGGGCTTGGCGTTGAGTAAGTTTTGATTATTAAGGAAGATCAAACCTTCTCATAAAGAACAAAGATTTGCCCTTCTTAAGAATGTTAAAAAAATAAATTACAGATTTTTCAGTTCAAAAGAGGAGTCCTGAATAGGCTTAGGAATAAATATACAGACTTCCAAACTTATTCCTTTAAAGGAGGCAATACTTTTTGGAAGCACAAGGTTTGCTGTGTTTGTTAAACCATCAGAGACAGTTTAAGCTAGTAGTCAAATACATTGGCTTTGGCCTGGTTTAACTCCCAATTCTAGCACTTGCCAAGTATTTGAGTTTGGACAAATATGTTAATGCTTAGCACAGTGTCCAGCATCTACTAAGAGCTCTAAAAATAAGAGTAACTACTATTTATGAATCAACATTTTATGTTAGGTATTACATAGGGGCCTAGTACACATAAAGTGTTTAGCATGCTGTCATATTGTCTCCTAACAGCTCCATGAAGTAGGCACTTCTGTTATGCCCAAATCACAAATGAGAAAATTGAGCCAGAGAAAGATTATACAATTTGTTCAATAAGTTAAATGTGCAAGACTAGATTTGTACCAAGTCTATCTGACTCCAGACCAGGGTCCCAAACATAATTCTATCCTGTCAGTCCCTGAATATAGACAAAACTCCCACTAGGCCTGATAACAGCAGTTTGAGTAGTAAGGATATTGACCACTGGCCAGTTAGGGAGTCTCTAGGAACACCCAAAGGTCCTCCGTGGTATGGTCTTATCTTCCATCAGAGTGAGGTTCTGGTCCTCAGCCGTATAGGCTTAGAAATCCAATATGGTAACACATAGATTATAAATTCATCTCCCAAAGCAACTCATGCTCCCAGAGCATGGTGTTCAAAACCACAAGTTAATTCATAATGAACATTATGAATATAAATAGAAAAAAACGTAATAGCCAAGGGCTAGAACATTCATGTCCTGGGGCACCTGTCTGGCTCAGTTGGTGGAGGTTGTGACTCTTGATCTCCAGGTTGTGAGTTGGAGTCCCACGTGGGGTGTAGAGATTACTTAAAAAAATAATAAATAGATAAACACATTCATGTCCTGTGACCAACATTTGGGGATCAGAGTGTAAGAGTAGGTTGCTTACAGAGCATGGAACTAGAAATAAGGCCGTCTATTTTATGTGTGAATGTTTGACAAAACAAAATCCATCCAAATCCAAAGCAACAATTTACATGCCTCCAAACTGAACAGACCAATGAAACCTCTCACCTAAAACCACTTGGATAAATACCACCAGGATTTGCCTCTTAGATCCCCTTTCTTCCTAAGTTTTCATGGCTAACCTGCCCTGACCCTATGTTCTTTCTTGAATTTAGGTTAACTTTTTTTCAGGTTACAGCAGAATTATTTTTCACTGAGATTTTGAATAACTATACTTTGATGTGTTATGCATTGAGTTGAAGGTTTAAATTGAAAAGGGCAACTTGAAATAAAATAAAATAATAGAATAGAATAGAATAGAATGAAATAAAAATAAAAATGGTAACTTGAGTTCCAGGTTCTTGGTGGGAAGTCTTCTCCCTGAGGCTGAAAGCACGACCCTCAGCAATAAGAGACAGACTCCTCTGGTGGAAGCTGCCTTCTCCTCTATGAAACTTTTGCTGGTTGGCTCTACAGCTTGAGAGACAGAGACTATCGCCAGCAATTTTCACCCACCTACTACAAACTAAAAGGTAAAAAAACACTTCTGTAGCTACCAACAGACAGACTGCTTGGAGGAAGATTTCCGAGGCTCTGCAGATGCCTTGGGGCCAGCTCTGGGGGGACTCGGTGCACAGGGTGTGAAATGATTTTTTTCCTTGGCTCTTTGCTGTAGGTCCAGGCAGCTACAGCAACAGCAGTGGTCTCTATTTTCCTGCAACGCTTCCAGAATGCCTGGGAGTCTCCTGCTGATAACAATATGGAATGCCTGGAACTAGTCAAAGAGGTTGGAAGCCCTACCACCTACAGCAGCCAAAACTTAAAGCAAGACAGTTACCCCGTAACCTCTGGGCTCAGGGTAACTTCAGAACTTAAAGCCAAGGGGCGCCTGGGCAGCTCAGTCGGTTGGGCATCTGGCTCTTTGTCTCAGCTCAGGTCTTCATCTTGAGTTCAGGCCCCATGTTAGGCTCTGCGCTGGGTATGAGGCCTGCTTTACAAACAAACAAACAAACAAACAAACAAAAAAACAACTGAGGTGCCTAGATGGCTCAGTTGGTTGAGCGTCTAACTTTGGCTCAGGTGATGATCTCACAGTTTGTGATTAGGAGCCCCATATTGGGCTCACTGATGCCAGCTCATAGCCTGGGGCATGCTTCAAAATCTGTGTCTCCCTCTCTCTCTGCTCTTGCCCAGCTCATACTCTGTTTCTGTCTCTCAAAAATGAATAAATATTAAAAAGAAAACTTAAAAAATGAACTTAAAGGCAAGGAATGGATGCCTCACTGTGTACACATGCCACACAAGAGCCATGTACAGCAGACCATAAGGGAAAAATAGTGTGGACAAACTCTTGTCCTCTCCTTGTGCAGGTGAGCCACTTACATATCTTCAGGTATAAAGGAAAGGTAGAGTACCCTGGGAGAGTTTTCCAGCATTACTGGGAAGGCACAAAAACTGAAGACTTTGGCTTTCGTGGCTTACCATTCCCACTTCCCTTCTATAGGATGAAAAGGATCTCAGGGGCACCTGGGTGGCTCAGTCTGTTAGGTGTCCAACTCTTGATTTCAGCTCAGGTCATGAGCTCACGGTTCGCTGAGTTAGAGACCCACGTTGGGCTCCATGCTGACAGCCTGCAGCCTGCTTGGGATCCTCTCTCCCTCTCTCTGCTGCTCTTCTGCTCCTCACTATCTCTCTCAAAATAAAATGTAAAAAAAAAAAAAAAAAAAAAGAACCTCAGGTAGACCCAGAGCTCCCAGTGCCTAGACAGACCACTGGAAGAGTCCATGATACCCACAGCCTCTCTCTCCCTGAAAAGATCTCCAGGTGATGCTGAGAAAGAGGAGTTGGGCTGATCAGGGAAGTCAAGATACAGTTATTAATTCTCTCCACGGAAGGCCTACCAGGGGACTAGACTATCAAGTCCACTCACTCAAGATATCATGATTTCTCACCATATCCCTCCTCTCCCCAACCTTCACACAGTAAAATGAAGCTCCCACCAGTGTTTAGGGGTTAACTGACTAGGAAAACTTGGCCCCTTTATGACTCCAGATTCTTCTTGCAAGACGTTTGTTTTCTGAACATTCTCCTCTGTGTACTCCCTTCTTGTCTTAATTGGCCCTACCCGTTGAGGTAGATTCCACATCTTTCTCCTGTATCTTTCAATTGGCTCAAGGCTCTGACCTCTCCACTGCAGAGTCTAAAAGCAGAGAGATGGCCAAAATAGGCAGTCAGGGAAGAGCACAGGCATTCCTATTGCATCTGCTCAGTTTCTCAGCAATCCTGTCAGGGAACCTCTCGAGTTTACAGGCTGGGGCCACACAGAGAGTCTCCCCTTCCTCACTCACTGTGTAACACATGGAGCAAGGCCTCTCAGAGGCTGTCTGCAGAGTGCTGAGACACTGCTGTTGAACGTGGGTGTTTCCCAGCAGCACTGTTCTGGACATACTTCCTTAGAGCAGCTCCCTGGGTCTGTGTGAGCTGGGTTCTGGATGACTCCCAGCATGGCTCCTTACCCTTTCTCTTGTTGTCACTGGCTGTCAGGGGCATTGCTGTTCATGGTTGCCACAGGTAACTCCTATTATAATTGCTGTTGTTGTTATTTTTTTCATGTTTCTTTTTAAAAATATGCTTATTTATTTATTGAAAGAGAGAGAGCGGGAGAGAGGCAGCAAGAGATAGAGAATCACAAGTAGGCTCTGGCTGACAGCCAGACCCCTATGCAGGGCTAGATCATACAAACCGTGAGATGGTGATCTGGGGCTGAAATCAAGAGCTGGGCACCTAACTCACTGAGCCACCCATTATTTTTCATACTTAGAGAGCTGGAACACAAAGTTGAAAGACTTCCATAAAACTAGGCAACAGATTACCATTTAAGCAAGACGTGCTCAACTGATTGATTCAAAAACATCTGTTCAGCACTGGCACATGCAATGTACAACCTGATGATATGGAGAGGAAACAAATATAAGAAAACAGATCCTCTCCTTGAACAGGCTACACTGTAATGGAGACATAGATGCACACAGAAATCACTGTCATACAAGGTAAGCATGTAAGGATAGGTCACATTCTCTACACTTGGAAAAGTTAAAGGTGAGCCTATGAGGCCACTAAGCCTATGCCTATTAATCAGCTGGGGTAGTGTGATTGGTTTTGCTGTAGAAGCCAATGCCAATGCTAATGCCAAAGTGTTATGCACCATAAAGTCGATATTTTGTAATGCTCTATGTGTATGTAGCAGTAGCTCAGCGTAACACTTTCCTTTAAATGGATCTCTTTTCGAGGAGCCTGGGTGACTCAATCAGTTAAGTGTCCTGCTCTTGACTTGGGCTCAGGTCATGATCTCACAGTTCATGGGTTCGAGCCCTGTATCCCGCTCTGCACTGGCAGTGTGGAGCCTGCTTGGGTTGCTCTCTCTCTCTCTCTCTCTTGCTCGCTCTCTCTCTCTCTCTCTCTCTCTCTCTCTCTCTCTGCCTCCCTCTCTCTCTCCCTCTCTCTGCCTCTCCCCATTCATGTGCTCTGTCTCTCTGTATCTCAAAATAAGTAAACTTTTAAAAAAATTATAAATGAATCTTTCAGGGACACCTGGGTGGCTCAGTCAGTTGAGTGTCCAACTTCGGCTCAGGTCATGATCTCACAGTTTGTGGGTTAGAGCCCCGCGTCGGGCTCTGTGCTGACAGCTCAGAGCCTGGAGCCTGCTTTGGATTCTGTGTGTGTCTCTCTCTCTGACCCTACCCTGCTCACGCTTCTCTCTCTGTCTCTCAAAAATAAGTAAAAAACATTTAAAAAAAATAAATGAATCTTTTAAACTAATGAAGTGGGTTGACTGCCATTTACTTCCCTTTAATAGCAAGGGAAATAGAAGTTGCTCTTCTTTTCCCTGTTCCTCAGGGCAACTAACCAGAGAACAAACACCATTCAGTACCAGGAATAAAGTTGACTCATACTCTTAGGCTTTCTCTCCTTTTAGAACACATTGATTGAAGACTTGGAATGGGATAACATTCATTCGCATAGAGAAACAGATGAAGTCGCCAAGGAAGAGAGGGTAGGGAGGGAACAGGGAAAATGAGGTGAAGGAATAGGGACAGGGGCTGTTACACTACTTTTGATAAAGTCTCTTCACCTCAGAAGAAAAGATTGTTCCAGGAAGATTATATTCTAGGCAGAATGATGAGGATGAGTGGAAATCCTATATATTCTGGCCCACTATCCTAGGAGAGTCAGTCTTGTGGCAACAGGAATAAATGTGTCTTTGTGGCCTGGTACCAGTCCAACTTCCCAGGTCTACGAAACTTAAAAACAAGCCAACAAGAGTGTGGGTGCCTGGCTGGCTCTGTTAGTATAGCATGTGACTCTTGACCTCAGGGTCAGGAGTTTGAGCCCCATGTTCGGTGAAGAATTTACTTAGAAAAAAATATATATGTACTCTAACATATAGAGTATGTATAGTCTATATATAGAATTAGTAGTAGAGAGGAGGTGAACATTTCCTAAAGCAGGAATCTCACTGGGTGTCACTGAGTGACCTCAGGTCAAGAGGTAAGACCCTAAGACCCAGGAGATGGCCCACAATACACAAAAGGTTTATAGGAGACAAGGACACCATATTTTTTCCATTAGTATCCATCAAAATAGTGACACAAAAGAAAATAGGATGTGAGAGGCTCCTATACTGGGCCCTTGGCTTTCTAGATAGAAAGGGGTAGAAATGATAATGATGCCTCATCTTCCAGTGAATTCTTAGTTATTTTTTTTTGCTCTGTTGTCTTTGCTAACCCTATGACTGATGACTGTCACCTAAGTCTTTACCTGGTACTTTTGAACCAGACACGAAGTAACCGCTTGAGCTAAGGCCAACCCTTTACCTGGTATTTAAATAATCACATGTTTTTTTGGTTTTGGGGTTTTTTTTTTTCCTACGTTTTTTTAAA
>NC_043707.1:48919568-48936332 GCF_006229205.1 Suricata suricatta
CTAACCCTATGACTGATGACTGTCACCTAAGTCTTTACCTGGTACTTTTGAACCAGACACGAAGTAACCGCTTGAGCTAAGGCCAACCCTTTACCTGGTATTTAAATAATCACATGTTTTTTTGGTTTTGGGGTTTTTTTTTTTCCTACGTTTTTTTAAAATTTATTTTTGAAAGACAGAGTCATGAGGGTTGAGGGGGAAGGGGGAGGGGGGAAAAGAGGTGGTGGTGATGGTGGAGGGCACTTAAGGGGAAGAGCACTGGGTGTTGTATGGAAAACAATTTGACAATAAAATATTATGGAAAAAAAAAGAAAAAAATTAAAAAAACAAAAAGAAAAAAGAAAAAAAAAAAGACAGAGTCAGCGCGAGCAGGAGAGGGTCAGAGAGAGAGGGAGACAGAGAATCTGAAGCAGGCTCCAGGCTCTGAGCTAGCTGTCAGCACAGAGCCCCATGTGGGGCTCGAACCCACAAACCATGAGATCATGACCTGAGCCGAAGTCGGGCACTTAACCGACTGAGCCACCCGGGTGCCCCTGTTTGTTTGTTTTTATATACACTATAAACTACTCGAGGGCAGTCGGTGATCATATCTCTATACCTTCGAGGACAACTAGCCAGTGCCTGTTCTCAGGAGGTCATTAAAAATTGTTGATTAGATGTTATAGGAGAATTAGGGTCAACAGCTGCAAGGGCTGGCAATCCATAGGTTTCTGGCCAAGAATTTCCATGAGGCAAGGCAACATTTGGCAATTACAAGGGCATTCCAGTGAAGTGAAGAGGAGTGTCGGGTTTTGCAATAGTTCTGCAAATAAGATAGATTTTCTGCAGTGGATTAGTTCATGGAAAAACATGTGCTGAATGGCAAAAAGGAATCTGGGTTTTCACCTTTATAGTAATCATTGTAGCAAGATATAATCTCTGCTAGATTCAAATAGGAAGGGGAGACCGTAGTAAGTGTTCTTAGCACTACATAGCACTATGGCATACATGCAGAATATTTTCTTTTAATGTTACTACTGACTGCAAGCTTAAACTCTCAATGGTAATTCAGAGGTACCTTGGTGGCTCAGTCAGTTAAGCGCCTGACTCTTGGTTTCGGCTCGGGTCATGATCTCATGGTTTCATGAGTTCGAGCCCCACATTGGGCTCCGTGAGTCTGCTTGGGAGTCTCTGTCTCCCTCTCTCTCTGCCCCTCCCCCACTTGCACTATTTCTGTCTCTCTCAAAATAAATAAACTTAAAATAAAATCTTAATGGGAATTCAATGTGTACATATACAAACTAGTTAGAAAAGAATATGAGTGTAACATTCAGTCATAAATTAAACACTATACCATTGCTCTTGGAGATGGATCTTGGGAGTCCCCTAATTTTTTTAGGTCTTTGCTCCTTTGAGCCTTCACAAAGTCCTCTATCATTTCAAACATAAGATATTTTATTGCTTTAGCCCCCCCCAATCTACCTTATCCCCACCTATTAGTATTTCAAGACACCATTTCATATAGCTGGTGTTAATAGCATGTTTAGTTCTTAACCTCCTGTCTCTCTAGACTTTGAGCTTGAATCTATAACTCTAACTTGTAGATTAAGATTTGCTCCAATTCAAGGACCCCAATTCTTCCTGCTAGAAGAAGATGAGGAGAATGGGCCATTAGTTCAAAGAATCAGTCTCAAAGACAATCAGGCTTTGGGGTGGTTCCTGCCTTACATTTCTATTCCCCAGTACTTCTCTCCCTGGTAACTTCTGCTTCCCAAAATAGATTTACGGCCCCCACTGGGGACTCTGGTTTCTATGGCCAACTTTTTGGATATCAACTTTCTGTGCACCCGTATCTGTGTAAATTGCCTAATGCCTTTTTAGATCCACCCCTGGATCTCACATTCATTTTGGACTTTTTACTGTACATTAAAAACTTTCTGCATGGTCCCCAGGGGCTAGTTTTGGTGTCAGAGAGAAGGTGGTACACTGGTAGCCCAAGGGTCTCTTATTTCAAACGTTTCTGGCCTATAAAGCAAGAACAAGTGAGAGGCTGCAGCTCTGTGATGGGCTCATGGTTATCAGCTTGTTTTATGATCCAAAGAATAACCTTAGATTTCTTCTTTAAAGTATGAGACAATGTGGAGAAAGAGGATCTCTTTTGCACTGCTGGTGGGAATGCAAACTGGTGCAGCCACTCTGGAAAACAGTATGGAGGCTCCTCAAAAAATTAAAAGAACTACCCTACGACCCAGCAATTGCACTACTAGGTATTTATCCAAGGGATACAGGTGTGCTGTTTTGAAGGGGCACATGCACCCCAATGTTTACAGCAGCACTATTGACAATAGTTAAAATATGGAAAGAGCCCAAAGAACCATCAACAGATGAATGGATAAGTAAGATGTGAGATATATGTGTGTGTGTGTGTGTGTGTGTGTGTGTGTGTGTGTGATATACATACATATATATATTATTTGTATATCTATCTATATACACATACAATAGAGTATTACTTGGCAATCTAAAAGAATGAAATCTTGCCATTTGCAACAATGTGGGTGGAACTGAAGGGCACCATGCTAAGTGAAATTAGTCAGTCAGAGAAAGACAAATATTATGACTGCACTCGTATGTGGAACTTAAGATACAAAACAGATGAACATAAGGGAAGAGAAGCAAAAATAATATAAAAACAGGGAGGGGGACAAAAACGTAAAAGACTCTTAAATATGGAAAACAAACAGGGTTGCTGGAGGGGCTGTGGTTAAGAGGATGGGTTAAATGGGCAAGGTACATGGAGGAAGACACTTGTTGGGATGAGCACTGGGTGTTATATGTAGGGGATGAATCACTGGATTCTACTCTTGAAACCATTATTGCACTATATGCTAACTAGCTTGGATGTAAATTTAAAAATTAATTAATTACTTAATTAAAAATAAAGTGTGATACAATGAAAGGGGTATTTTGGGAAAAAAATTAATATAGCATAAAATGTATCAGATGGCAAGGTGACCAGATGCCTCAGAACAGATGAGATACGGCAAAGTACCCTGCACCGTTCCTGGCACTCAGTAAATGTTAGTTCTCTTCCCTTTGCCTGTGGATTTTACAGTTTACAACATGCTTTTGTATATATTAACCTCCTCGCCGAAACCTTAGTTATTTCCCTCAGAGCAGTAACTTGACCACAAAAGCAGCACTCCTGAAAACCTGCAGGGTTGAGAGCCAGGCTCAGACACCAAAGCCAGTTCTCTGTCCTGCACCCCAGACTCTTCTTACTGCATGTGTTAGAATGAAGATTGTGTAGGCCTGGATCAGAGTGTTCCAATGAGATGGAGATCAAAGAATGATCTAGAAGTTCCTGCATAGGCTGAGCTTCCTGGGGCATTATTATTATTTTTATTGTTAATTTTTAAATTTTATTTAAATCCAAGTTAGATAACAGATAGTGTAATAATGATTTCAGGAGTGGAATTTAGTGATTTATCACTTACATAACCCCCCAGTGCTCTTTCTGGGGCCTTATTATATACCTTTATTTATAAAACACAACAAAAGCCCAATACTTTACCTATTCCAAGATACATATCTTTTCACCTTTTAATATCTCTGAAATTGAGACAACTGGCGTTTTTCAGCTGTTTCCACCACTATGCACTTTCGATATCATTGCTATTGTCTGCTTATCTGCAAACTTGGTTGTTTCTCCTGGTTGAATGATTGGACAACTAAAAACCAGAAATGTTTCAGTCAGCCAATCATTTAAGCAACATTTGCACAAGAAATTTGATCCTAGTTGTTGTCTCAAGACCTTCCATTGACACCTTTTTCTATGTAGCATCAAGGTCAAAATTTGCAGAATTGATGCCAGAAGGGCGGAAGAAAATCTTACCCAAAAATGGAGCCCTGTTTAAGGACTGCTGCATTGCCACTGCTTCTGATGGCACAGAGGGTAGTACCGTATTGAAAAATACAGTATCTCAGGGCGCCTCAGTGGCTCAGTTGGTTAAGCATCCGACTTTGGCTCAGGTTGTGATCGTGAGGTTTTGTGGGTTTGGGCCTGCGTTGGTCTCTGTGCTAACAGCTCAGAGCCTGGAACCCGCTTCCGATTCTATGTCTCCCTCTCTCTCTGCCCCTCCCCTGTTCACGCTCTCTCTTACTCTCTCTCAAAAACAAATGAAACATTAAAAAAAGAGAAAAATTCAGTATATCAATTATTCAGATTTGAAAAGTGCTTCAGAAGACAGACTCTGAATATAAAGACGTTTTGGATTACCTTAACTGAATTGTTTTCCTTTAAGGCAGAGCTTTTATAGATAATAAAAATCAATGTTTAAGTAAACCTAACTAAGTCCTTTAATAAGGGCTGAGTGATAAGAAAGTATTTTGTCACAGATTAACTCGTATTAGTTTCTTCCTTAGTGGACTATAAAATAATGGTGTGCCCTACAATCTGTGGTGCTTCAGATTCAGTGAGAATGGTCATGTTATATTTGTATAAGTGCTTCATGGTTTATATATTAACTCATTTTGGTCTTCCTAATAACCTTGTAATATTAGCAGCAAACTATTAGCCCTAATTTTATCCATGGAAAAATAAGGCAGATTAAATAACCTATTCAAACAGCCAGGATAAGGACTCATCCTTATTCAGTCCTCTAGAGTAAGCCTAAAATCCCTTTTCTCCTCTAAAATTACTAGGCTGTTATCAATCTTACTGCTATTATTTAAAAAAAAAAAAAGGCAGCTCTGATGAAAATAAGTAGTTCAGGATAAACACTGAACGTGCCTTTCTTCTGGCAAAGAAAGTGAATTGTCAGGGTTTTAACAATAATAAATCACTATTACGAACAGCCTACTAATGTGCCTAGCACATAAAACATGTTAAATAAATAATACACGTCGCATTACTCAGGATAGCTAATGCTGGCTGCCCTGCAGTCAAACTCTGAATCCTTTGTGGCTTCATCAACAAAACTGTCTCGCACAGGTCACAGGTCCACCACAAGCGGGCAGGCGGTGAAAGCCGTGTGTCACTCTACTCCACACCTTCACTCAGGGCCAACACGACTCAGGTTCTACCATCTTGTAGCTGCACCAGGTGAAACATGTAACCTCCACGATTGCTGTGACAGGGTACAAGGGGCTAGGGGAGGCACATGGGCTTATAACTTGTTCTGTCTGAAAGTGATACAAATCCCTTCATTCACAGGCAGAAGTGATCACAGGACCCTAACCTACCTGAAGTGAGCTGAGAAAAGCAGAGCAGCAATGGAATGTGTGGCGATTACTGTCTCTACCACAGAAGTCCTATTTCTTGAGGGCAGGAACCTTTTATTTACTGATGTTCCCAAATATCTAGAATTGTGTCTGGCTTACATTGTTCACTCATTTTAACTACAACTACAACTCATTTTAACTACTTCCAGGTAGAATTAGATATTCAAGTGCAGGTTAATATTTCAGAAACACCTAGTATTAACAAGAAGGCAGCAGTTAAATAAGAAGTTATTTGAAGTTGGCAAACTCATTCTCAAATGTAATTATAAATTACATGAAATCTTTTCTACAGGAGCTTAATGATTCTTTAACTTGACTGAAATATGAGGAAATACAATACTCAACTCTAAAGCCAGTTTGGATTGTTGGTTTCATTTAACAAATGAACACAGACTGCGACGTTCCTAGAAATGATTGCTTAGGGAGTTGGGAACAAGTTGCCAGGATAAGAATTTAGATTGTGGTGATATGAGAAGGCAAGCAGCAGTCAGGCCTGGGGAAAGCACAATAAGTAGCCATGCTTTTGGCTCTAATTCAACTCCTGTTCTTAACATTACCTGCATGATTAGGAAGGCACAGAAGGGTCAATATTTGGTTTTCACAAAGAAATCTCAAAGTGATTATAAAATGCAAATTAATCATTTATTCAGAGCACCTGGGTGGCTCAGTTGGTTGAGTGTCTGACTTCAGCTCAGGTCATGATCTCATGGTTTGTGGATTCGAGACCCACTGACAGCAAGAAGCCTGCTTGGGATTCTCTCTCTCTCTCCCTCTCTCTCTCTCTCTCTCTGCCCCTCCCCTGCTCATGCTCTCTCTCTCAAAAATAAACACTTTAGAAAAAAGCTGTAATTCATCATTTATTCAACTACTGTTTATTAAGCACCAAATAGGTGCATGCAGAATACTTGGTACTGGAGATTCCAGTGCAAAAGACAGATATGAGTCCTAACCCAATGCAACTTATCATCTAATAGGGAAGATAGACACTGAACAACTATTATAATAAGCATGACATAGGTTGCAAAAGGGGAAGTAACAGGTGCTATGGAGTGAACTGGGAAACTTCTTGGTTCTCAGCAATAAGAAAGTAAGGTCTCGGGTGCCTGGGATGCTCAATCGTATACCTGCAGAGACGGTCAGAGAAGTGATTTGTTCAAAGGATGTGTTTAGGGGAGCTTGGGTGACTCATTCAGTCAAAGTGTCAGACTTCAGCTCAAGTCATGATCTCACAGTTCGTGGGTTCAAGCCCTGCATTGGGCTCTGGGCTGACACCTAGCTCAGAGCCTGAAGCCTGTCTTTGGATTCTGTGTCTCCCTCTCTCTCTGCCCCTCCCCAGCTCATGCTGTCTCTCTCTCTCTCTCTCTCTCTCTCTCAAAAAAAAAAAAATGTTTTTTAATTTAAGAAAAAGCAAAAACAAAGGATGCTGTTTAGTAAGTAGCTTAATTAGGACCATAAGCCATATTCGTTATCTTACAGAGCAGGGCACACAATTGTGTGTCTAAGGTAGGCTCCAGTCACTCCTATTGTCCATCAGGTGCATCAATCAGCCATGAAGCAGACTGATGTAACAGATATAAACTTCCAGCCTGTTTCACAGCGTGCAGGATGAGAACTAAAGGGCCCTAAACAGCTTTCATGCAGGAAAGGAGGGCTGTGGTGGCAGAGGGAGAAGCTTCATTGCTGAGAGCCAAACACTAAAAGCAGCTGCGTGTGACATTTCCATCAACAGCACTCCCTCCCTCATTGTGTATGAGACACACATCAGATGTTCTGGTTTATGATTTCAGCTTCAGAGTACATACCCTTCGAGGTCCAAGCTCATGTGTCTCTTCCTGGCATGGTGCCTGCTCATTAACTGGAATCAAAAGCTCATCTGAGAGTGATAACCAAATGCTGAGAATATTGGGGTCCCTTTCTCCTACCCTTAAGGAGGTCTGGAATCTTGGTGGGGGCAGGCCAATGTGCCCAGCCTCTGTACTTGCTAGAAAGTGACAAAGCACAGGCCACCAAAAAGATTCTGTCCGGATGCCAGAACCGTATCAGAACACAAGGTCACTTATAGCTGCTGTCTTCCCCCATTTAGAGCAAGCAGCCTGGAGCACAAGCCATTCTCTTTCCCTTGGAGGACACACACAGTAGGGGCTAACTCCTGTAGGTCCCAGGTAAGTGCCACTTTATCTGGTAGGTAGACCAGACCTAAGGAAAGCCAAGTCTCTGTCTTTTCATATTGTATCTACCTCCCCAGGTAAATTACAGTAGGAAAACCTATTATTTTCAGGGGAGATAACAGGAAAGCCCGAATAGGCCTTTGCTTCTTTGATTCAAGAGCACAGAACCTGATGTGACTGAGAGTCAGCAAACAGTACGTTTGCATACCAATTAACAATCTCCCAAAACTTAGAAGTTTGTGATATTCTGATCATTTACAAATGTATCACATTTAAAAAAATATATTACTTTAGAGATTTCTGTTAAATATTGGTGGTTGAAACCTGTGACTTGTTCTAAAAATGCTGCATCATATAATCTCTCAGATTACTTTTCCAAAAATGTCATGCAACTATGAAAACCACTGTAAAATAAATGTCAGAGAGTTTTCTTTTTAAGAACAAAATTACAGTAGTAACAGTAATTTGTTCTAATCCAAATGACTACAATCTCTGAGCATCAAGGCTGCTTGTTTTATCATTGGGTGGCCACATTTATGAGTTTTTTTGTTAGAAATCTTTTCATAACCAGACATTAGACCCAATTTTAGGTGATTTGAAAGATGGGTTGGCTTTGGAAGAAGTATGCTAAAGTTTGTAGTGAGGTTTTTATCAGGGTTTCTTGGTCCCCATTATTCCTCAACTGCCACAAGTCCATGTCTGTAGTAATAATAACAACTTCTCAGTTTAGGGCAAAGTAACTCCTGGTAAATTCATTCATTTAGCCTAAAGATATTCAAAGAAAATCTACTATATTCATTGTACTGAATAAGACATGATTCCTGCCTTATAATATGTAATTGAGTGGAAACTATTATACACTAGACTATAAACTTCAAGTTCAGGTTTTGGCTCTGTTGCAATTACCACATTATATCAAAGTATAGCAGTGTCTGTCTCATGGTAGGTGTTCAATGAATATTGGTTGAATGTGTGTATGTATGAACAGATATGTATGATACTACTTTTTGAATATCAGTGTATATTACACTGACAACCACATTGTTTGTTGATTAAAATTGCATAAACATTGCAATATTAGCCATCAATAACTAGATTTTAGTAGGGCCCATGGAAATAGTTGATTTTCATTTTTACTTCCTGTAATCAGTCTGTGGCCTTGAAGAAGATTAATAGCAGTGACTGGGGGAAAAGTGACAGTGTAAGAAAAAGGGATATTTAAATCACCATCCTGAAGTTGTATTTAGAGGTTTTATTTCAAATGGGCTATTCTAAAGTGGGTGTGTATTTTTTTCCTTGGCAAATGTGGATTCAAAAATAGGAAGAATGGCTATGTTACTACGTTATTTGAGATATCCTATATTTTAAACCTTCTCCTCCTCTTCTTCCTAAATTTTTTCCATTTCTTTTTTTCAGACTTAAAAGAATATAGTTGCCAACTCTGGCATTATAACACATAAGTAGAAAGGAAGAGAGATGAGATAAAAATCAATTCAAGTACTGTTTGGATTCTAAATACTACCCCTGTGGCCTTGGTTAAGTTTGGATTTAATCTTTTTAACTGTAGAATAAAGGAAGTTGGGTTATTTCTAACCTGTCCTCCAGTTTGAATTTTCTGTGATTTCATCTGACAAGGAAATTTTCCCCTTTTTCATCCTTGTCGTATGTGGAATCCTCAACTTTTTTCAGTTTATTTTTTAATCACCACAGATGCTTAGAATAAAATAGCTTTTATATAGAATGTCTGCCTTCCCTTTCACCTCAGGTAATCATAGCACTACTTAAAAATTATAAAATATATCCAAATAAAGAAGAAAATACCACTCTATACTCCTCCTACTGAGTTATAATCTTCTAATATTGCTTTAGTCTTGTATGCATATTTATTAAAAAAATAAAATTGTGATCACTTTGTACTTATTTGAAACCAACAATTACTTTTTTTTTTTTGCACACGCAAAAGAGAATGCACACATGTGTGAGCAGGGCAGGGGCAGAGAGAGGGGGAGAGAGAGTATTCCAAGCAGGCTCCGTGCTGTCCAGTGAAGAGTCTGTCACAGGACTTGAACTCACAAACCATGAGATCATGACCTGAGCTGAGATGAAGAGTTAGATGCTTAACCGGACACTTAACCAACTGAACCACCCAAGCACCCCTTTTGTGCTGCATTTGTAATCCACTATTAAATACTACAAATTAACTCATCTATTATTGTTAGACATCTAGGTTATTTATAGTCTGTGTTATAAATAACAATGTAGTGAACAAATTTGAACAAGAATAAATGATTATTTCCTAAGAGTAAATTTTCATAACTAGAATTACTACTACTAGCAATTTATGAGTGCTGGTTTCCAGATACACTGGGGGTTATAAAGCAGGTTTTATAATTTTTATTTTATTTATTTATATTTATTTTATTTATTTATTTTTAGTTTAGAGCTAGACAGAGCAGGGTAGAGGAGCAGAGAAGAGAGAGAGAATCTTAAGCAGCTCCAAACTCAATGCAGAGCCGGATGTGGGGCTCAATGCCACAACTCTGGTGTCAAGACCTGAGTCAAAATCAAAAGTCAGAGGCTCAACTGACTCAGCCACCCAGGCGCCCCATAAAACAGGTTTTACAATTTAAAGAAATCCTTGCCAATATGCATGTGAAAAGACCTTTGAGGGTCTAAGCTTTATAATTCAGAGGAGCCCTAGTCAGTATCCAGATCTGATTATTATTGTTTTTGTTTGGTTTTGGTCATTTGCACTTCTTTTGGTTAACTGTCTACCCCATTACTTTGTTCATTTTTCCACTGTTTACCATTTTTCTTTTTGAGACACCATGAAATGCCTCATTTTTTTGATAGGATAAATTTTATAAGGTGCCCTGCAGATTCAGGGAGATTCAAAGTTGTTTTTGGAGATCATAACCACCATAAGTTATGGTCCCAGACCAAACTTCAAATAATGTCCTTTTTTTTTTTTTAAACAGTTTTCCTCTGGCCAATCCATGAATCATGTTATGATTTTGTTTTGCATTTTATTTGTTTTTTAATTTTCTTTTAACATTTATTCATTTTTGAGAGACAAAGAGAGACACAGCATCAGTGGAGGAGGGGTAGGGAGGGAGACACAGAATTCAGGCAGGCTCCAGGCTCTCAGCTGTCAGCACAGAGCCCGACATGGAGCTCGATGCCCGACGTGGGGCTTGAACTCACAGACCACGAGTTCATGACCTGGGAAGTTGGGTACTTAACCAACTGAGCCACCCAGGCACCTCTATTTTGTTTTGCAATTTAAATCCCAAACTTACCAGTAAATCATTGTAGGGCTCTTTCTTAGAGCACCATTCCCAGCAACATTTTAATAATGAAGTATTTTTAATTAAAGTACTAAGACTTCATTAATTTTATGCATTGAAACATTAATAAATCTTAAGCATTGGTAGGCCAGTATTAGATAGATTGGCAGAACATTAGCACATTGCAGGTATTCAATTTTAAATGTGCAACTTATTCTAGTATATGTATCAAAATGATGGCAGCAAAACAAAAGATTTATATTCAGGTATGTACCTATAATTTGAATCATCACTTTGTGTGTGTGTGGACTAGCTAGTAAATAAATAGGCAAACACCTTGGAAGTGGCTACCTTTACCAGAACTTAAAAAAATTAAGTCTCCTGTGGCCCTGACAAATGGGGTGCTCTTTAGAGCCTTTAGAAGTGCTAAGCTAGAAACACTGGGAACCCACAGAACCCCCTTGCTGGGCTCTGACTTACTGGCTCAGCAGGTTATTGTTGATTGTTGATCATTCAAAAGAACAACTTGTAACTCACTGGCCATGTATGGAATAACAAAGCACACCTTCATATAACTTACTGCCCCTTTACCTTTCCCTGAGCCTGCATTTATTCTTTTCTGAATATATCTTTTCATTTCTCTTGTATTTGGGGTTGTTTCATGTGTATAATTATTTTTAGAACTTATTTTTCAGAAAAGACAAAAGTTTGTGATAACTTTTTGATTCTGTAACAAACACTGTCCTTACTGACTTTAAGGAAATCAGTTCAAGGTCTTTTCTGGGGCATCTTGTTTTTTCATTTATCTAACACTTTAATATTGAAATGTGTTGGTTGTCATGTTGAAATTAATCTTTTTTTAATTTTTTAATGTTTTATTTATTTTTGAAAGAGAGAGACAGCGTGAGCAGGGGAGGACCAGAGAGAGAGAGAGAGAGAGAGAGAGAGAGAGAGAGAGAGAGAGAGAGGGAGACACAGAATCAGAAGACAGGGTCCAGGCTCTGAGCTAGCTGTCAGCACAGAGCCAGACGCAGGGCTTGAACCCACGAACCGCAGATCATGATTTGAGCCAAAGCCAGATGATCAACTGATTGAGCCACCCAGGAGCCCCTGAAATTAATCTAATGTACCCAAAAGGCAATAAATCTTAGAACCGGTTAAGTGAAAAACAAAGCGAAACATGGGGTGCCTGGGTGGCCCACTGGGTCAAGTGTCTGACTTTGGCTTAAGTCATGATCTACTGCTTTCAGCACAGAGCCTGCTTCAGATCCTCTGTCCCCCCCCTCTCTCTCTGCCCCTACCCTGCTTGTTTTCTCTCTCAAAATAAACAAACTTTTTTAAAAAAAGAAGAGGGACAGAATATTATATGCAGTATGCTACCATTACATATAAAAATGTATTTTCACATACATAGAATATATGCATGATGATACAAAGTACCAAAATGTTAGGATAATATTGGCTTTCTACCAGGTGAGATGAATGGCTGGGTATCAGGGATGCAGGATTTCTTTTTCACTGTATATTTCTTATACATTAAAATTTTTATTCCATGTACAGGAATTAACAATTTAAAAATAGAATTTAATTATAAATATCTTATTACACATGGTAGGCATTCAGTAAACATGGACTGAAAGACAAAATGAATCAGCGTCTTACCCTTGCACTTAAACTTGCACAAAAGCCTTGTGTAATCCATAATGTATAGCAGAGGTGTTATGCACCAAAACCACAGCAAACTCTAAGGCTATAAATGGTCAATATCTGTAAATCTTCAGAAATGGCAGAATTGTGAGATTGCCAAGAAAAGAGCTTTGGTTGGTAGAAGAACAGCATTTTTATAAGTGGTTCTAGGCTAGTCCTTTAAGAATTCCTAAGTAAATAAAGCCAGATTATCCATTCCCCAAATCTGTGAAGAATTACCACTCATCGGCAGAAACACCTCTTGTGGTCTGGAAGAAAATGCACGAATTCTTATTAAAGAGTCAGGTACCAAGCTTGTCTAATGGCAGTTATCATCTCACCGCTAAACCGTGAAATTTCATAATACATGAACCTAAATGGCTTTTTAAACCAGAAAACAAGACTGAATGGGGGGGGGGGCAGAAATCTACTGCCACTTTGTTAGGTTTCTAAATGGAACCAATCTACTACTCTCGTATGTAGATGGTCTCTGATTTAGGATGGTTCGGCTTAATGATTTTTTGACTTTACCATGGTGTGAAAGTGACACATTCAGTAGAAACTGTAATCCGAATTTTGATCTCTTCCCTGGCTAGTGATATGCACGCAGTAAGATCTTCTCCCGTGAAGCTGGGCAGGGGCAGTGAGCTGCAGCTTTGTCAGCCATGTGATCATGAGGGTAAACAACCCCTATGCTTACAGTCATTTTGTACCCTCACAGCCACTCTATTTCTCACTTTTAGTATTCAATAAATTACATGAGATATGCAACACTTTATTGTAAAATAGTCTTGTGTTAGAGGATTTTGCCCAATTACAGGCTAACATAAGTATTCTGAGCAGGTTTAAGATAGGTTAGGCTAAGCTATGATGTTCAGTACGTTAGGTGTTATTTAAAAAAATGCATTTTCAACTTAGGATATTTTCAATTTACAACGGGTTTATTGGGATGTAACTCCATCATAATATCCAGGAAGATCTGTTATCTCCCAACATTTGCTGAGGAAGCAGGTCCTAATATTATTCTGAAAAATAATAAAAGCTAGGGCAAACATACTTCAAATCAACATGCTTATTATATCTCTTACTTCTGTGAAGGTGATCAAGGGATTACACCAACTGCAAAATTACTTTAGGCTTTGTTTACTGCTTTATGTCCTAAGATAAGCAAAACAGCAACCTCTTGTGTGTATTCAGGTCAAGCCTTAGAGACAAGCATGGATCGAAAAAGTGACAGTTTCTTGGAGTCAAAATAATAAAGGGATGAGAGTGGAATTCCAGCTATTCTTGTTGGGGAGATGAAGGCTGAATTGTGGAATTCACTGTAACACAGATTCTTAAAGAGGTTTGCCAAAAAATTAAAGATGACCAGATAACAGTGGTTTTACATTGAGCAACTCCATGTGAAATGTTTACAATGGTGTCTGGCACAGATATTTTATACAAATGTTAGTTGCCATTTATCATCATCATTATTATACTGACACTGTTTTAAAATAATCAACAAGGTTTTATTAGCCATACTGTAGTCTGTATAAGCAATCTGCAGGATACCATGAGAAGAAACAGTCCTTGTTTGTAAGAAGTTTATAGTGATACATTTCGAAGGAGAAAAGACAAAGTAAATTGTTAAAAAAATATTTTCTTTTTTAAAAATTTTATTAATGTTTATTTATTTTTGAGACAGAGAGTGTTAGCAGGAGAAGGGCACAGAGAAGGGGAGACATAGAATCGGAAGCAGGCTCCAGGCTCTGAGCTGCCAACACAGAGCCTGATGCGGGGCTCGAACCCACGAACTGTGAGATCATGACCTGAGCTGAAGTCGGACGCCCAACCGACTGAGCCCCCCAGGTGCCCCTAGTTTCTTTGAGGCAATGTCTTTTGCTAGTTTAGCTGGAGTCCTGCATCAAAGGCTGAGAAAAGTTCATAGCTTGTTCTTTCCCAAACAAGTTAAAAACAGAGACCTCTATTATTTAAAATAAAACAGAAACAAATTACAGTAGTAATTTATTGCTTTTCAACAATTCTGGTGCCATAAAATCTAACTGAACCAAATCCCACATATATCTTAGATACAAGAATCAAAATTCTCAGGCAAGTGAGGCACTTGAGTGGGAGTCTATAATACTATCTTTTTTTCTCCCTGATAAGGGTAGAACACCAAGAGGAAGACGCCGGAAGAAAGACTGCCTAGAGACCTAGACACATGGGATTGTCCTTAGCTTTCATGTATGTATACTCCCATTGCTGAACACCTTTATTTTTGGACATCTTCCAGTCTGTGAAAAGAAAGGGAAGAGGGATAAAAGGAACTGTACTACACCGTACTGGATAACCAAAAGGTGGCAAATGTTCTTCAGTCAGTTTTAAAATTGTCTTGCTATCTCTCTGAAAAGGAGTAGGCAAAAATCTTTTTGAAAAGAAAGCCTTGGGTGCCTGGATGGCTCAGTAAGTTAAGCATCCCACTCTTTTTTTCCCCCCCTTTTATTTATTTTGAGGTTGGGAAGGGGCAGAGAGAGAGGTAGGGAGAGAGAATCCCAAGCAGGGTCCACACTGTCAGCACAGAGTGCCCAACTCATGATTCTGGCTCAGGTCATAATCTCACAGCTTTGTGAGCCTGAGTCCTGTGTCCAGCTCTGCACTGACAGCCTGGAGTCTGCTTGAGATTGTCGCCCTCTCCCTTTGCCCTTCCCATGGGTATGATCTCTCTCTCACTCAAAATAAATAATAAACTTAAGGGAAAAAAAAAGAAGAAAGCCTTAATTTCTAGTAGAGATTGTCCTGGAAAGGTTTACTTTCCAAACTGACAGGAAGGCATATCAAACACTAACATATAATTTAAACTTCCCTCCAACATACAATAGAAAATCTATCTTTGAGGCATTAGGCCTTGCATACCTAGCTTAAAATATACCATTCCTCGCTTCCCCTAACTTTCCCTCCTCAGGTGAAGATTAAGGAGAAATTTAATTTGTTTTGCTAACCTGAGGAAAAGATTTTTTTTTTTTAACTAAAAAATTTTGTAAATGTTTATTCATTTTTGAAAGACAGAGAGAGATAGAGTGCAAGCAGGGGTGAGGCAGAGAGAAGGGAACACAGAATCCAAAGCAGGCCCCAGGCTCAGAGCTGTCAACAGAGAGCCCGTTGCAGGGCTCAAACTCACCAGCTGTGAGATCATGACCTGAGCCGAAGTTGGGACACCCAACTGACTGAGCCCCACGGGCACCCTGTAAAAATTTTCTACATGGAGAATATATAATTTAGATCACATGTTTATATGGCTATCTGATATTGTTATGGTAATTTCTGAATTCTGCAGCTTTTGCATTCTTAATAGTAGACAACTCATTGGGAGTTTAGAATAAATGAATTTTATTTACTTTTTAATTTGTTCTTATGAGAGAGAGAGAGAGAGAGAGAGAGAAAGAACGTGAGCAGTGTAGGGGCAGAGAGAGACACAGAGAATCCCAAGTAGGCTCTACATTCAGCATGGAGCCCAATGCTCCCACGATCCTGGGATCACGACCTGAGGCAAAATCAAGAGTCTGATGCTCAAATGACTAAGTCACCCAGGCTTCCTGGACTACATGAGTTTTTAAAATACACAGCCTGCATATAAGTTTGCCTGAGGTCCTTAATACTTCAGGGATCCACTAAGAGCCCTTCCCATGGGTTGTTAAGACTTATGAATACGTAATGTTAAAAAATAATTAAAAGGGATCTTGGTCTTCCCTAGGAGATATGGGAAGACATGGAACTTAATTGTCAAGCCAATGCTTTTCCCAAAATAATCATGTACCCTCATAAAGGAAATAGGAAATGAAACACTGCATTTAATTTGGATTGGGAGGTGGCCATCCTAAGCAATTTATTCAAGTATAAACAATAATTATATAGAAAGAACCTGGTTATGAATATAATTATGAAACCTGATTAATTCACATTAATCAGTGGGAAGCTAAATTGCATTATGAAGAGTTTTGAATTATATAATAGAATTACTAAAATTACTCCCTTGTTCATCTATCTGCCTCTCTTTCATTTCCATGTTGTCCTGTACACAGCTTACTGTGTAGAAGGAGAAAGTGTCTTCTATGAAGAAGAAACGGCATATGCAAAGGCTGAAGGCTCAGGGTTGAGATTTCTTTTTTTAATTTTTTTAATGTTTTTTTTTAAATTTATTTTTGAGAGACAGAGAGAGACAGCGCGAGCAGGGGAGGGTCAGAGAGAAAGGGAGACACAGAATCCAAAACAGGCTCCGGGCTCTGAGCTAGCAGCCAGCACAGAGCCCAACGCAGCGCCGGAACCCACGAACTGTGAGATCATGACCTGAGCCGAAGCTGGACACTCAACCGACTGAG
>NC_043707.1:48936432-48938440 GCF_006229205.1 Suricata suricatta
CGAGCGCTGCGCCCCCGCTACGCGGCGCCGACGGAGCCGCAGCGCCCTTCTGCGGAGCTCGCCCCTCAGGTCCTTAGTCCTAGGAGCTCGCGGTGATTTACACTCGTGCTTGGGAAACCGGCGCCGGCCTCCCGCTCAGCCTCTGGCAGAGAAAAGGGAAAAGCCGCGAAGGACGGATGGGGCGTACCCCCGGGGGCCTGACTCAGGTGTGGGGGTCGACGGGCGCGGGGCCGCCGGGAAGCGACTGGAAGGGGAGGGGCTGCGCGGGGTGGGAATGGATGCGGCTGCACGTCGGGCCCGGGAAGAGGCCGAGGGGCGGGCGGTGAGAGGGCGGGCTGTGGCCTCCGCAGAGTTGGGTGAACTCAGGGAAGTCACCCAAAGCCTCAGGGCCCGTTTCCTGTTCTCTAAAATGGCAACAGTAGGAGATCCGACCTCATAGGCGCTTTCGGGGGTTTTGATGGATTTATGGAACTTTCTTAATACAAAGCCTGCCCTGTGGCATTTGGTGGGTAGTGGCGGTTAAACACCAAGCCGGGGGGGGGGGGCGGGGGAAAGAGCGGGTCAGAGGGTGGCGACCCCGTCTCTAGGGGGAAGGTGTGTATGCCGGAAAGCGGGGCGGGGGGAGGCAAGGGAACGCGGAGGCCAAATTTCTATGGACATCGAATGTTCGGGACAGGATATAATTAGAGCTAGAGTTTTGAGGGACCGATTATATACTTAGCAGTTCACCTGAATTATCCTCATAATCTTATGAGGTAGGTGGCTGTTATTAACATTTTACAAATAAGGGACCTAAGGCTCCAGAGAGGTTAAGTAACTTTCCAGTGGCCAACATCTAACGTCAGACTCCAGAGCCAGGTGTCTTCCTAAGAGCCATTGTAGTTTCTTGAGCAAGTCCAGACAGGGGCAGTGGATCTGTTTAAATGATCAGATTGAAGAATCATGAGCTGTCTCTGATGTTGGCCTTCGGGAAATACCAAAGCGGCGTGAAGGCCTCTGCCTTCAGAGAGTTTGCAAGTTCTTTGGGGTAATCTCCCAAACATGCAGGCAAAAGAAATCAACCAACGTTTGAGGACTATTTGCTGTTTCCCCCAACCCTGCCCCTCCTTAGTCCTCCTTGCCCTTAATTCTCACCAAAAAACCCTGTGAGGTTGGCTCTAAGGTTTTGTTTTGCAAGTGAAGAACAGATTGAAGAGTGGGTATTGAGGGATCCGGTTCTGGGAGGTGATTGTGCTCTCCCCTTACCCACTCTGCCTCTTGTTTTCCACAAGGAAAAGTTTTCAGTAATAGTTCAACTCCTTGGAAGACGGTATGGACTCTGTGGCCAAGAACTGTGTATGAGCAGTAATTGCATCTCACCTTTGATAAATGCAGAGAAGGAAGGCACTTTCGGCCTTTGTGGTGTCCAGGACTTAGAACAGTAGTGCTTTAGGACGGTTAGGGTGGTAGCAGCATTCATGGTAGAGGGCAGGAGAACTGAGTAAGGGAGACAGAATGGGACTGACTTGGACAGGAGCCAATTTATCAGGGCCCGAACTATAGAATGGAGTGGGAAGCGGAAGAATAAGATGATTCCCAGGAAACCTGAAAGGAAGGCTTGTATAGGAACAGAGTGGGGTAGGTTTATATTATCAACCCAGGAGACCCATCTCCTGAGTTTCGATTTTGATACTTGGCACTCACAGGCTCTATATCCCTAGGCAAATTGTTTTACTCTCCAAGCTTCATTGCCTGCTTTGTAAAACAAGGATAGTACCTACCTCCTAGGGTTGTTAAAATAAAAATACTATTTACTTAAGTGTCTGGCATATAAGCCAGTTATTAGTAAGCACTAAATAATTGTATAACCGCGAAAACCCATGAAACTGACTCCTAAAGATTAACCCTACAGGCACTTCATTTGAATAGATCCCTTCCAGGGCCCTGAGAGGGGCCCTAAAACAGTGTGTTCACAGGATTATATTAGTGTTTTTTGGTAATTTTGTATACCTTTTCTTGAAAATGTCCA
>NC_043707.1:48938540-48955550 GCF_006229205.1 Suricata suricatta
GGCGCGCGCGGGCGGGCGGACGCGCGCGCCTGCGAGCCTGTGGAGGCGCGAGTCGCGGTTCGGGCGTATGTATAGGGGGGAGGGGGCGGCGGCCTGGAGGGCCGACTCCGCCCCCTGTGCGCATGCTCCGGTCCCGGCGGGTTATAAGGCAGCCCCGCCGCGGGCCGGGCCCCACAAAGTGCTGGCGAGCTGCGACGTGACTAGCCGGTCGCGTGTGTGCCCGTGCGATCGGACGAGGCAGCTGGTGAAGGACGCGACCTGGACCCTGGGCCCTGCGGAGCTGTAGCCGTGTCCGGCACACGCTCGGCGCCACGAGCCGCGCATAACGGTTAGTTGGGTAACGGCGGGAGGCGGCGGGAGGCGCGGACCCCGCGGTGCCCCTGCTGCCCTGGCGGGTGGGAGGGAGCCTGGGGAGTCGGGGGGACGCAGACCTGAGTGTCGGGGGACGGAGGTGGCCCCGCAGGGGCATCGTGGCCGCGGGCCGCCGCATGGCCCCGGAGCGCGGCGTTGGTGAAGAAGACCTTGAGGCGGTGGGGACAGCGCCTCGCCCCGCCGAACTGCGGGCCCCCGTGGTCAGGTGCCGGCTACCGGCCTGGCCGAGGAGTTGGGTCTTGGTGCCGGTGACCTTGGGGAAGCCGCTTTGCCCCAGCCTTCTGGAGTCTTCCCAAGAGATGCTTTTGATTTGGGAAAGGGAAGACGAGGGGCTGGTTCACGTGGTGCCTCCCGGCTCCCCTGGCCGCGTTCTAATCCGAGGGAAGGGACTCGGGGCGGGAGTTATTTTGGACTCGTGGCACGCCCGCCCCAACCTTCTCGGCCAGCCAATCCTTGCCCCACCTGGTGACTTGCGAGAGTCGTTGGGGGAGCCGCAGTCCCCGCCGCCAAGGCGTGACTGCAGGCTTTGCGTGGACTTTGCGGAGGGAAGGGTGCTGCTGGCCGGCCTCGGGACTGGCGCTGACGGAGGCTCTTTGTCATTCAACCTGTGGCTGCAGAAAGTCGCCAGTAGCGCCCTCGCGCTCCTGGGCTCGAAGGTGCCCCTGTTGAGAGCGATCTGAAGGATAGCGTTACACTTGGTCTGATGCCCTCGTTTTGTTCCAAGTACATCCTTTTTCCCTCCGCGTGCGTTTGAACATTTCATTTCCTTGTCGTGACTTATTGGACGTGACACGCGGTTGCCAAAACTACTTTGTAATTATTTTCAGCCAAGAAACAAACGGATTTCTACTTGACTGGAGTTTCCATCGTTTGCTAACAACCTAGGTGTCCACTGATAACAGTAGAGTGTTTACAGAGCTTACCAAAGCTGGTTTTGAAAGGTTTTCTTTTTTTTTTCCAAAAGTTATTCCGGTTTCGAAATAAAATGCGTACACGTCAGTGCCCTAATGAAACAAATGTGGATTTAGTAACTACTGGAATGTCGTGATAGGGTGAACTCTGAATTGTCTGAGAGTTTGGAAGAGGATGACCGGGAATTAGGCATTAATAAACAACTTCGATTGTCAGTTACCAGACCGTGAGTGAATTAGAGACCATATATCTTCAACTTTTTAGTTTGGCTTTAAATTGTACCCATAAATCCAAGTCTTACGCCCTAAAGTACAACTTTGCCTTCAAACTGCCATTGAAAATATCAGGAATTCAGGACATCTAGCCTTTAATATAGGTAATGGGTAAGTATTATTTAATGTTTAACATACTTGAGTAATTCAGGGTTTAGATAAATGCTGTTCTTTAATCATACTACAGTGACTTGTTAAATATGCAAGTTAATGGTCTGGAGAGCATTTTGTGAGAATTTTATAGCTGAATAGGTGTAAAGGTAATGTAACAGGCTATAACATCCATAAACAGATAAAAAAGGAATAAAAGGTCATAGGATGAAACCAGTTGATAATGTTTCTATAGTTTACATGTGTTCATCTTTTAGATGTTAATGCATATAATATTAGCCCTGGAAAAGATCTTAATCACTACCTAGTCAGGTTCTCTTACATTAGGAAACTGAAGTTGGAGAAGTCAAGTGACATCTTAGGTCTGAAAACTTGTTAATGTTTGGATGGGAATTAATGTGTCTTTTGACTCCCATTTAATCAGATTGGCACTCTTGAGCTTTCTGTATTGGAAATATGGATATAAACTATACTAAGATAGATTATTTTGAGTAACTTTTCGCCAGTTTATGTTCTTCATTCCCATTGTGTTTTCAGTCCACTTTATAATGCATTCCTTGGTAGGATTTAGGTCCCTATAAATGCCTACATGACCAATCTTTTGTTGTTGTTGCAGATGGAGACTCAGAAGATGGGACTTAGATATAAGAAAAACAGACCAGAAAGTTGTAAATATTTATGTATTGAGCAATTTGTTATTAGCTAGTAGGCACTAGGAGAGACTTAGTTCCAGCCCTATCCCTCCTGGCGTTTGTTGTTTAACTGGAGAGCAGACAGATAGGTAAAGGTGATTACCGCAAGTATTGGGTGTTCTGGTAGAGGAAGTAGAGGTTCCTAGGGAACGAAATAGTGTATTCTATAGCTATGAGCAGACACCCAACTTAGTATAGAAGCAATCTGGGTAGGCCTCTCTGAGGAGATGATACTTAGCTTTTTAGACTTGAAGGTTAAAGAGCTAACTGAGCCAAGAAGTGATGGTGGAAAGAGCATTCCAGACATGAATACTGAAGCTGCAGTCAGAGAACAGGATACACTGGAAAACCTGTAAGAATTTAATCCAAACTAAAGCATAGAGGGAGAAGGGAGATCAAGGAGAGATGGAAGTTGGAGAGGTAGATAATCTCAGATAATCGAAGGCCTTATCAGAAATTTTAAGAAATTGGGGAAGGGACTATGTCAAAAATTTAAGGAAGCTTTCTTGTTCTGAAGCTAATCGAAAGCAGTTGAAAGGTTTTAAGTGGAACTGAGGATGACCTGATCACATTTTTCATTTTAGGAACATCACTCTGTATACAATGTGGAGAACAGGCTGATAGGGAGATTGTTGGAATCACTGAGCCCACAGTGATAGGCAGTAGTGGGAGAATGGAAGAGTTAGAGGAACACACAGGATTCCCTGGCAGACCAGGTGTGGGAGCCTGGGGCAGCCAGAAGAGTTAGTATCTCAGAGGTTTCTAGCTTCACCAAATATGATTTTATTTATTAGATGGTATTTATCTCCATTTAATCAATGGAGACATTTAAGACTAGCCCAGGGCTGCTCAGGTTTGAGTGTTGGAAACAAAACAAATCCATTCTGTCTTTTTAGTTCTGTTGGTGTTGTTAATAGTGATATGCTTTTTTCCTTACTTATTCCCTTCTAAACAATTTATTATTAAAGTTTTATACACAATTGAAAGCCAGTACTGTTTCATCTATACCCTTTCCTACTCCCCCACAGCTGCTACTGGGTTATTGTGAAGCAAATCCTAGATATACAATTATTTCATTTGTAAATATTTCAGTGTACTCTGATACAACTCCAGAAAATCATAACCACATACAATTATCTCACCTGTAAAACTGAACATCACTAAATAACCAGAAAATTCAAATTTTCTTAGTTGTTTTTTTTTTTTTTCCTTAAGTAAGCTCTTTTCCTAACATGGGGCTTGAACTCATGACCCCGAGATCAAGAGTCGCATTCTGTATAGTCTGAGCCAGCCAGGTGTCCCTCTAAATTGTTTTTAAATAATTAAATTGTTTTTTATTATTCTCATTTTCCTTCTAATTTATTTTATTAATTATTCTCATTTTCCTTCTAATTTATTTGCTGAAGGAACCAGGTTATTTTTCTTGAAGTTTTCCTCATTCTAGATTTAGTTGAATCTGTCCCTCTGGAAAAGTTAAAAAAAAAAATGTTTTTATTTTTAATGCTTATTTTTGAGAGAGGGGCGGAGTGCAAGAGGGGAGGAGCAGAGAGAGGAAGACACAGAATCTGGCTCCAAGCTGTCAGCACAGAACCTGACAGGGAGTCGAACTCACAAACCCTGAGATCATGACCTGAGCTGAAGTCGAATGTTTAACCGACAGCTACCCAGGCACCCCTGGAATAGTTTTAATATGTTCTAGTTCAACATGTCTCTTGATTCCCTGTATTTGCTGTAAGTTGGTAGCTAGATTGAAAACTTTAAGCATGCTTAAATCCGTTCAGGTTTGATTTTTTTTTTTAATGTTTATTTTTGAGAGAGAGAGAGAGAGACCACGTGTGTGTGCGTGGGGGAGGGGCAGAGAAAGAGGGCAACACAGAATCTGAAGCAGGCTCTGGGCTCTGAGGTGTCAGCACAGAGCCCAATGCAGGGCTCAAACTCAAGGAAACAGGAGATCCTGACCTGCGCTAAAGTCAGGCGCTTAATTGCTTAATTGACTGAGCCACCCAGAGCCCCTGTTCAGGTTTGATTTCTGAGATTAGGGACAGTGTAGGGGAGAGGGCAGGTATAATCTGTAGGTAATGATATATGTTTCCATCAGGAGGCCAATGTTTGGTTGTCACTGCTTCTGCTATATTAATGGCATGGTTCTATTTTTTCATTAGTGATTTGTAAATGCTAGAATACCTCTATAAAGAGAAGTAGGGCTTCCCTGCCTCCCCTCCTCCAGTTTTAGTGGGAAGTTTCTGTTTTAATACAATATTCTATGTGATTGAGACACTATCTTTTTGGGGAGGTGTATTTGAATGTATCAAGGTATATCCCTTTTTAAAAGCCAGTATTTTGTTAAAATGTTTTTAGCACTTGATATTAATATTTCAAGTGGTTTTTAGTATTGGAATATTTAGAATTTCTGTTTTTACACAGGGTTTCTTTTGGTCTTCTCTGCTATTTCTTTGAAGAGCTTATCTGCTCCCATAGCTTTTGGGGAATTTCTGGTAGAATCACTGTCAAATCTAAATCTCTAGCTGTAACCACATTACAGATTTTAAATTCCTTGAGGACAGAGATTGATTACTCTTATCAGTGATCTGCTATTCTAATTCTTGAGCATTTCAAACTTAAAATGTTGCTTAAAGTTCATTATCTTTGCCTATTCTCAATATCCCTTCATCCCCCCACCCCACCCCAATCTAGTCTTTTCTTCTGATTACCATTCTTTCAAGTAGTCAAGCCTAAAACTTCTGAGTCATCTTAATACTTCTCTAGTAGGTCCCCTGCCCTACCAAGTACAATTAAGTGCCAAACCTTCTTTCTTTTGTTCCCTCTTGTATCCATTCTCTTCCCTTACCCTACTTTTCATTTTTATTATTACTGCCTAGTTAAAGCTGCTGCCATGATTCGACGCATGGCCTTGTACTCTGTCATTGCCATCCCCCTTCCCTAATCTGTTCTATAGCGTGCTACCAGTTCTGATCATGTCATCTCTCTAATTAAAACCTTCTCATGGCTTTCTGGTACCACTGGCCTACTAAACTTAGTATTTGCCTATATAGATTTAAGTCTTCTACAGTATATAACTCCAAAGTACCCTTCTTTAGTTGTATGTTACTCTTCCTTTAACTTGCACTGACAAACTGAAATTTTTCTCCAAGCTTTTTTTCCCTGTAATTTTGTTTTCTCTTCCTGGTCATGGGATCCGTTTTATAATGGATCTTTATGCCAAGATTAGTATAGGTGATATATTTGAACCCTTGTGTCCTATAAAGAAGTGATAAACTAGCAATAACGATCTTAAGGAAATGGTGATTTCTCTTCTAAGGTCGCAGCACACACAATGACAGCATAAGTTCACACCTACCATCATCAGTGAGACTGGCTGTAAAAGGGCTGAGCTATTTAGGAGTACCACTGACAATTTATGCAGAAGTAGTAGGATCCACCTGTGCTGTTTGTCTACACTCTGTTGCTAATCACAGCTCATAATATTGTTGAATTTAATTTAATTACAATGACAGCCTTCATACAAAGGGGAAATTCCTCAAAATGTACAAGCATTGTAAGCTGCATTTTTGATCATTGGATGAAAAGTATTTTTTCCTGGGGCTCTTCGGTGGCTCATTGGGTAGGCATCCGACTCTGGATATCAGTTCAGGTCAGGAGCTTACAGGTTGTGAACTCGAGCCCCATTATTGGGCTCTTATGCTGACACCGTGGACCTGCTTGGGATTGTGTGTTTGTGTGTGTGTGTGTGTGTGTGTGTGTGTGTGTCTCTCTCTCTGCCCATCCCCTGTGCTCTCTCTTTCTCAAAATAAATAAACATTTAAAAAGAAAAAGAAAGAGGCATCTGAGTGGCTCAGTTGGTACTTCGGCTCAGGTCATGATCTCATAATTAATGAGTTCAAGCCCTGCATTGGGCTCTTTGCTGACAGAAGCCTGGAGCCTGCTTCGGATTCTGTGTCCCCCTCTCTCTGCCCCTCTAACCGCCCCCCCACCACCCTGCTCTCAAAAGTAAACACTAAAAAAATTTTTTTAAGAATACTTCTTTTCTCTTTGATTTTGCTCTTCCTATATAAATTACGAAAGGTTATTGAGTAAATGAAAGCCTGGTAAAACTGCTCTAGTCTGTTACTATTTTGGATAGTAATAGGACTTCTTTTTAATTAAATTTTTTATTTTAATTCCAATATAGTTAATATAGTGTTACATTAGTTTCAGGTGTACAATATGGTGATTAAACAATTCTGTACATTACTCCGTGCTCATCATGATAAACATACTTATACCAGGGCTTTTGTAAGTTTGCCTTGAATAGCTTTGAGACTTAAAGCTTTTACTATTAACTTTCTCTTCTGTTCCCATAACAGGGGTTTGTACCCTGGAATTTGCAGATTGGTCCTCTCTGGTGAATGGAATTCAGATAGTCTCTGAATATGGTTGAAGAAAAAAATTCTATCTTTTCATTAGCTTCTAAGTAAAATTTAGATTTATTTCAACTATGAGTGTAGGCAACAAGCCATAGTAGTTTTAGTAGTACCTGTGACTGTCACCAATAGAAATGACATATTTTCACATCATAATATGGTATAGCCATCTTAAAATTGTTTAAACTCGGTTACTTCAAAATTACCATGATTATTAGACCTACTAGATTTTAATCTAATTTTTTACTTAAAACAATTTTTTTTAACATTTATTTATTATTGGGAAACAGAGACACTGCATGAGCAGGGGAGGGGCAGAGAGAAGGGAAGATACAGAATCCCAAGCAGGGTTCAAGCTCTGAGCTGTCAGCACAAAGCCCGACATGGGGCTCAAACCCATAAACTGTGAGATCATGACCTGAGCTGAAGTTGGATGCTTAACCGACTGAGCCACCCAGATGCCCCTCTTAATTTGTTATTTTTAAAAGCACATATCAATTAAAAATTATTTTGACAATTATACATTTGTATTTTATGCATTTAAAAACATGATTCTAACAATAATGACAGTTTTTACCAAACTGTCAAAGGAATCTATGGCACCAAAGAGCTTAAGGACTCTTGTTTATACTCCTGCATGTCTGTTCCGATAGAATGGTTATCCAGAACCTGTGATGGAATATAGCATACAAATCATGATGTCACAAGTTTATGTAAATTATTTGGCCATTGACTTCTATGTACTAAATCATCATAAATTTTGATCTTACAAATGATAGGGAACAAAATGCTTATGTATGATAAGGGCTAGTAAGATGATTTCCACAAATATGAGCAGAATAATTTTCCTTTGTATTCAGGAAGTATATGTTTATAGAACTTAAAATTACTGTATCTGAAATTCTGTGGGTTTTTAAAATTTTGTTTTTAATTTTTAAAAATGTTTGTAAGTAAGCTCTAGGCCCAATATGGGGCATGAACTCATGACCTTGAGACCAAGAATCACACACTCCATGAACTGAGCCAGTCAGGTACCCCCAAAATTCTGTTTTCAATGCCATAAGTCAGGGGTAACAGGGTGGCTCAGTTGGTTAAGTGTCTTGATCTAAGCTCAGGTCTTGATATCAGTCCATGTTGGGCTCCACGTTGGGCTCAGAGCCTACTTTAAAAAAAAATGCTGTAAGTTAATAGAATAGGGAGTGTCTTCATTGACTTGGGATTTTCTTGCCCTGTTTTGGATATATCAGCAAAGGTGCTTCAAATTGCTTCAAATCTTATCTTCATAAGCTTGCCCTAGTAGATGCAGGGTTTTTTATTTTGCTCAACTAAGTGAATCCCTAAAGAGGTAGTGGAAGTCATGTTTGAAATACTTGCTCTGTAGATTAGAAATACATATCCTTACTTCAGTCTGTTATGATTGTGTAACGTTATTTGTATTTACTCTGTTACCTAGAAAACTACCTGATGGAGTTAGTAGAGGGAAAAAGAATAGTTTAACAATTACTGTGGCTTCTAGGAAAATAAAACATTAATTTGAAAGTTGTGTATGTTTAGGGGCACCTGGGTGGCTCAGTTGGTTGAGCATCCGGCTTCGGCTCAGGTCATGATCTCATGGTTTGTGGGTTCAAGCCCTGCGTCAGGCTCTGTGCTGACAGCTCAGAGCCTGGAGCCTGCTTCAGATTCTGTGTGTGTGTGTCTCTCTCTGACCCTACCCTGCTCACGCTCTCTCTCTCTGTCTCTCAAAAATAAATAAATAAAAGAAAATTGTATATGTTTAGTAAAGGAACTTAACAATTATCTTTTTTTTAATTTGTTTACTTTGAGAGAGAGAGAGTGCACATGGGGGAGGGACATAGAAAGAGGGAGAGAAATTCCTAAGTAGGCTCCATGCTCTCAGCACGGATCCTGACCCTGGGCTTGATCTCACAAACTGTGATTTCATGACCTGAACCCAAAACAAGACTCAGACACCCAACCCAACTGAGCCACCCAGGCACCCTGGAAGTGATAATTATCTTAAAGACAATATAGTCTAAGATTTATAATGTCAGCAATTAGAAAGGCTATTTCAGGGGTGCCTGGGTGGCTCAGTCGGTTAAGCCTTTGACTTTGGCTCAGGTCAGATCTCACGTTCGTGGGTTCGAGCCCTGCATTGGGCTCTGTGCTGACAGCTCAGAGCCTGGAGCCTGCTTCCAGTTTTGTGTCTCCTCCTCTCTCTGCCCCCCCCCCCCATGCTCTGTCTCTCTCTGTATCAAAAATAAAACATTAAAAAAATTTTTTTAATGAAGATACCTTTCTTTTTTTATTTATTTACTTATTTATTTTTTTATTTTTGATAGAGAGAGGCAGTGCGAGTAGGGGAGGGTCCGAGAGAGAGGGAGATACAGAATCTGAAGCAGGCTCCAGACTCTGAGCTAGCTGTCAGCACAGAGCCGACATGGGGTTCAAACCCACGAACTATAAGATCATGACCTGAGCTGAAGCCGGACGCTTAACCAACTGAGCCACTCAGGCGCCCCTAAAAAAAATTTTTTTTAAAGGCTATTTCAGTTTAACTGTAGTATATTTTGAGATAATAATGCTGACTGCTACATCTTTAGTGTCTGTGAATATCTTCTAAAAAAGTTTTGCAAATACACACTTGAGAATGGTAATGATTTAATTCCATACAAACAATATTCAATTTTAATACTCTTCTATGGTTTGTCTGTTATTGATAAAACAAACAAGAAAACAAAACAACTTAGTTTTTTGAGATAATGAGGGTCAAGTGTAGCATAATAATGTTCAAACTCATTCAAGACATGTTTATTAAATAACCACTATGTGTACAAGAAATTACTAAAAGGGATGAAAGAATATGTATTTTAAAATGTGATTTGAGAAGTACCTGTGTGGCTCAGTCAGTTGGGCATCCGACTCTTGGTTTTGGCTCAGGTGATCTTACAGTTCTGTGGGTTGAAGCCCCAGGCTGGTCTCTGCGCTGGTAGCTCAGAGCTTACTTGGAACCCTCTCTCTTGCCTGCTGTGTCTCTGCCGCTCCCCCACTCATGCTGTCTCTCTCAAAATAAATGGATAAACTTTAAAAAAATAAAATGTGGTTTGAGAACATTTAGAATGAAAATAAAACTTTGAAATGAAGTGTTAGTATACTACTATGTTGTTTCTAGTCCTCAAAACTTAAGATATCTTTATGTGAAATTAAGTATAGTGTGAATTATTTATGCCAGTGAGGAATTCACATATGCTTTTTGCAAGAAAAGGAAAAGGTTTCTTTGTTTACTGTTTAATGAATTATAATCCGCTTATGCTCCCCATTAAGCTTCAGAATACTGGAAGTGAAATAGATTCTAGCAGAAATATCACCTGTTACATTCAAAGTGATATAAATGACACAATCTGACAGCATATGTATTTGTAATTTTTTTTCAAATTCTGGAACAAGGTAGGTCTTATACTAAGAAGTTGAAATCCCACTTAGGTCTTGATTTGGTGAATATATTTTTGGATTGCTGAAGAAAACAATATAGACAGGTGTTCCAGAATATAATCTGGAATTCTACCAAGCAGAACACGCCATTGAAGGTTATAGCCTCCAACTCCCCCTTCTTTGCTACTACTCACATTCTTTGTTTTATATCATGTGAAATGGGTCTATATATGGAAACTTTTGCCCAAGCAAGAAATAAATTAGCATGTGAAAAGGAACAGGACTTGGCCTCAACATGGAAAATAACCAATTTTTCAGTCTGAGAAGCAGTAAAAAATGAAGCATTAAAGAAGGCAAGATCTGCTGTTATAATAACTCAGAAAGTGATACTGATTAGATAAGTTTTTTTTGTTGTTGTTGTCGTTAAGTTTATTTATTTTGAAAGAGAGCGTGAACAGGGAAGGGTTAGAGAGAGAGAGAATCTCAAGCAGGCCATGCACTTGTCAGTGTGGAGCCCGACATGGGGCTCGAGCCCACAAACTGAGATCATGACCTGGGCTGAAATCAAGAGTCAGATGCTTAACTGACTGAGCCATCCAGATACACCTGGTTAGGTAAATTCTATGTGACAAAAGTTGTGTTCAGTAATTTTTTGTCCTTTATTTAAAAACAGACAAAAACCCTTTTCTACCTCTTTGTAGAGGGCACTAAGTCCCAAAAGCATAACATCACATCACTGGAGGATTTTTCTTCGTTTCATATTTTTCTCTACTTCTCAAAAACAGGAGAAGTCCTTGAAGTTCCCCTAATGCTAACTTATGGCGGCGAGAGGAGGTTAAATTTTTTAAAGTAGGAAAAATGGCCTCTGTCCTTAATTCATGATCTACAAGCACACACCTAAAGTCATTAGGGAAATAATTATTTATCAAGAAAGAAATAGACATATAGTTTAGTGTCTTAGAGTTATCAGAATGCTACCCAAGAAGCACTAAGATATCATGGAGGAAATTCACTTCGTGTGGCAAGGTGTATTCAGAAAAACAGTAAGGATATTGGTGGGCTACAGTAGATTTTTAGTATTAGATAAAATTAGAATTATGGAAATTGTCAGTAAGTGAAAATTAATTTCATTTGTACAAGTTACTAAATGTTTTTATCACCTCACTATGTGATATGGAACAAAATGATACTATCTTCTTGCCTTTGTTTCTGATTTGGTCTTTAAGATTAAGGTGTCTTAAAGCAATGGTGCCTCTTGATGGCCTGTTGTCCTTTTCTCCCTGGGGAATCATATGGTTGATTTTCTTTCTTTTTTAACATTTGTTTATTTTTGAGAGAGTGCGTGTGGGGGAGGGGCAGAGAGAGAGGGGCAGAGGATCTAAAGCAGGCTCTACACTGACAGGCTGACAGCAGCAAGCCTGATGTGGGGCTTGAACTCACTAACTGAACAGTGAGATCATGACCTGAGCTCAACTGACAGAGCCACCCAGGTGCCCCCAGCTGATTTTCTCTTTCCTTCATTGCTCTTTCACAGCTGAGATTATCTGAAGCATGATTCTATCATGAGTTGTAAATATATACTTTAAGAGTCCACTACCTTTCCTTCCTCTCCTTCCAACTCTTACACAGTAGCATTACCAGAATTATCTCTTCCTTTTCCCTTTCCTTCGTTCCTCTCTGGTTTATGAGACTAAAAGCCTCAATCTTTGTTAATAAGTGTGAGAAGTGCTAATGATATAACTGTATCAAAAAAAAGGAAACTTGTAAGTATTCATTTTAATCATGACTGATGTAATAAGAATTGGTTCTACTAACTTCTCTTAAAGCTTTGAAATATCCATAGAAGTTATTTACTAATTTCTGGACACCCTTATCTGACTCCTTATCCCTACAAGTGAACCCCACTGAAGAGAACTAAACTAACTTGATCTCATGGATTTTGTCTTAGTTAATTGTACTATTGTTTTCTAATATATATTACAGACCTATATAACTTCAGCTTCTCTGAATGTGACTTTCTCTGTGGTGTGACTTTGAGAGGTAGCCTAGGTGGCTAACCACAGTGAAGCTGGGAACGTTCTCTAAAGTTAGGAGTTTGCAGTGAAAAGTAAAATTGAGTTTGCCACTTTGTTTAACTAGTTGTCCAACTTTGGCTCAGAAATCTTAATTAATGCTGAGCCTTAAGTAACCACCCCAGGCCTGTTATATTGCAGGGTTACCTATTTTTTAAAATTCATCTGTGTTAAATAATCCATGAACTTTAAATATAGAAAAAACAAAGATGGTGGTTATTATCTTAAAATAAATCCTACCATAAAGTAGAAGACCACTACTCAGAAATAATACTATTGATCTGGGTACATATCCAATGATGTTTCTGATAGTGAATGGAAAAAGCAGACTATAAAGCAGCATAAAACACAATCCCATGTTTATATCACAAATATGTTTATGCATGCTATCCTAGAAAGAAATTTAAGAGAATTTTCATCAATATGTAGAATACCTGATAGGATGATAGCAGGGATATTTTATTTTCAATTTATATTATGTATGTCCTAGGGATGCCTGGGTGGCTCATTCAGTTAAGCATCTGACTTCTGCTCAGGTCATGATCTCATGGGTGGTGAGTTCAAGCCTCATGTCAGGCTCTGTGCTGACAACACAGAGCCTGCTTTGGGTTCTATGTCTCCCTCTCTCTCTACCCTTCCCCAGCTTGTACTCTGTTTCTCCATGTCTCTCAAAAATAAACATTTAAAAAATTTACATATGTATATCCTTTAATTTTTTCCAGAATGAGTATAACATGTCATCTTTTAAAACTTAGCTACTTTGTGTTTTTTATTATAAAGTAAAATATGTTCACTGGAACAAATCAAGACAACACAGGTATATGACAAGAGCATTATTATCTACTCCTTATAACCTCCAACCAGTGTAAAGCTTCAGATACATTTGTCAGAGCATATTTATTGAGGTCACCTAATTTACCTTTTTTTCCCCTTTCTTCCCTGTAATCTAAACTCCATGAAGGCAGGGACCATGTCTGTTTAGTTTACAGCTTTTGCTGCAAGCACTCAAATTTTATTAAATGAATGGCAAAAAAGTTTGGTGTGTATCCTGATAATAATTTTTTTAAATGATTATACAACTATTATGTGTAGCTTTAAAAATCTGCAGGGGCACCTGGGTGGCTCAGTTGGTTGAACATACAACTCTTGATTTCAGCTCAGGTTGTGATCTCACAGTTGATGGGTTTAACCCCGCTTCAGGCTGTGTACTGACAGTGTGGAGACTGCTTGGGATTCTCTCTTTCCCTCTCTCTCTGCTCCTCCCCCATGCGCACTTTCCCCCCTGCCTCAGAATAAATACACTTAAAATTTTTTTTTAAATCTGAATTGCAAAAACATTCATAAAATTTAGGACATTGATAATTGATCATCTTTGGGTCTCAGGACTGTAAAATCCTGCCTTTGTATGAATCTTTATTATTGTATGCCCCTTTCTTTATTGCACTAATAAAGACTAACCCTTGTTCTTTGGGATCGTAGTGTTCATAAAGAAAGTTACACCATAGTTGGAGATTATTTGACCATGTAATTGTGGGTTTCTTTCTGGGCTTTTATTCTATTCCATTGATCTATGTGTCTGTATTTGTGCCAGTACTATACTGTTTGGATTACTACAGCTTTGTGATATAACTTGAAATCTGGAATGCTGACGCGTTCAGCTTTGCTTTGCTTTTTCAGAATTGCTTTGGCTAATTGTGGTTTCATACAAATTTCGGATTGATCTAGTTTTGTGAAAAATGCTATTGGTATTTTGATAGGAATTGCATTAAAGGTATCGATTGCTTTGGGTAGTATAAATGTTTTAACAGTATTTGTTCTTCCAATCCATGAGCATGGGCTATCTTTCCATTTATTTTTATTTTTATTTTTTTTAAGTTTATTTTGAGAGAGAGAGAGAGCATGCGCACATGCACGTGCATGTAGAGGGAGGAGCAGAGAGAGAGAGCATCCCAAGCAAGCTGTGCACTGACAACACCCATCTTTCTATTTCTTTTGTTGTAAGACTGTTACTTTCCATCCTGGGTAGTATTTAATAGCTAACAGGCTTCACTTTTTTTTTCTTTTTGAAATACTAATTCACTAGGAGCAATGTTAAACTAGAGATTTATGTTTTTCATGCTATTTCCCCTTAGAAATCTACTTGGTTTTAGAATTGGGAGCCATAACCCTAGTAGTACAAGATGCTAAGTTGGGTCTTAGTGCTGTTTTATCTGTTGTCATATTTTGCTATTATCAGCTGGAGTAGAAATAGTTGCTAGTTTCTTGATACCTTTTTATAGTATTTTTAAAATTTCACAGTTTTTCATGAGGTCTTGAGTTTCATATTAAATTATTAAAGGGAGAGGGGTGCCTGGGTGGCGCTTGTCAGTGAAGCATCCAACTCCTGATCTTGGCTCAGGTCATTACCTCACAGTGAGTTCAAGCCCCACATCAGGCTCTGCACTGATGGCATGGGATTCTGTCTCTCCTCTCTGCTTGTCCCCTGCTTGTGCGCTCTTGTTCGCCCGCTCACTCGCTCGCTCTCTCTCACACACACATACAGACTCAAAATAAACTTAAATTTTTTTTTAACTATTAAAGGGAGAAATCTTTTTATTGGCATTGATTATGCTTATAGTTGGCAAATCAGACATTAAAAGTAAGTAGTTTCTCTTTTATTTTGAAAACTCTTGTTCTCAGGTTTTTTGTTTTTGTTTTTGTTTTTTGAGAGAGAGAGACAGAGACAGAGAGATAGAGAGACAGCGTGAGCAGGGGAGGGTCAGAGAGAGGGTGACACAGAATCTGAAGACAGGTTCCAGGCTCTGAGCTAGCTGTCAGCACAGAGCCTGACACGGGGCTTGAACCCATGAACCACGAGATCATGACCTGAGCTGAAGTCGGATGCTTAACTGACTGAGCAACCCAGGTGCCCCTCTTGTTCTCAGTTTATTTATTTATTTTTTTGTTTATTATATTATCTTGTTCTCAGTTTAAACTGCAGATTAATTGGGGCGCCTGGGTGGTTCAGTCAGTTGAGAGTCTGACTCTTGATTCCAAGAGTCATGATGTCACAGTTTTGTGAGCCTGAGCCTAGTGTCAAGCTCTACACTGACGGTGAGGAGCCTGCTTGAGATTCTTCCTCTCTCTCTCTGCCCCTCCACCCCAGTCTCTTAGTTTCCAAATAAATAAATAAACTTTAAAAAATAAAATGCATATTAATAAATACGAATATTACCTAATCTGTGAGTCTACAAATCAATTGCTTTGGAAAGAAATTGCCTGGTATGGAGAGAAGAGAAAAATAAAATACTAAAATTAACCCTCAACAGGGAAACCAGAACCCAGATTCAGAGTTTCTACTCATTACAGGGACCATACTTCCTCCCCCATACACTTGCATAATATTATGCTTATTTGGTTGAATAGATGCCAGAAATCATTGTCTTACAAGGAGAATTGAGAGTGGTATAGATTTGGATTAATTGTGTATGACATTAGCTGAGATTAACAGAGCAAATTCAATAAGTAGATATGAATACATACACAAACATACACAGATGTACATATATGTATATTCACTACCTTTAAGTTTGCATATTCATTTGCAGATATGATCAGCTGCATCAGTTCCTTGTACTTATGAAACTTTTATCCTCTCTTTTAAAACAGCTATAACAAATTAGGATTGACATTTAAAAAATTCAGGTTGCTATAACAACATCATAGGGCTGTTGTAGAGCATTAAACAAAGTCAAGATAAATTAATTTGAAGTGTATCACTGTAGGTCCAGTCAAGCAGAAATAAGCAAGAATTGATTTTCACTCACTATTAAGTCTTGGGTGTTCTGTAGTTTCTTATGCAGTTTAGTGGAATTTGTAAATAGCCACAATATATCATGTTTGTCATTCATTGAATTGCTTACCTGGCTTTTTTGATGGTACAGCAAAAGTAGCTCTAACTGTTGCTATATAGATATATTGATATAAAAGGTAATATGTTGATTGTCGGGAAGCCCTGTAGAAAACTTAAACCCATTTCACGAAACAAGCAAGGAGTATTTATGATGCCTGTCATTCAGTGGTGGCACTAAATTCCATTCTCTGGAAACCTTTTTCAGTGATGGTCTTTATGTCCACATATCTCTGTGTTACTGACAAATTTGTATTTTTTCTCCTTTTCAAAAAACTTTAGCCTTGTGGCTTTGCTCAGCTGAGCATATGGTAGTTGACTAATATTTCAAGAAGATCCTTCATGGAAAGCTGTCATTCATAAGATAGAAAAGTGTTAATGCTTGAACAATCTGTACATAACGACAGTGGTCAGGGAGATGGCAGAAAAGCTGGAAATTAAGGGTATTAGTTGTTTATGTTGGAAAAAACCTTGCCCCTTGACTTCTCATAACCCCTTTCAGTCTCATTTTTGGTGGTGAAAGGGCCCTTAGATCTAACAAACACCCTCCATTTCATCACATGTCTTTTGGCACATGATACATTTACTTGAAACAGCAACCCTTTTCTAGATCACAGTAGAAATGAGAACAGTTACAAATGTTAGGTTTAATCTGTTTCATGGTGCTCTGACTTCCAACAAGTATGTATTGTGAGCTTTCTGTTGGGAAAAACTTAGAACCAAATTTCCCAGTTTGGGTAGAAAATACTCTCCAAGGCTACATATGGGATTTGAGACTAAACATTGTGATGGGGTTGACAAGGGAATACCTTAATAAGCCAAAGAACTTTTTTTTTTGTG
>NC_043707.1:48955650-48987364 GCF_006229205.1 Suricata suricatta
TGGATGATTAAGTCTTTGGTGTTGTAAAAGCAAGAAAAAAAAAGTAATGAAAATAAGAAGGGAAAAACCCAAGACACACTTCCTAGGGGGAAAAAAAAACCAACAAAAAAACAAACAAAAAAAACCCCATCATGTAATTTCTGTCCTTGACAGAATGTATTAAATAAGCAAACACCACCAACAAGCAAAACAAGTACTACAATGTAAAAATATTAAAAAAAAAAAAAAAAAAAAAAAGAAGGGGCGCCTGGGTGGCTCAGTCAGTTAAGCCTCCGACTTCAGCTCCGGTCAGATCTCACGTTCGTGGGTTCGAGCCCTGCGTCAGCCTCTGTGTTGACAGCTAGCTCAGAGCCTGGAGCCTGCTTCTAGTTCTGTGTATCCTTCTCTCTCTTCCCCTCCGCCTCTCATGCTCTGTCTCTCTCTCTGTATCAAAAATAAATAAAACATTTAAAAATAAAAAAAAATTAAAAAAAAAAGAAAACCCTCTCACATGCATAAATGAAAGATTGCACACAAAGAACTCACATCTTTTCAAGCTTCAATAGTAAATATTCTGCTACTATGTATTAGCCAAAGAACTCTTAAAGGAAAGGGAATTATTCTTTTGTAATAGAATCATTACATTTTTTTTCTTTTGACTGGCTAAAAAATAGCAAAGATTTGACACACTTATTCAAAGTTATTTTAAATGCTTTTATTTACTTATTTTGGGAGAGAGAGTGAGTAAGAGTGCACTAAAGGTAGTTGCAGAGAGAAAGGGAGAGAGATAATCCCAAGCAGGCTCTGAGCTGTCAGTGCAGAGCCCAGCATGGGGCTTAATCTCATGAACTGCAAGAACATGACCTGAGCCAAAATCAAGAGCCAGGTGCTTAACCTACTGAGCCATCCAGGTGTGCCACCAGTTATTTTAATAAGTGAGAGGGTTATATATGTATAATGTTATCAAAGTATTAAATACATGTATATAGTTTAGATTTACAATGAAAAATAGTAGTCCATTATGTACCATCTTCTACCATTCTTATATATGTGTGCATCAGCTTTTTTCTGTAATTAATACATTCATCATTTGTTACTTCATTATTTACTTTTTAGTACTTAGAAAATACTACCTAACCTATAGATATTATGATTCAGTTGAATGTACCAAGATGGTATGCAATCAGAATAAACCAAAAACCAATAGATACCAATTTAGTTACTTTTGTGATCAAGTAGAGTTAATGGATTAAAACAACAGCAGTTCTCAAAGTGTGGTTTATGGACCCCCCCCCCGCAAGGATCTCAAGATTCAGGGTGGGAATCCTTAGTTTGCACATTGGCATATTGTAACTAATCATTAAAAAATCATAAATGATAATTTATCAAGTTTTGGTTATAGTATCAATGTAGAATATCCACAATTATCTGAAAAGGCTATTAAAATACTTCCTTGTCCAACTATGTATCTGCTTAGTAGCTTTAGACCAAAAACTTTGAGATCTGTTGTATTAAAAAATATATATATCTTATATTTATTGGTAGGATAGTGTGAGCATGTAAATAATAAAAAAAATCTGGAAGTGATTAGTAATTAAAATATTGATATTTTAGAGATTATTAATACAAGCTAAAAGCAAAATCTAGAATTAGTTTTCATATATTATGAAGCATAGACCGAAAATTTTTAAGCAACTGTTAATTTCTCTTCAAGGATAGTGTATTTAGGGGTGTCTGAGTGGCTCAGTTGGTTGAGTGTCTGACTCGGTCTTGGCTCAGGTAATCATGATCTTATGCTGGTCAGATTCAGCCCAGTGTTGGACTCTATGCTGACACCGTGGAACCTCCTTGGGATTCTTTCTATCCCTCTTTCTCTCTCAAAATAAATAAACTTACGGGGGGAAAAAAGGGGTGGTGTACTTAACTTCTTGTAATGCAAGTTGGATTTACCCTCACTGATAAGGGAGATAACAAACAGTTGGAAGTTTGCAAAGCCAGATTTATAGTTTTCTGGGTTCTTTATATTCAGTTTGATCAAAATAATGCATTTTATAACTGTTGAGTATTTGACTACGCAACAATTATATAGTTATGGTTCTCCTTTCACTAGTGCTTTATGTTTGTTTTTTTACTGTTTTTGTTTTCTTCAATCTTTTGTTTTTGTTCAGTTTCAAGTGGAAAAGAGGGTAAAAAGTTGAGGGTTCCTAGACCTTGAATCTTGGGATTTACCTCTGGGTGGGTACGTCTGTGAGCTATGAAACTGGACTAGTGCCGGTAGTAATGAGTAGTACCTTAGCTACTTTAGCAGTAATAGCTTTAGTAAATCAGCCTTCTGGGTTTTCCATGTGAATGTTTGTATGTAAATTCGAAACCTGAAACTAGTCTACACTTAGTAATAATTTATTATAGAATTACTGATTTTAACTACTTTCTGCCTCTTTTAACAAATTGGCCATTGTCATTTTAGAAAAATGGCTTTGTTGTAAATGTTAATCTGAAAGTGTAGGGAACATAATGAGTAGTACTATTTGCGAGGGCTTTTGTAACTCTTCTCTTCTGGAGTGGGGGCAGGGCAGGGCACAGCAGGGCGGAGGGGGGGAATATGGAGAAAAACTTCAGCTTTCCAGATGAATTTACTTGCACAATTCCTTAGAGTCATGAAAAAAGAAAAGAAATCAGAAGGTGATCAGAAGAGAAATTAGGCGATTCTTGAATACAGTCATTGCCAAGAAGTTAAGGTTGTTTCCCATTGTCCTTTACAAGGCAAAGGGATGAAGAACTTTCTCATCACCAGATCACTTTTTTCAAACTCCCCAATATTTTCAGGGAACTGCTAGAGAGTCAAAAAATAATAGCTAGCTAATAGGAAGGTTACTGCACATACTGTAAGGATTAAAATCTTAAACTTTAATCCCTTTTAGCCTCTAGACTTGGGCACTCTTTCTCAGCGGGGCTCTGAATACTGTGCAAGGGCCCCTGATCTCATAATTTACTTTTTGTATGAACCCTTTTGTTTATAGCTGAGATATGAGCTGAGATACGGTCAGTTTAAGAGGAAATAATATATTTCTTAAGGAAGTAATATATTTAGATAGTGATATTCCACATTTTTTTTTAACTAGGTGCCATAAGAATTCAGTTAATAAAGAGAGCCATTTGTCAGTCAGTAGCAGAATTGTGTTGAATCCATATCTGGTGTTTTGAAGTGTTTTCACAATTTGTATACTCATACTTCTGGTTAACTTCTGAATCTTTTTTTTTTAAAGCTTCTTGAAGTTTTAAATTTAATTTTGACACTATGGAATAAGGTATTTTTAACTTGATGAGGCAAGTCTTAGTGACTAAAAATTGTAACTGCTTTACCCAGGACAAATCATAGCTGGCAGCTAAGCTAAAAGTTTAATCACGTCCAGCACGTATTAGCTTTTCGAGTCAGAGCTTGATGCATTACATAGCTCTGCCGTCTGGTGGATGTCTATGTGTGTAAACAATCTGGGGTGAATTAATTTTTTTAGTAGTTCTTTGAAAAGTTTCATGTGCTTTTCTCTTTTTTCATACTTAAGTGAAGGAAAAACTCATAAAATTAATGTCTGGAGCAGTTCTGTTTAACATAATTCTAGAATTGAGACTGTTCCTTTAGTAGAACTGAGCTGTTAAATAACTTTTTATTTTTCCAACAGGAATTTTAGGAAGCTTAAATTTGTAGATATTTTTATCCTACCTGAGTCACACAGGTAAGTGAAATGCCCTAGGACAAACATCTTTAATCTTCAAACTTGGGTCATATTTTTAAGGGAATTATTCTTTAGATTTTCAGATTCAGATGTACTCCTAACTAAAAATCATCTTTCCTGAAAATGGATGCCTGAAGTTTTCTACTCCTTTCCTTTTTCAGTTTGTTTTATCTAGAAGCTCTTAACCCCACTATGAAAGAAAGGTATATCTTTCACTTATCCTAATTCTTACTGTGGTTCATTGCCCCAGACTGTCAAAGTCTCTGGGATCCCCAAACAAGAGAAAATTACAGAATGCATTGTCCCAGAGAGGCTCATAACAGAAATACAAAGAGGGATTGGGTGAGAAATATTGGAGGAGGCAGGACTTTATTTCATCTGGACAACAAACTCCTTTCCTCTCTATTTTTTTCCCCTCTATTTCTTAAGTTAGATTTTAAAAAATGAGATAGTTACCACAGGATGTGGATCAATACATTTATTTCAGTTAAAATAATGTATGACTTTGACAGAAATCTGTTTTGCTTGGTTGGTTTTAAAATGGACTGGCCAGTTAGATTATATGGTATTTTCTACAAATTGGGCTAAATATTTAGTGCCAAAGTTTTGAAATATATTTGAAGTACATAGAATACAATATATAATAAGCCAGAAATTATGTTCTATGTAACCTAAGCTTAATAATAAATTTTAGATGTAAAATTAATATACAAGGCAGTATGGGTTTTCTGTCTACACAAAGCCCTGCACATGGAAGTTACGCAGCTTTATTCATAACTGCCAAAACTTGGAACCAAGATTCTATCAGTAGGTGAACAGACAAGTAAACTGTGGTACATGAAGACAATGGAATATTATTATAATAATAATATAGCACTAAAAAGAAATGTGCTATGAAAAGACCTAGAGGAAACTTAAATGTTTATTGCCAAATGAAAGAAGTCAGTCTGAAAAGACTGCATACTGTATGATTCCAACTATATGGTGTTCTGGGAAAGGCAAAACTATGGAGACAATAAAAAGATCAGTGGTTACCAGGGGTTAAACAGGAGGGAGGGATGAATAGAGGGAGCACAAAGGATTTTTAGAGCCATGAAACTACTTATTAAGATACTATAATGGTGGATACATGTCATTATAAATTTGTCCAGACATAGAATGTACAACACCAAGAGTGAACCTTAAAGCAAACTATAGAGTCAGGTGATGATGTGTCATGTAATGATGTGCACACTGAGTAAAACTAAAGACTACAGTTCCAAGGAAAAGAATATTATTTTAGGATTTTGACACTATGCCCACATAGAGAACAAACTAGGGATCCTCAGATATGCCAAATACCTGAAATCCAGAGAAGCCAGCAATTCTTGCTGTGCAAACAATATTCTCAGACAAGGGAGAATTATGTGTGAGGGAGAGTAGGACCTATCTGCAACTCTAGTGAGGTTGTGAAGGGCACTTTACCTTTTCATTAGCCATATTTGTTCTACCAGTGAACAAGAATAGGTTGGGAATTATATTGTGGCATAATGTCACCCATCCTGATGAATTAACCAAGGGAAACTCCAGATAGGAACAAATTTATAATTGTTGTGGTGGCCTCCAGTCCGTGTCTGATCCCATCAATCTGGGCTTGTTCCAGTGCCAGGAGGATATGGAGGAGATGCCCTTGCCTAGCATTCTTGAGTCACTTCTCCCAGATAATTATGAAGGAGCAATACTAAGTACGGCCACGGGTCAGTGCTGTGCTGTGTATGGCCAGTCCATGATGAGATAAATACAAACATTGACAGTAAGGAAGCATTTAGAAACTTTTATAACAATTGTTTTTTCATTTTTTTATATACCATTTTATACATGTTGTAAATGATAGTATCAATGTTATACACTTTTTATAAAGACATTGGTATAGATAAATGTGTGTATACATATATATAGTTTTGCCTAATTAAAATTTTCCATTAATCCTACTGCATATTTCTAAGGTATATTTTGGAAATGGTGTTTAGCATCCGTTTCATCCTCTTTTCTAGTGTACGTTAATATATTGCAGAGACTTTAAAGCTAAACTACATTTCTCAGATTCCCTTACAACTGTGTTTCTGAATTTGGTTTAAATTCCGCCAGTCAGATATATTCATGTGACATTTGTAAGGCAAAATTAGAACAGAGGTCTCTGTGTCTACTCACAGGCCTTGAGATTTTGAGAAGCAGAGCACATGAGATCCATCTTGAAGGTGTCCAGGAAGGCACATATTGTTCTCGAGCTAACTGCAGATATTAACAGCCTTTGTGCTGACTTCCTGGTTTTGATGATAACGTGATTTTTGGCAGCTTCTTACTTTGCTGGCTTTCTAATTGTGGCAGTAGTGATATGATTATGGAGTCAGCAGCTTTCTGGTTATAGAAGGAGGAGTAACTCTCTTGGGAGCCTGAGTTGTGTTTTGGAAACCTTCATGGATCCAAAGGAGTAAATTATGGAGTCTAGAGCTCACCAAGAGTAAGAGTTCAGGTAAATCCTGTTCTTTTTTGGGATCCTAAAGGGCTGTGCCACAGGAGTAGGAGTGTGTGGAAGGTAAACCAGTCCTCAGAGGACCTGCAAGCTGATTTCAAGTCATCGGAACGAACAAAACATCTTGGTCCTTGAAATATTCTTAAAGAGAGTCTAGGTTTATAAAGCCCTAGGTAAATGAAAATTATCTCTGGAGGAAGATCATATCCAAGCCTCAAATTCTCAGTACAAATGGAATTGTACTAAGGATGGAAAAAACAGAAGAGAAAGAGTAGATACCTTGAGAAGGTTCAGCCCACATCCAGTTGGAGTCTCATGGGAGCAGAATAAAGGGAAAAAGGAAGAACAAATGTTTTAAGACATATAGTGGCTGAGAGTGTTTTAAAGTCTGAGAATTGTTTTTTTAGTGTGATTGTCTCTGGGTTATGTAATCTGTATTTTCTCAGTGGTAGTTTTTTTTTAAAGGTATTTTTTTCTTTATCTGGTTGAGTTTCCTCAAACTGTACATTCATATTATAAATTGAGGCTGGAATAGCTACAAGCATTAACCCTTGAAAATTGCCTCTTTCCCATTCTCTCCATTGTCTTCTTCTAGAGCCCCATTAGATGTATGCCACGTCCTCCCATTTTAAACTCCATTTCTCTAAATCTTTCACAGCTCCAAAAGAAGGCTCTCCCCTGAATTCTGACTTTTCTTCAAACCTGTCCTTCAGGTTCATCTTTCCATCTATGTTCGGTCTGCTGGTTAGCCTGTTATGAATTTCATTGAGTACACTTTATTTCTAGAAGTTCTGTTTCGGGGCACCTGGGTGGCTCAGTCGGTTAAGCCTCCGACTTCAGCTCAGGTCAGATCTCACGTTCGTGGGTTCGAGCCCCGCGTCAGGCTCTGTGCTTACAGCTAGCTCAGAGCCTGGAGACTGCTTCTGGTTCTGTGTCTCCTTCTCTCTCTGACCCTCCCCCTCTCATGCTCTGTCTCTCTCTGTATCAAAAATAAATAAAACATTAAAAAAAATTTTTTAGAAGTTCTGTTTCAAGTCAACTAGTTTTTTAATAGTCTTTAATGTGTTGTTTTTATTTAGTGTTCACTATTTCTTATTTCATGCTTTTAATCATTTCAGATATTCATATCCATTATCGTTAGTTCTTGTGTCTAATCCAGCTATATTGAATTGGCTTTACTTTACTCATGGTTAATTGATTCTTGAGTGTTTTGAAAATTTAGATCATCAGCTTATGTTTGGCAGGGCTTTGTCTGTGGGAAATCTTACTAGTAAAGTCAAACATATCTCTGGAAGAACAACAGAAGTTTCCCACAGACATTGTGCTGCCAACCATAAGCTCACCCAGGCCTGTAGCTCTGAATTCTCAGAGAGCACTATCTCCTCTTTCTTGTCTTCTTCCTTTTCCTCTTCTTATTTTAACCACCAGATGGCCGAGAGAAAATTTGCTTGCCATCACCTCTTGCTTCTGTATTGTCTCCATGTGCTGCTAAACAGATTTTAGCCTCCTTGACACTGTCTTTGAACTATTTTTTAAATCAATTTTATTTACATACCATAAAATTAGCCAATTTTAAATATACAGTTTGGAGGGTAACTTCTGCCAAATTGTAATAGGCCATATTCCATATCCCCGAAAAGTTCTCGCATGCCCCTTTGCAGTCCGTCTCTTCTCTTCACTCCCTGATATGTTTTCTGTTACTAGAATTTGACCTTTCTAGGCCTTGGTATAAATGTGACCGTATAAAATATAGTTTTAGGTCTAGTCTTTTTTCACTTTAAAGAACGTTTTTACAGTTCATCTGTATTGTTGCATGCATCAATAGGTTGTTCTGTTTATTGCAGAGTAGTATTCCATTACATGATTTGATTTTCCATTCACTTGTTGATGGACATTTGGGTTCTTTTCAGTTTGGGGCTATTATGAATAAAGCTATTAGAGAGTTCTCATAATAGTCTTTGTGAAGATGTAGGTTTTCATTTCTCTTAGATAATACCTAGGGATGTAATGGGTTGTATATTTAACTTCTTAAGGAATTACCAAAATGTTTTCCAACCTGGCTGTACCATTTTGCTTTACCACCAGCAGCAGAGAGTTCCATTCACTTCATATCCTCACCAACTCTTGGTATTATCAGTCTTAATTTTAGTCATTCTAATAGATTTATATTAGTATCTCTTGGTTATAATTTGCATTTTACAAATGACTAATAATTTTGGGCATTATTTTTCATGTACTTCTTGGTCATCCATGTATCTTTTTGATAAATTATCCACAGCTTTTGTCCATTTTTAGTTGAGTTGTTTGTCTTTTACTACTGAGCCATCTTTTTATCATTTGGACATGTCTTTTGTTGGATGTATTTTGTATATATTTTCTCCCACATTAATAGATGTGTTGTAATGTGCCTTTAGAAATGTTTGCCTAATTTAAATATTGAGTCTTTCAAACCATGAGGATGGATTATCTTTTGTATTTTTAATTTTTTTGTTTTTTTAAATTTCTTAGTAATATCTTGTAGTTTTCAGTGTATACATCTTATACATTGTTAGATGTATCCCTTTTCAGTAGTTTTTTAATGCTGTTGTAAATGGTATTTTTTTACTTGCAAATTCTGATTGCTGGTTTATAAAAAGATGATTTCTATTTATTAATCTTGTATCTTGAAACCTAAATTTATTTTTAGTTCTAGTACCTTTTCTTAAATATTCTTTAGCTTTGCCTATGTGGACAATTATGTCATCTCTGAATAAAGACAACTTATTCCTTCCTAGTCTTTATGCATGCCTTTTATTTTTCTTGCTTGCATATACTAGAGACTAGAACTCTAGTACAGTGTTGAGTAGAAGTGATGAAACCTATGTCCTTGCTTTTAGGGAAGCCTCCCCTATAGACTGCTTTTTTCCTACCCCTGCAGCATTCATTGTTTTAAATCCTATTTGAAATGTTCAGATGGGTTGGAAGAAACAGTAGTTTTTTGAAGAACGTCCATCCTGTTTTCCAGAGAGGCTGCAGCAGTTTTCATTCCCACCTACAGTGCAAAAGAGTTCCCTTTTCTCTGCATCCTTGCAAGCACCTGCTGTTTCTTGTGTTATTAATTTTAGCCATTGTGACTGGTGTGAGGTGGTATCTCATCATGGTTTTGATTTGTATTTCCCTGATGATGAGTGATCATGAGTGATGTTAAGCATCTTTTCATGTGTCTGTTAAGCCATCTGGATGACTTCTTTGGAAAAGTGTTTATTCATATATTCTCATTTCTTAACTGAGTTCTTTCTTTTTGGGGGGTTGAATTTGATAAGTTCTCTATAACCCTTAGATAAATCATTTGCAAAGATCTCTTATTCCGTAGGCTTCCTTTTAGTTTTGTTAATTGTTTCCTTTTACTCATATTGTCTTATTCATAATTTAACAGGAAGTTGCAAATTTTAATGTTTATTTATTTATTTTGAAAGAGCATGCAGGCACGCAAGGGGCAGATGGGGTGGGGGTGGGGAGGTGACAAGAATCCCAAGCAGGTTCCACGCTGTCAGCAAGGAGCCCAACGCACAGCTTGATCCCATGAACCATGCAATCATGATCTAATCTGAAACCAAGAGTCAGACGCTTAACCAGCTGAGCCGCCCATGCTATGCATTAGTACTAGGTCACTTCAAGAAAAGGGGAAAGTTTTTAATTTGAAATAACATCTTTTGACATCATAGTTCAATTTGTGAATTTAATTTTACTTGATTGAGCTATTGTTTATGGGCTTTTCTTGTTGTATAATGGAAGAAAATACCTTGAGTCAAAGCAATTAGATAAATAAAAGGTAACTTCTAAGATAATTTCTGAGCCCATTAAATTAAATTCTTGTGTGTTCAGAATGATCTGTTTTGCAAAGTGCTACATATCTAGTTACTTGGATACCCATTTCTAATATTCTGTCAGCACATAAGACAAAGTAAAAATTTTAGAAAGTAGTATTGAAGAGTACATTTTGGGAAAGGGGAAAACTTATAAAAGCTTGTATTAAACTTGTGTATGGCATGTGTTAATGTGGATTTTGCATGCAGATGAATCATGAGGCATTTAGTTATTCACAGTAATTTGAGGAATTCTATTAACTGTTGAAACAAGTAGGCTTACTTGAAATACAAAGGCTATATTTATTGAACAGGATTTATTTCAGTTATGGTTCCTTAAATGGTAAGGAGCTGTTTTCCTACTAAAAACTATGGGCAATACCATGGCTCTAAGACTCTTTTTCTGATAATGCCCTTAGAAGATAATCTCTATTGGAAAAGTAGTATTGAAAAACAATTCAGTTACTTGAGAGCTGGCTATGAGGTGTGCAAGTGCCTTATTGTTGACATGGTATTTTAATTTTATATCCTTCAGATATTTGGATTTGAACTACATTTTGGAATTCATCTACACTGAAAATGCCACCAGCAATTGGAGGTCCAGTTGGATATACTCCCCCAGATGGAGGCTGGGGATGGGCAGTAGTAGTTGGAGCCTTCATTTCCATCGGCTTCTCTTATGCATTTCCCAAATCCATTACTGTGTTCTTCAAAGAAATTGAAGGTATCTTCAATGCTACCACCAGTGAAGTGTCCTGGATATCCTCAATCATGTTGGCTGTCATGTATGGTGGAGGTAAGTACCCCCAAGGCCTGCTGGTTTAATCCTGTGTTTCATTCTTGTCAGCCACCAACTCATGCTCTATAGCATTCCAAAACAGAAATGAGAAACTGTGAGGAGCTGTGATTTGTCTAACTCTGAATCATTGAGCTCTAAAAAGCTCTCAGAAAAATGACATGTGCACAACTGGTCTCTCTTACTGCTCTCTGCTAGACTCTTGAGATGTAAACATAAAAGGTTTTTCTTAAATTGACATTGGGGAATTGAAATAAATCAGGTAACCTGAATATTATAGTTCAAAGTCTCAGGTAAAAGCTTTTCATGGCATTAACATTAAAGAACTGAATAAAATCTTCCCCTTGTTCCTTGTGATGTTATTCGTCCTGAAAGCATTTCAGCTGCACTTTAAGTTTTAGCTTAAGCTTCATCACTTTTTTCCTTTCTGTTTTCTTTGACATGTTATAAAAGGAAATGTGGAGAGTAAGTTGCTTACTTAACATCATTTAAAATAGTTTTGTTTCACCTTGGAACATCAAATCACAATGTAACATGTAAAAGTCAAAACCTTCCATAATGCTTAACATGGATAGTTGCTTAATGAGAGATTCTAAAGCCAACTGTTTTATTTACTGAGATTGACAGTGTCTCATCTTGCTTATTTAGCCAAGCTTTCACCTCTGTTAATACAGTTTTTTGATAGCACTGTAGTACCTCAGATTATTTTCACATGTAGTTTCTTAATAGCCAGCCAGTATAAAGATTCTCTATTTCAACTGTAAAACTTTAGCCTTAGGCTTCTAACCTGGTGGCAGATTCAACCAATATTAACCCCCGTGCACATATTTCACAGTAGACTAGGTCTTGTGATTTATAGAGAACACTTGATCCCTGCCTTTGGGGAGTTTATAATCCAATTGAGACAATAACATAAACTTCTGAAATAGTAAATAATTGAAGTCATAATTAAATATATAGTTTCATTGCACAGAAAAAAAAAAAAACGTGACCTGGTGACCTTAGAGAGAGGTGAATTGGGTGACTGGGAACAGTAGTGGGAAGACTTCTTTTTTCCCCACTGTGTAGCTTTTTATGCCCTTTGAATTTTGAAGGTATGCCTGTTTTGTCTGGTAAGTACTTCTAAAAGAACCTATGTGCTATATTGTAGCAGTTATTTTCTTTTTATAAGTTCAGAGAAATCAAAAGGGACTTCAGACATTATTAAGCTTATAAGAGCCAGTAGTTTTTGGAGGCTTTGAACTCCATGCGCCTGGATTTTTGAACCAGGTTTGACTCTGATGGCTAGAGGAAATTGGTATAAATATTATCCAGAAGTACTCCAGGTGTGTGCTCAGTGTGTGGTAAGCTGAGGATAGACCAGAGGTTCACATGTTGCAACTTGGAGCTGTCACAGAGCCACTTTTGCATCAAAAGTAAGTGATGTCAGTTGTGCTAATTGCACATGACACTTTCTTCTGGGAAAACAGTTCCTTCTTTGTCCTCACCAGAGATAACTAGCACATTTTCTCTGAATTTGTGTTATAATAGGCCTATGAACTGTACCCCTCTCTATTTTTAATGATAGCTAATTGGGGCCATCCTTCCTGAAATAACTCTGAAAGACAAATTGCCTATTGAGAGCCTGTGGCAGAATTTTTCCTAAATGGGTTATTTTGTTGATTGGCTCTTAGTGGTATATCCCCTAAGAATTATCATCAGTTTTTAAGCTGCCATAATTCTTTTAACTTCTGTCTGTATTTGGGCCACGCCCTCAACACATATATTTTGAGCTATGAGTGGTTTAATGGGGTTTTTTGTGCTTTGGTTCAGAGATACATACTGATGCTTGTGTATAAGTGTATTTTTAGGGGAAGAGATCTTAGTTGCCTACTCTTGATTTATTTACTTGCGATTTTTCAGTTTTGTTTCTTTGCATATTTTCATTTTCACACAAACGTCATTTTGACATTCCTGCTTTAATGCGGCAGACTTTATTAACTTCTACTTCACAGAGTCAACAATGTGGCAATTACTTTGATATTTATAATTCTGACTATGCAACATCTATATGGAAATTTATATGGAAACATTTCATGAATATTCTTTCAGTATTTAATTATTTTACCTTTTTTTTTTTTAGGTTTATTTTTTGACTGATAGCAAGCTGGGGAGGGGCAGAGAGAAAGGGAGAGAGAGAGAAAATCCAAGTAAAGCTCCGCACTGTCAGCACAGAACCCGATGTGGGGCTCAGTCTTACAAACTGTGAGACCATGACCTGAGCTGAAATCAGGAGTCAGACGTTTAACCGACTAAGCCACCCAGGCGCCCCTTTAATTATTTCATCTTACACAAGCTATAAATTCAATTTATTTCCAAACCAGCCATGGTCTAATATTTTCATGAAGTGACTTAGAAGGTCAATATAAACTTTTTTATACATATTCAAGCTGAGCCTGAAGTTTCTCCTGGCCGCCAGTTCTGGAACCAGCCCCTCAGATGGACTTAGTCCTCTGAAACACTGGGATATCCAAAGGTTTGATTCCTTCTTGCATGCATACCATAATTTGAATTTTGGTTCCGTGGGGTCAGAGCCTGACCTTTTAATTGTATCATCCTGCAACTTTGAGTGTAGTACTAGAATATAAGTAACTCCAGAATTTTCCATAGTGTTTATGGAAATAGAATATGTCAACATATAACCAGTAGTATATTCTGAATATGTACATTTTATATTTGTTGATCATATCCTAGTTATGACAACAAGCCTATGAAATACCCATTACCACGGTGTTTTCAGCCAGTTCTGTCTTACTGAGACTGAGGAGAGACCAGAGTCCTTTTATATTTTAGTAAAATTCTATCTAGTATTTATAGATGTAAAAGGTACACAGTGATTTTTTTTTTAGCATCTTTATTTTCTAATACACTTTGACTATGAAATAATTATAGAAAGCAATATTCTTACCATTGTCTTTTGTTTTTTGTTTATTTTTAAGAACTTGTCATTTAGTGTCATTAATGCCTTGTACAGATGTGAAGGAATTGGTTCCTTTCCTCTATGCTACTAAATCTCTGGTTCTTTCCTAGGTCCTATCAGCAGTATCCTGGTGAATAAATATGGCAGTCGTCCAATCATGATTGCTGGTGGCTGTTTGTCTGGCTGTGGTTTGGTTGCCGCTTCTTTCTGTAATACCGTTCAGGAACTTTACTTGTGTGTTGGAGTCATTGGAGGTGAGTTGCTGTTGGTTCATTTTGAAGCATTAATTTACTGTTGGCTATGTGGTATTCACTTACATTCATCTTTCAGATCTTTTGAGTGAAATTCCTTCCTTATGGAAATTACTTTATCATTTTGAAGAGCTATATAAATACATTAAAGGGTACTAGAAAAGCAAACTTCTAAGGAAATTGCTATCATACAGTGATGATAGCATCTCTTGTCCTAAGATTAAGTGGTGGTAGATAAAATGTGTCTGGCAACTTCTTGCAAGGTTGATCACTAGTTATTACTCTTTCTCATTACCTCTTCCTCACACAGGGACTAGCCCTCTGTTGGAGCAGGAGAGCATAAAACATAAAACTGGAATTACCTGGCAGAATGTCCAGATACATTTCTGAGGGATAAAAAATCCACTTACTAACTCCATCCTTCCATTTTTGATAGCCAGATTAAAATAATGAACTGCTGATGAGTATAATAAAGATTACTTATACTTTACAATCCAGAGGGTGTGACTATTAACATTTTAATGTATGTCGTTCCGTACTTTTTTCTGTGTACAAACACGTAACCATTTTTTTTCACTTACCAAGATATCACGAACATCTTTCCATGTCATTAAATATTCTGATAACATTTTTAATCTCTGTTACTCCATTGAATAGATATATACTATAATTATCATTTTATTAAGCTCTATGCCAAGATCTCATGATCCTGAGATCAAGAGACACATACTCTACTGACTGAACCAGACAGGCTCCCTAATATATACCATAATGTTATTTGACCAGTCTCTTAGTTAACTGTTTAATATTTAGGGTTTCATTTTTGTTTTTTTTTTACATTTTCTTACTGTTAGTAAACAGTATTGCATTGATTGTCCTTTACAATTATGAATATTTTCTCAGGATAACTTTGTAAAAGTGGAACTGTTATGTTTTTGAAAAATACACATAAGCTAAATTGCCCTCCAGAAAGATCATGCTCACTAATAGCTCTACCATAATGTGAGAGGAGATGCAACCTTGACAAAAATGGAATATTAATTTTCTTTAATCATTGCCAGTCTGGGTGGCTCAGTGGGTTAAGCATCTGACTTTGGCTCAGGTCATGATCTCACGGTTCATGGGTTAGAGCCCTGCGTCGGGCTCTGTGCTGACAGCTCAGAGCCTGGAGCCTGCTTCGGATTCTGTGTCTCCATCTCTCTCTGCCCCTCCCCTGCTAGTGCTATGTCTCTCTCTCTCAAAATAAACATTAAAAGGTTTTTTTTTAGTTTTTTTTTATTTTTATAAGTTTTATTTATTTATGTAGTGAGGGAGGGAGAGAGCCCGTATGTGAGCCTGCATACACCGGCCAGCGGGAGCGGCAGGGAGAGAGAACCCTGAGCAGGCTCCCCACTGCTGCTGTGGGGCCTGACACACACAGGGCTTGAACTCACCAACCATGTGGTCATGACCTGAGCCAAAATCAAGAGTCAGATGCTTAACTGACTGAGCCACCCCAGGCATGCACCCCCATTCGCCTATTTTTAAACATCTGGTACCCTCCCCTCCTGCTACCATGTTTTACATTTAAAACTTCTGAATAGAAGAAAACATTTTACATAAAATGAGAAGAAAGAAATATAAAAGTCTATTTGTTCCCATATGGTTAGTTCTCTTTTATTCATTTCTCAAATATTATCAACCATGTGTGTACCAAGCACTGTTCTAGATATTGTTGAGAATAGAGCAACAAAATTGGGCTAAATCATACTCTTTAATGGGAGGGGGCAGACACACACATATACTCACAAATATATCAATAAGTAGGAAAAATATCAGATAGTAATACTACTATACAAAGCCTCAAAACGAAGTATTCTGACTGAGAAGGACTAGGTAGTCTATGAAGGTAGGGTGCTCTGGAGACATGTCCTTAACAAAGAAACCTGTGTAAACAGGGAACTAACCAGCTTTGTTGGAAATCTGGGGAGACCTAAGCCCCAGGTCAACAATGTACTTCTCGCACAGGTGAGGATGATCTGGTGTGAGATGAGGAAAGGAGGTAAGGGCCAAGTTGAAGATTATGGTTGGGAAGCCACTAATCAGGCTTGAAAAGGGGAGTGATCTGCTCTCGTGTATTGGTTTAATGCTCTGTGAATAGCTTAAACAAAAATGGTAGGGAACAAGCAGGGGCCAGGGAAAGCATCTAGAAGTTATTTGAATATGCATTTTTACTAGCACTGTTTATTGAATGATTCTTTCTACAGGAATTAAAAATGTCACTTTTCGGGGCACCTGGGTGGCTCAGTCAGTTAAGCGTCCAACTTCGGCTCAGGTCACAATCCCATGGTTCATGGGTTTGAGCCCCATGTCAGGCTCTGTGCTGACAGCTCAGAGCCTGGAGCCTCCCTCTCTCTCTGCCCCTCCTCCCATTTTCTCTCTCTCAAAAATAAATAAAATTTTTATTTTAAATTTCACTTTTACATTAAGTGTTTATGTATATATAATGTTTACGTTAAAATCTATTTGTTATATGTAGATTTCTTTTTTTATTAAATGTTCATGGACTTTTTGTCCACTTTCACAGATCAGTGTTACCTGTGCTTGAGTCAGAGGCACACTGTTGTAATGGCTGTAACTTTTGGAAGTCCATTTAAATATCTGATAATGTTTGTCCCACTTGTTCTGTACCACAAGAGGACTTCCTGACTACCATGCATTCTCTAAGTATGTTTTTCTTTTTTTTAAATTTTTTTAACATTTATTTATTTTTGAGAGAGAGGGAGAGACAGACAGACAGAGCGTGAGCTGGGGTTGGTCAGAGAGAGAGAGGGAGACACAGAATCAGAAGCAGGCTCCAGGCTCTGAGCAAATGGTCAGCACAGAGCCTGATGCAGGACTCAAACCCACGAACCGTGAGATCATGACCTGAGCTGAAGTCCGCCGCTTAACTGACTGGGCCACCCAGGCGCCCCTCTGAGTATGTTTTAGAGTCATTTTACCTATTTCCAAATGAAATGCATTGACGTTTTCATTGGAATCACATTAAATGAATGCATTCACTTGGAGAGTATTGTTTTATTCTCCAAAAACTGTGTGTGTGCGTGTGTGTGTTTATTCTCTGACCCTTTAGGAAAATTACACAGTTGCAGTGATTATAAATGGCAAATTTTTTACTTTTTGGTGCTATTGTATAGTCATTTTAAAAATGTTTATTTACTTTAGAGAGAGAATGAGAGCACAAGCAGAGGAGGTGCAGAGAGAGGGGGCAGCCTCTGTGCTGACAGCAGAGAGCCTGATGTCGGGCTTGAACTCACGAACTGTGAGATCATGACGTGAGCTGAAGTCGGACGCTTGTACAGCTGAGCCACCCAGGCGCCCCTTTGGTGCTATTGTAAAAGGAATAATTTTGTAAAACTTTTGTTTGTAGTTGCTAACTATGCATTTAATGATCTATCATTACAGTGATTCCTCAAGTGGTTTTGCAAGATAAAACAAATAGCTATTCACCTTCAAATACTATAAACAATAATAAAAATAACTAACACGTATTGAGTGCTTACCACAGTGCCAGGCACTGTTCTAACCAGCAGCACTGTGTGCCTGTTTTATATATTAGGAGACACTTACTTGTCCGACGTGACCAGCAAGTCGCAATGCTGAGATTTGAACCCACATATGTCTGGTTATAGATATGACACTTTAAACCATTATACAGTATATCCTGTAATGGTGAGGATTTTTGTCTCATTTGCATTATTTATACCTCTTATTTTAATATCTTTGTTTGGTTAACTAATTCCAAATACATTGCTGACACTTATTATTATATGTGATTCTTATTAACCCTCTTCTCCAGGTCTTGGGCTTGCCTTCAACTTGAATCCGGCTCTGACCATGATTGGCAAGTATTTCTACAAGAGGCGACCGTTGGCAAATGGACTGGCCATGGCAGGCAGCCCCGTGTTCCTCTCTACTCTGGCCCCCCTCAATCAGGCTTTCTTCGGTATCTTTGGCTGGAGAGGAAGCTTCCTAATCCTTGGGGGCCTCCTACTAAACTGCTGTGTGGCTGGAGCCCTGATGCGACCAATAGGGCCCCCGCCAACCAACGCAGGGAAGGATAGGTCTAAAGAATCCCTTCAGGACACTGGAAAAGCTGATGGAAAAAAGGGAGTAAGTGATGCAAATACAGATCTTATTGGAGGAAACCCCAAAGAAAAGAAACAATCAGTCTTTCAAACAATTAATAAATTCCTGGACTTATCGCTATTCACACACAGAGGCTTTTTGCTATACCTCTCCGGAAATGTGCTCATGTTTTTTGGACTGTTTACTCCTTTGGTCTTTCTTAGCAATTATGGCAAGAGTCAACATTACTCTAGTGAGAAGTCTGCCTTCCTTCTCTCCATTCTGGCCTTTGTTGACATGGTAGCCAGACCTTCTATGGGACTTGTAGCCAACACCAAGTGGATAAGACCTCGAGTTCAGTATTTTTTTGCTGCTTCTATTATTGCAAATGGAGTGTGTCATCTGCTAGCACCTTTATCCTCCAGCTACATTGGGTTCTGTGTCTATGCGGGATTCTTTGGATTTGCATTTGGGTGGCTCAGCTCCGTATTATTCGAAACACTGATGGACCTCGTTGGACCCCAGAGGTTCTCCAGCGCTGTGGGATTGGTGACCATTGTGGAATGCTGTCCTGTCCTCCTGGGGCCGCCACTTTTAGGTATAGTATGCCTTCCTAACTCTTTGGTCCTGTTAACATAAAAGAGGCATAGAAGATTGGGAAGGTGATAGAGAGCCAAGACTAGTGACCTCTGGGTGGCAGAGAGCATTTCTCATTTCTGTAGCCTCAGTGCTGACACAGTGCTTGGCACAGCATAATTGATCAGATTCTTACAGAACCAAATTGCATTGAACCATCAAGTTGAAAGGGGAAGCAAATATTTTTACACATGGCATTCTTTTTTGAAGTGTTTTATCTTCATAGAACTTAGGTACTTATTGTAGGAAACACCTACACCTGTAAGATACAACCCCTCTGATAATAGCTACCATGTGAGCTCCTGGTTTCCCCGGGACTGTCCTAAACATTTTCCATATCCTCTTGTATCTCATAAACCTATGAAATAATACTGTTATCATTCCTACTTCATAAAAAATAGAAGCTTTGAAAGGTTAAAATCATTTGCCTTACATCACATGGCTAGTAAGTGAGTATATAATTTGGGAACTTTTTCCTAAGGTTATCATTTAAATTAATAGCTCAGTAGATAACATATTAGATAACAAAATATAATTTGGCCCTCCTTTTAGATGTATACTTTTTAGAAGTATGATTTGGGGAGTGAGTGAGGATACATAAAAGAAAGAACACCTATAGCTCTCCTTTTGATATTGCTCTCTTCCTCCCCATATCCAGTGATTCTAGTCAGCCCACTGTTTCCATCCCCAGACCAGCCCATCCACAGCTCCTGTCCCCTGTCTGGTCGCTCCAGCAGCCTCCAGCCTGGCCTGCCCATATCCACTCTAGCCAGCCTACAATCTGTATTCTGCTCTGTAGGTCAAGGCGAACCCAAGATCCCAGCTGATGAGATCTTTCCAGTTGCTTCCCCTTGTTCTTAGGGTGGAGATCAGATTCCCTAGTGCGGCCTACAAGGCACCCCCGGCCTACAAGGCACCCCCGGCCCCATTTCCTGTCACTCGCCTTTTGTTCTCTCTGCTCCAGCAAGCCCGCCCTTCCTCCTTCCCCTCTCACACCCCAGCTCCCTACCACCTGCCCTTGCACTTGCTGTGCCCTGGCCCCATCATCCTCCCATCCCCTTCTCCTGGGTGGGTCTCTGCTTCATTTACACTGTCAGAGAAGCCTTCCTGACCCCGCTTGCTGCTCCCAGCCCCCTGTTTTCTGCTTCAAACATTCCTTGTCACAACTTGTATAATGATTTGATTAACATTTCTCTTCTCCACTGAACTGTGGACGTTCTCCTCTGCTCTCCCTCATCCTCAGGGCCAGCAGCCCAGTGCAGGGTGTGTGTCGGCTTGATAAGTACTGCGGACTGAATGATGCTCTGAGTTAGAAAAGCATAAGGACTCATATTTGAACTGGTTGTATTAAGTCCTCTTAGGTGGAGAGTAGGGTTTTCCAGAGTTTGTTCCTTAACTTACCAATTGGGTGAGATGCTAGTAAGTTTTGCTGTAACAAGGATTTCATGGCCAAAGACATTGTGGAAACTCCCAAGTTTGATAGATTACCAGAGGACCTTGCAAAGCCTGTTCAATATGCTAATGCACACTGTGAATCTTTAATAGGAAAGAATATGCTGTGCCATTTCCTAAGTTTGACTTTGGAAACACTCAGGAGGTTACAGGTGCAGGTTCAGTGTCAGACTTCCTGGGTGAAAAGCCATGTTATTTCACTTAGGAGCTCTGTGACTTCGGACAAGTTACTTAAGGTTTCTGTGCTCAGTTTGTACATTATACAGGGGGACTGATGACTGAATCTGCCTGTGGTGGGGATTACGCCCTTAGAATGGTGGGAAGGTGTTGCTGTTCATTTTATAGCACAGGACAGGTATCCTCAGGGACTGCCCTTTGGGAAGCGCTGACGCAGGTCAAAGAGCACTGGTCTGGAGACCAGTTTGCTCTGTGCGTGGGGCGAGACTCCCGAGCCTCTTTTGAGCAACAGATTTTTCCACTATGAATTCAGAGGATTGATTCTAGGTGATCTCTAGGTCTTTCCCAGTTCAAATTTGGAAAGATTTAATTATTTTCTAGTTGCTCAAAATGGCAAAATATGCAAGGCCATCCAAAGTCCAAGTGTGACATCGTAAAAGATGAGATCATTTTTAACAGTTCTTGTTTAGACTGACTTGTCATTTTGAGGACCGGTTGACATCTCTGAGTCGGTGCTGAAGCTTCATTTGGGAAAGGTACACTTGTTCACTTGTGCCCACGTAACTGTGCTTTGGGTATCTTTAGGTCGTCTGAACGACATCTACGGAGACTACAAATACACGTACTGGGCGTGTGGTGTGATCCTCATTATCGCAGGCGTCTATCTCTTCATTGGCATGGGCATCAATTATCGACTTGTGGCGAAAGAACAGAAAGCAGAGAAGCAGCAGAAAAAGGAAAATAAAGAGGAGGAGACCAGTGTAGATACTACTGAGAAGCCAAAAGAATACACAGAATCTGCAGAGCAGAAAGACACAGAAGAAAGTCCCAAAGAGGAGGAGAGTCCAGTCTAAACGTGTGGGGACGAAGGGTCAGTAGAGCAGCTTGTGACCCAAGATACCTGAAAACACTCTACTGGCCTGTAATCCAGCTGTGGTGCTCAATGCAAATAGTGGGCATTTGTGTGGGAAATCAGACCAGGTGTTCAGTGATGGAATTTTTGTTTCACTCCTTACCAGTAGCCTGAGTTAAAAATGCCATACCTTTGGGGAGGGAGTGGTTGGCAAAGAATGAGAGAAGGAAGTGTGGGGTTTTTTGTTTGTTTGTTTTTTTAAATCTTGGCTTTTAACAGTGTCCAGAAGATTATAATATGTGCCTTAAGTTTTAGTCTTTAGAACTCTTAGGGAGCCTTAACTTTTTAAACCATTCTGCTGAATTCATCTATTTTAAGTGTTACGTTATAAGGAAAAATAACAACTAACTTGTTTGAGACCAATCTAAAAATTTTAAATTAACCTTCCTTTCATTGTTACTCATAATATAGTGTCAGACATTATCACTGGAATATTTATAAATAGAAATATTGGTTGAAAGTTGGGATTTTATAAAGTCCTGACTAAAGTATTTTCCTAGCATCAGTAGTTGCCTGGCATCGTGCCTGCTAGCTATATATTTAGGAAATTTAAGGCATAAAACTTTGGAATCTTCTTGGCAATTCTAGACACATTGTACTCATCAGCACCTCAATGGACTCTTTTCTTGGGATGCTAATATTATTAGTATTTGAGGATTGATTTCATTAAATTACTATTTTCTCTTTTCAAAGAAAGATACATTTTGAGTAGTTAATAGGCGATTGCCCCCTTTGAGGTCACTTAGTATTTTTCAGTGTAAAAGTTAATTTTAAAATATGCAAAACCATATATTTGTGCCTCCTCAGTAAGTAGAACACATCTAACTAAATGTAGACAGATACTTCAAACAGCAGCTGATTGAGCTTCGGTTTTACCAAAACCTCAGTTAAGCTGTGAGACTTGGAATCTTTTTTTGTTACTGATTTTCCTGGAATTTTCCCCCATTGATTCATAGTGGTTCCATTTTTATCTGCGTCTAGCTTAGAGCTGTGTGTGAGATATTCAATCTTCGTATGTTTGGCTTTTTTTTTTTAATGTTTGCTAATTAACGAAAGCCAGAGCAATTTGGCCCCAGGCAAACCAATAAGGATAAGATTTGGAGGGAAGTTGCCTCTTTTTCTGAGAAGGCCTGACAGAAAATTATGTTTTGTTTATAATTATTGGACACATTCTACTCTCCACACAAACCTAAAGATATTATGACCCTTTTTACTTACTTGAAAAGTAGAGAAATGGGTTTAATATAAGGATAGGGAGGATGGACCGGAATTAAAACTGTAAATATTTTTTAACCTAATTATCTTCTAAAATGCACCGGAAGATAATGATAGACACTTGATAAATTATATTCAGTGAATTTTAAAATATTGTAATTGACACAGCGAAAGTATAGGTACAAAGACTTTTGTGTAAGAGGCTGGCTTTTCCAAATAAACTTTTTTTCTTTTTTTTAAGAAATGTTTCTCCCTCCAAATGTTTATTTTCTTGAGAAAATATTACTGTGTCTTTATTTTCATTATCAAGATCCAGTTTGGCCCTTGCTAATATTAAATCATTTAGTTTATGTGCTGTAGGAATTGTGCATATTGCTAATTTTATTTTTATTTTTCTCTCATCATTTCTTTAAGGCAAAGAAGAGGGGAATTTTTAAATCCCTTGTCTGAAAGCATCCAAAGCAGTTAGACTTAAGGACACAGAGAAAACTCCCTTTCTATGCCTGAGTGTCATGACAGATGGAGGAGGAATTTTAGGGGAGAAGCCTGCTGTGATTGTTGGCAGCCTTGGCTCTAGTTGGGACTCTGCTGTTTTCCAAGGCCCTGAGTCCATAACTTCTATGTGCTTCTGTCCCCTTTCCATAAAGTGAGGACCAGTGTCAGTGAGGTAATATAAGTAAAGGAAATGGGAAGGGGAAGTAGGGTGGAGGGGGAGGAGTACAGGATTCTTTTCCTCGGTAGGGGAGGAAGACTTCCCTTTCTCCTTTCTAGGTTCTTTGGCTGGGCTAATAATTAGATTGACAGAAGAGAGAGTAACAGGAGAGAAATTTAATTTCATACATATGTGAGCTTCACACAGACATAACAGTATCATAAATAATAAGGCAGCTGAGGCTTACAAGCCATCCTGAGCTAAGGAGAAGGGGGGTATGGGTCTTCAGTTTCAAAAGGAATAAAAACAGTTTACAGGAAGATGGGAAGGCCAAATGTTTGCTAAACCATGCCATGTGGAGAAGTCTTATGTTTAAAAAAAAAAGTTACCTTTGGTAATGGTTCTCTTCCCTGGTACAGACTCCCTGTCTACGTTATTTCAGGCAGTAATGGGGAAGGTAAAAAGTTCTCCTTGAGTCTTGGCATTGGCTGCCTTCAGTTCAAATAATCCACATGCTAACATGGCACATTTAGGGACAGCCCTGTCCTGGACCCCGTCACTCCCATCACAGTTGTTGAGCTACGTCCATACCTAAGACCCTGGGTAGTCTTTGTTCAATAGCTGAATCTTCTTCGTCAAGTGAGGGGTTTGTGGTACAGATTCACCACTACTCATTAGCAGGAAGGGTGGAAAACTGGCTCAGAGCTGGAACTAAAACTTGGATTGCAGGTCCAACCCTGACTTTCTCCCCCTAAAGAGGGAGGATTTAAACTGTTTATTCAAGATCAACTTTGGTAACAGCCAACACTAAAACCTAATATAGGCCTACTCTGTGCCGTGTCTTCCTTGCTAACAGCCCATGAATTTTCTGTGTTGTAGGTTGTGTTCAACACTGGGAGGCAGCCGAGCTTTCTGATCCAATCTTTTGTCCTTCACTCCGTGTGAGGACTAAGTTTTATTCCAGTTCACATGGTTTCACTGGCTACTTTGGGAAAACAGATGTATGCAAAAAGTACCTGCCTATCCTTGCTTTTTCTCTGAACATACAGGCTCTTAGGTAGTTGTAGTGCTTGGCTCTGTTCAGGAGTCTACTCTGAAACAGGCCTCCAAGCCAAAGCTGTGAAATTACATAAACTGATAGGTTGGACAACTGCAGATTATCATGGTGACAAGACCGTATTGTCCTGCAAGTTTGCTGAGAATTTAAGTTATCTAAACAAGTCATGATAAGTGAATAATTTCTACAAAAAGTATTCAAGAAAACATGATGATAAAACAAATTATGGGAAATTTCAGAGGTGTTTTATCCGTCATTTAATAACACTGGTGACTAGTGACTAGTCCTGAAATCTTGGGTTATCTGAACTTAGTTTATGTGTGTACTATAGATACATGTCAATAGTAATCCTGTATTTAAAAAAATTTTTTTGTCAAAAACCACTTAATATTTTTGTATGAGCCAATGTTCTACTGTATTGGATTTCAGACTAAAATTGGGTATTGGTTTGTGTGAAAAACCTAAATGTCTGGGTTTTACCTTCCCTAGCAAATGGTTCACAGTATAATAAACTTAATAATCAGGTACCCACATGCCCCCTCCACCATTTTGCATAGAAAGATGAGTAAAGGTGAAAGCAAATTTCCACCTCTGCCACATGGCTTGTTTTAATAATCAGGTCAGGCATTTGCCTGGAAGACCTGAAGAAAGAGGTTAATGATAGACTTGCGTCAATATGAAAATTCTTTCAGTTCTGGACAGGAAGCAACAGCCCAAGCTTGCCTGGCTTCCCAGATGTGAGCAATGAAGCCAGGTTGCTTCAGAGTTCAGAAGCATCTAGGGGGTTTCAGGTACATCACTTCAGAAATGTGTTCTTGCCTTAGCATTTAGATTCAGCCTCCCCTTCCCCCGCCCCCCATTCAGTCTGGGCCATCAGAGTGATTCGAAAAGTACCATGTATATGTGTAAATTATTTTTCTCCTCCACTGAACAGCATACTTCATTTTGCTGACCTTTACCCTGATTGGCCTGGAGGAGACTGGGAGAGCTAGCAGCAGAATTGTAGCCTGCTGGCTGCTTAACAGTATAGCCGCCTGGGTTCCAGCTGAGGCTGTGTGACCTCAAACAAACTAGCTTCCATATGGGTCAAGTGTTTTCTTCTGTAAGGTGTTAAGAATTAGTAACAACCCCCCCCCACCCCATCAGAGTTGTCGGGAAGGTTAGTTGAAATGAACAATTTACAAGGTTGGTACATACATGTCTAGCTCTGTGAGCAAAAGAGTTGTGAATCTCAAAGCCTCTCCTGGTACTCGGACCATACACTGTCTCCAAGGGAGATGCCTGACTAGCAGCACATAAAGCTTTCCTCTCAATACTTGTGATGATCCTAAAAGAAGAAATATAACTGAACCATAATTATTCGTGATTAAAATTGTCTGTCCCTAGCAATTTTCTTTTTTTTTAAATGTTTTATTTATTTTTGATACAGAGAGAGACAGAGCATGAGAGGGGGAAGGGCAGAGAGAGAAGGAGACACAGAACCGAAAGCAGGCTCCAGGCTCTGAGCTAGCTGTCTGCACAAGCCGGACGCGGGGCTCGAACCCATGAACTTGAGATCTGACCTGAGCCGAAGCCAGAGGCTTAAGCGACTGAGCCACCCAGGCGCCCCCTAGCAATTTTCTTAAATGCAAATTGAAAACTTAGGTTTTAATTTTTACCTGCTATGTAGATAACATGATTTAAGTTATAAATTATCATCAGTTGGTGGCTGAATAAATTGGTGTAACGTATTGATAGAGTATATGAAGCATATTTCATGATGTGTGTCAAGTGCCATGAGTTCACATCACATTCCAGATTTGGAATTTAAGAAAAAGATATCTGTCTTTGAAATTGTCAATTTCTTTGAAAAATCCTAAAGTGTATGTTTATTGGTAACTAAATGGATGGTTACGATGTCCTTGTGGTATAACCGTGGCACTATGTTAAACAAAAACGTGGAACACAAACTTACCTGGGCACGTGTCTGTATGTACATCGGCAGGGTGCCTCTCTGCGCACACACCCCGGGTGAAAGAACACACACAAATAGGCTAATCATTTTGTGACCATAATCAGAGGTGACTTTTTCTATATTCTTCCATATTCTAAATTTTCTTGGTGTGATGGTAACTTTTATACTAAAAGAAAATATTTAATGTAGCAGATAGTACTGGTTTACAGAGGGGGAAAAGTACAGTTGATCTAGAAGGGGTCTGACAAGAAACACATAACTCCTAAGAAAATGAAGCTGATGATTATTACAAGCAGGTTATTTTTTCCTGTTTCTTCAATAGTTGCACTTGGTGAAAGGAAGGTTAAGAACTGAACCTCAAGTGCATAGTGGTCTCAAGTCATGATCTTGCTGGTGCTGGACCAGAGCTGTGGAGCATAGAGTCCACAGGCCACACATGCCAGCCTCCAGTGCCACACCACCTTCCTGGAGACTGCTCTTGGGGACAGCATTCCTGTGGTTCCCTCTCTGATCATCATTTAGCTGCAAGTGAATGTTTAACTCAGGAAGCCAGAGCCTTCAGCTCTTAGCCACAGCACAGTGTTGCAGCCTTAAATGTTATTTTACTGAAATCAGCATCAAAAAAGAATAATTTCCTTGTCTGCATATCTGTCATTTATTTACCATCAAGTATTTATTGGACTCTTCTAGGTCACAGGCATTGTTCTAGGCTTTGAGAATCCAACCATGAACAGAACACAGTAGGTCTTCCCAACCACCTTACATTCTGGTGGTAGAAGGACCGTGAACAGTAAGTTCTAAGGAAAGTAGCAGTATTTGTTTTTCACCATCTTCTATGTGCCTGTTTGCTGGATAGAGGAGATAGCAGTCAACAGAATTTGATTCCTGGAACCACAGCTTCTAGTCAAGGGGAGAGGGCTGTGTAGTCAGTGTGGTAGAGCAGCACTTGGGGAATTCTTGAACCCAACCTCAAGAGGGCCCTAAAAAGGACACAAAATATATTCCTTTGCAAGTTAACTTCTCTGAACCTCTTTGGTAAAATACACATAGTAAAACTGTGAGGATTAAGTGTGAAAGTACTGGGCATGCTGTTGGGTGTATAGTAACATTACATCAAGCTTATAGTGTTAAAAAATTAAATAGCAAGTGTCATCAACCAGAACAAGTAATAAAGAGCAGCTGGTAACATTTGTATAGCTCATCAGAGTTTTCAAAGGCCTTTCAAGTATAATCTATCATCTGAGTTACACAAAATCCTGGGAAGGTGGGTGTAATGGAAAATGCTGACCCTTAGGTTGGGTCTGCATCCGAGCAGGGCATCTCCCCTGCTGTCAGAAGAGTGCAAAGCAAGTCTGCAGACAGACAGCTCAGTGGCGAGAGCTGAAGGTACTGGATGGAAGAGGCCGAATCCTGGGCAGTCTCGGGACAGTGACCAAACCAATCACTTGGGTCTTGCACCAAAAGGAGTAAAATGGTCCTGTCCCTGTCCCCAATGTATTCACAATCTAATTTAGAATCCTTTTCTTTGGCTTTGGAATTCATAATATGATTTCTTCACTTGTGGATTTCCTTTCCTAATATGCTTTCCTAATTCCAGAATTAAAAGTTTGCATTTCCTGAGCTTACCCTGGCCAGGTCCCAAGAGGAAGTGGCCAACAGGCATTAAGAAGCCAGGAGGAGAACTGGGCTAGGATTAAAAATCACCTGGTGTGTTAACAATCTGCACATCAATAATTATCAAGAGAAGGTTTCTGGTGGTTCCTGTCATTGTGATTCATGTTTCTTTTCCTTCCTCATTGCTTGTTTTACCCCCTTTGAGACTCAAAAAGAAGGGCCTGGGTGCTTTTCTGTCAGGCCCTATTTATTTGTATACTCTTCTCAACAGGAACTTTACTTTTGATTAACAACCCTTCTTTTAATTTCCAGGTACCATCTTGTTCCTCAAGTGCTGAGAATGCGCGAGATCAGGTCCACAGTAGGGGGTCGAATGAGCTGGGCACTTGGAGAGAGTCCCTAAACTTCTGCCTGTGCCCTACGCCCTCCCCATCCCCCATTTCTCTCCCGACGTGCTTTCTCAGCTGCCTGAATGGGTAAACTGAACAGCTTCCCATTTCTCCTTTCATCCCCTCCTGCGTTTCCCCTGCCATCGGCTTGTCTTTAACAGCCTCTCTATCCATTCTCACCACCTCCAATCTAACCTCAGCACTGCTGCCAAAATGATTTTTCGGCAGTCTCTCAGCTGCTTTTATAACTTCACGTAAAAGCAATAAAGAGGAGGGGCGCCTGGGTGGCTCAGTCGGTTAAGTCTCCGGCTTCAGCTCAGGTCAGATCTCACGTTCGTGGGTTCGAGCCCCGCGTCAGGCTCTGTGCTGACAGCTAGCTCAGAGCCTGGAGCCCCCTTCCCATTCTGTGTCTCCCTCTCTCTGCCCCTCCCCTGCTCACTCAGTTTCTATTAAAAAAAAAAAAAGCAATAAAGATAAAAGTCATAAAACTCATCTAATCATGTCACTCCTCTGCCTAAAATTATGTGTTTGAGGTTAAAGTCCATCTCCGTTTGACCCCTGCCCAGAGCCTTTCTCAGCTATCAGCAACTGTTCACTGCTTCAGTCTTATCTGCTGCCAGTCCTCTGCCGCACCCTGCTTCCGAGCCACCTGAACTTCTTAGAACTGCTGGCCCTAGTTTCAGACCTCCCTGCCTGCCTTCTGGCCGACCTGTGCCTGGAAACCCCTCCCTCCTGTCTTTGCACCAACTCCTATTCATCCTTTGAAATTTGGTTCATGTCTCCTCTTCACAGTTTGTTTTCAATTGCCCTTAGGTCTACAACTCAGAGTATGATTCTGTTGAGTCCCAGGTCTCTGGGCACAAATTCCAAGTAGACCACTTACTCATTCTGAGTCCTTAAGCAAGTTACTTAATCTCTAGACCACACTTTGTACATGTGTACATAAATATGTATTAATAGGCTAAGGCCTAATAGAAGGTATCTTACAAGGATGTAAGAATTTATAAGCCATGAGGATTAAATGTCTTTAAGACCCTTAGCATCTCACCTCACAGAATAAATGCTCAGTAAGAATTACTGCCACCTCTGTCCTAGATAGTTCTTCCTACTGCCAAGAATCATTTTCAAAGTGGTAAAATGACTCTCACACAGATATAAAATGCACATGTTTATTATATAACTCATTAAGGAGGGAACCAGTAAGGTTTTACAACTGTTTTAACTGGGAATTGGATTTATGGAGATTTATTCTCTACTGGACAAAATGCCTGTCCACTGCCATGAACCAGGAACAATTTGCACCATACATAGACAGGGAGCACCTGCCCACCATCAGCCCTCCACAGGTTCGCTTCAGTCTCCACAGAGGTGAAATGTGGCCCAGCAGAGGACAGTCCCATGCGGACGTCCCGATAGACCTAGAGGACCTGGAACCCTAGACAACTCCAAGCATTCCATCAAGAGAACACATAGGAACCCTTTGCCCATTTGTAAAACCTCACAATTTTTCCTAGCACAGTAGTGCATTGCACCACTTTTTGCCTTTCTAAACCCCCAAGCCCCACTAGCTATGAATTGCTTGGGATGAGAGGGAGCAACATGTAAACTTGATCCCTTTTGATTTTAAGGGCTGGAGAAGCTTCTGCAAGAGATGACAATTGAGCTGGGGAGAGAATGGGAAGGCTACGTATGTCCTGGAGAAGAGCATCCAGAGAGCCGTGGTGGGGCCATGGTACACGTGACTGGCAAGCAGGTGTTAGACTGCATGCCAGGCCCTGGACTGGGCTAGGAAGATAGGTGAATGAGGCCTGATCTCTGTCTTCAAGAAGCACTCTGTTGCAGGAAATAAAACAAGATCAAGGCTTGCAACATAGTGTGAGGAGGGTCCTGAAACCAAAAGCCAAACTTCAGAAACTCAAGTGAATCACTAGGCCCAGGTTTGATGAAGGGCCAATGACAGGAAATCCCTAGGAGCCTCTGGGCAGCCTCAGAGAAATCAGTGAAGCATCTGTTCTACACCCATTGTCAGACTCCTGCTCTTCATCAGACTTTTGCTGCTAGAAGGGTGGCAGTGGAGAAGTAGTGCCGGAGTCCCCTCAGACCTCTGCGGGCGGGAGTCCTCACTGCGGGCGGGATCAGCTGGGAAGCATTCCCAGAGTCTCAGGGAACTAGCACACAACGTCACTGCGCAGAAAATGGCCCTCGCCAGCTGACAGTATGTTGAAAGGGGGCTAATCAAGGAAATTCAAGACAATGTGTTCTCTCCTGGAATTTAAGGTCTGTGAGGCAGGGAGTATATTTGCTTATTATCTGGGAGGACTCATTTGTTGAATATGTAAAAAGAAATAAGGAATGAATAGAGACTCCAGAGAAGGACGTGGCCAGGAGAGGAAACCGGCCGGCTGGCCACCCTGCTCGGCCCTCAGAGGTAGTCGGCCAAAGATGGGCAGCAGTGAACTAGTTGAAGCACCAACCAACTCCTTTGATTTTCTCCTCACTTGGCCTCCTCTGTATATGTAGTTGCCTGATAGGAGATGCTGCACTCAGCACGTCAACCCCGGGATACCGACAAGACAAAACCACTGTAAGTTCACCAAGCCGGTGCCACCCACGTTAGCCTTCTGACCCACAGCCCAGCGACACCTCCACCGGACCATCCGCCGCCTCTGATGCTGAACCCATCACTGAAGCGTTTCTCCGAACACGAACACTGCTGATCTGTTACAACCACGGGGGGTGGCAGGGAGAAGGCAGCACAGATGGGGTGGATTCCTGGGGACCGTCCCAGAGGCTGGGGCTGACCCAGATGGGATGCGTGGGGCAGGGAGGGTGCCAAGAGCCAAGCTGTGTGGGCACCACGTTTGATCATGTCAGGCACCTGGCACTCCTCAACACGTTTCCACTGAGGCAAGGGGGTGTGGTGGCCCCGGGCTCAGAGACACCTGGCTTCAGAGCTTGGCTCTACCACCCACTGGCCGTGAGTATTTTGAGCAGAAAGTGACTAATATAGGGGTATGGGTGCTCCTGGGACGGTGGGAGTGGCTGCGTGGGGAGAGGAGGACAGGAGGCTGAGGCTTGAGAGGATCTGCTCCCCTGGCCTGAGCAGGAAAGGCAGCTGCGCATCTGGAGCTTGCCCCTGGCACTCTGCTTTAGGGGACATGCCGACATGGCTGTGATCCTGGAGCAGCAGGGCCGCCCGGCCAGGGGTGACTGCACCCTGGACGCCAGGGCAGGAAAGGATGCGTGTCTGCATGAGCCTGCCTGTCAGAAGGCAGCAGCCAAGGCACAGGAAGGCGGCCTCTGGCTCCCTTCCACCTTCAAGTCCCATGTGAGGATCTCAGCGCTGGCTCACGATAGGCACCCCCCACTCTGGAAGGAGGCAGTCTGGGAAATGGAGCTTTACTTAGCTTTCTACCTGCAAAGGACAGGATATAGGTGGGGATGGGTCCTGGGTGCTCCTCAGCCCCCTGCG
>NC_043707.1:48987464-49033916 GCF_006229205.1 Suricata suricatta
TCCTAAAAGCCTGGGGTCACAGGGGGCTGAGAGCACAGGGGGCGCACCTGGGCCAGTCCAGGGTGGGGGGCGTGGAATGGTGAAAGCCAGCTTTCCAGTAGTAGTAGAGTCTAATATAAAGCTTAAAGGGAAAACTACAAACTAACCAAAACCAAAGTAAGCAGAAGTGGGGAACAAAAGGTGTGTGTGTGTGTGTGTGTGTGAGAGAGAGAGAGAGAGAAAGAGAGAGAGAGAGAGAGTGCTAATATCCACCTTAAGGGAGCATAGACATATCTACAAACCCCTGGAAAATGGAGGACACTTGGCATTTTCCATGCATGGACAGTTCAGTCTGACCAGTGCACAGAGTTATGAGGGAGGGAAGTGGGTAAGAAATGAAACTGGAGAGGAAAGCCAGGGACTGGGGATCTCAAGGGGCTTCCACATCATTTTGAAGAATTTGAGCTTTATCCTGTGGGCAATGGGGAGCCATAGCAGGCATTTAAGCAAGGAGAAGAATCGCCATTCTGGTTTCCAAAATATCTACATGCAGTCTGTGCTGCAGGCTGGAGAGGGCAGGACTGGGGGCGAGGATCTCAGTGATGGTATTGCAGCTGTCTGGGCTGCGGAGAGGAGGACTAGGGAAAAATCAGGGCAGGTTGTTTGGAGTTTAGGGTGGCAGAGCGACCAGGAGGGGGTGGGAGTGGGAGCAGAGAGAAACCTGGGGTGGCTGCCAGGTTTCAACACCAGGTACACCGGGAAGGGTGGGCCCCCACCAACTCCTACACTTGATCCTGGGGTGGTGCCCATCTACAGGCTCCCTGCCTCTGAATTGAGTTCACAAAAAGCCTCTTCCTTCCTGGGAACCTTATGACCTGCATGCAATTCAATGCCACCAACAGTTATTAAGCAGCTATTATGTGCCAGGAAGCAGGGAGGCGTCTCCCTGTTTCACCTAAGGGGGTTTAAACTGGATGACTGAGAGACTCCAAAGCTGGGATGGGAGTTGAATGTGGGCAGGGAGAAGCTGTGGACACACAGCCCACACTCAGGCCTTCCCTCCTCCCCTTGTGTAGGAGGTGTCTTGCCCATGACCTCTCACCCTCATGATAGAAGGGTACAAGGGGCATCAGCAGAGCCTTAGACAAAGGCACTGGGCCCCAGTCTCTACTGGAACAGGCAGCCACCCTGGTCTCCCTCTGCCCGGACAGTTCTGCCTGCCATCTACAGTGAGTCGCAGATGAAAGGAGAGACCCTTGCGTGTTCACCCGCAGGACTTGCTGTCTGCCATTCACTAGATTCGCTCCTCGGAACCAAGGCGTTTTCCCAGAGGCTGTTAACAGGAAGGTATTAGCCCATTATTGCCTGGGTAATATATTAACTTCTTACCAATGCGCTAGCACAGTAGTGCAGGAAAATTATAGGATTGCTTTTGTCTGAGTCTAGAAGTGAGGCCTGCTTTTTAGGAAGGTGAGAGGCCTGGAGTCGCCCTCTGGGGGTCCAGTCAATGGAAAACAAGGACAGTAACAGCATTTACTATTGATGGAACGAATGAACACACTATGTTTCTAATTTCTACATCATAATTCTATAAAGTGATTATTGTTCCCATTTTGCAGATGATGAAACTAAGGTTCAGTTAGGTTCTGAAATTTGCTCATTTAGGGTCAAATGGCTACTAGGTGGCTAAAGTAGAATTTTAACCAACCCAGACCCGATACCAATGCCTTTTTCTAAATGACTACAGGGTAATTAGCCTTGCTCCCTCAACCCCCTGCGTGCTGCTAGGTCCTGCTACACTCTAGAGTAGTCACATCCCAGAAGGAGGTTCTTCTCTGATATCTTTCTCGTGGTTGTTTGGCTTGGCCTGGGAATCCAAGCTCGTCAAAAAGACGAAGTGTACAAAACCAAGGCCAGTGTTCAGAGGGGAAGGTCTGCCAGGGAGAAGCCTGAACCAGGACAGCAGGGATTGACAGACGGGGGCCCAGGGAGGCTCAGTCCTTATTCACCCCTCCCCCACAGGGGTCTCCTAAGCCCTGCACTGTCCTGCTTCAGGATCCTAGGAGTGTCTTTCCCCTACTCTGGCTCTGAGAAGCCTCAGGACTTCCTCATCCTGCTCTGGGACACTGTCCAGGACCTCAGCCTACTAGCCTGGGGCTCCCACCCTGGGTTTAATTTCCAGCAGCCCTAATGCTCTCCAATCCCCAGCGGAGACGCCAGGCCAGGGTACAGCTCTCACAGCTCATTCCTGTGCAGTAGCTGCCCAGTGACCATGGTGCGGAGGCGGGGCACGCCTCCAGGCCCCTGGTAGTTCTCTGCCACGCAGGGGAGGAAAAATTATTTTTCTCTAGGCTTCTGATTTCGTGACTGAGATCCCTGTAATAAAAGGCAGTTTAACAAGAAAAAAGCAAGTTTATTCACGTGTATACCTCATGTATATATTTGAGATAAGAGAAAAGTTAACCCTGCAGGTGGCCTAAACCAGCAGCTTAAATACCATCTTCAGCTAAAGACAAAAGAACAAAAAGGAGGGGGGGTCTGAATGGGAGATTAGCAGGGAAAGCAGGTGAACAAGGATAAAGCTTGTTAGGCAGATTTGAATCACTGCTCCCTCCATTGGTTTAGCCTCCCTGGAGACTTCAGAGTCCTCTCCCCTTCCCAGTGCCAAGAGGGAGACACACTTAGAGATTTCCTTTACAAATGTAAATTTCCTGTTCAAAAGAGTAAGTTCCACGGTTTTCAGAGTTTCTCTGGTGTCTGTTCTTCGTCAAAATAATCAGCTTAAAATAATACTTATGACAAGGGGCATATTTTGGGGTGGCATATTCTACCCTTCACCCACCCCCCGCCCTTTCCAAACTCGGGCTCCCTGCCCGTGGCCCCAGGCAGCTCTCAGGAGAAAAAAAGGTTCTCTTCAGAGTGAGACCAGTGGTGTTTCTTAGGTCACAAGACCTCTGCTGGAATGTGCCCCTGGACACATCTTGGTCACACCAGGTCCCGGAGCAGCATGACTGGGTGGGCTTCGGCGCCTGGCCGCGGAGCATCCTAGCCTTTGATGGGTGATTAGCAGGCTTGGGTAGTTGCAAGCCCACAGAGAGCTCTCAATAGACGTCCTACTGGGCCGGGCTGAGGGAGGCGCCCTCCACCTCCAACCAGCCCGGGTGCTGAAAGCAGTGACTGATCTCCCCGGTCAGGTCCGGGACTCCGGGTCCACCGCTTGGGCTAGTTCTTGCTTCAGGTTCCCCTCCTTGTTACAGCCCTCGGCAGGCAGGAACTGCTCCTCCCCACGCCCCCTCCCAGTCGCCACTACATCCCCGGAGAAATCTCCACACCCACACCACTACCTAAGGCACACACCCCAATAAACAAACATTCCCCTCCCCCACTAGGCAGCCACGACACATGCGTGTCTCAGGCCTGAAGGCAGGCTGTGCGTCCAGTTGCCCAGGGGGACCTCACACTGACCTTCTTCGAGGGCAACCACATGAGGAACCTGGAGAGGAGTTCGGTCAGGGGACAGACAGGACCTCCCCTCCTTACTCACCCCCTACTCCCACCTCCAGAAGGCTCCCTCCCCCGCTTCCCTCCGGTCCAGAACCCTACGCTGGATGTGGCAGCGCGGGGCGCCCTCGTGTGGGAAGGTGCGGCGCTGCAGCTCCTCCGCGGCCTCCCGCCCTGCCACTCCAGGCAGAGCCCTGCTCCCCAGGCCATGCTCACTGCCCGCCGAGGGCCTGCGCCCAGGCGTCTGTCTGTCCTGTCCTCCTCTTACCGCTGGAAATTATCTCCCTCTATTTTCTAATTCAATGTGCATGCATAGGAAACAAAATGTAAGTTTTAAAACATAATATAGTTAATATCCGTGAGCCTCCACCTGACAAGAGAGCTGAATCATCACTTTGTAAGTTACATCTTTCTTTGTGCTCCTTTTCACCTTACCTCATTTCATGTTTTCTCTTTTTTTGTTTCAGTTATGTTTATTGTTGTAAAATACATATGAACTAAAATGTACAGTTCTGTAGTATTAAATACATTCAGAATGCTGTACAATCAACAACACCATCCATCTCCATAACCGTTTTCCTCTTGTCAAACTGAAACTGTATGCCCATTAAATGATGACTCTGCATTCTCTCCTCTTCTAGCCTGGCATTCTATTTTCTGTCTCTATGCCTTTCACAAATCTCAGGATCTTATATAAATGGAAGCATGCAGGTGTTGTCTTCATGACTGTCATATATCACTTAGCATACTGTGCTTAAAATTCATCCATGTTGGGATGGCTCAGTTGGTTAAGCTTCCGACTTTAGATCAGGATATGATCCCACAGTTTGTGAGTTTGAGACCCGTGTCAGGCTCTGTGCTGCTAGCTCAGCGCCTGGGACCTGCTTCAGATTCTGTGTCTCCCTCTCTCTTTGCTCTTCCCCTGCTCATGCTCTGTCTCTCTCTCCTTCAAAAATAAACATTTTAAAACATTATTTTAAGTGTGTTCTTTAATTTCCACAGTTCTGTGAATTTTCCAGTTTTCCTTCTGTTATTGATTTCTAACTTCATCCCACTGTGGTTGGAGAAATTCGTTTCATACATCTATCTTTTAAAATCTATGGAGACTTAATTTGTAGCCTAACATATGGTCTGTTCTAGAAAATCTGCAGTGTCCACATGAGAAGGATGTGTGTGTTGTTGTTTGATAGACTGTTCTCTACAGTCTGTTAGACCTAGTTCTGTTACGTTGTTCAAATCCTCTGTTTCCTTATCTTCTTCCTGGGTACTGTATCCGTTACTGAGAGTGGGGTATCGAGGTCTCCAACTATTATTGCAGAATCTTCTAGTTCTCCTTTCGATCCCATCCATTTTTGTTTCATATATTTTCCTGGTCTGTAATTAGTTATGTGAAGGCTTATAATTGTATCTTCTTGCCATATTGAAACTTTTATAAATATATAATGACATTCTTTGTCTCTTATGAGCTTTTTAATTTAAAGTCTTTTTTTTATATTCTATGGCTACTCCATATCTCTTTGGTTACTATTTTCATGGACTATCTTTCTTCATTCTTTCGATTTATTTGTGTCTGGCTCTAAGGTGAATCTCTTGGTAGGTAGCATATAGACAGGTGTTTTTCTCTGTTCTGCCAATCTAGCTCTTTGATTGGAGAATTTAATCTATCTACATTTATTTTTTTAATGTTTTATTTATTTTTGAGAGAGACAGCGTGAGCAGGGGAGGATGAGAGAGAGAGGGAGACACAGAATCTGAAGACAGGCTCCAGGCTCTGAGCTGTCAGCATAGAGCTTGATGCAAGGCTCAAACCCACGAACTGACCTGAGCTGAAGCCAGACGCTTAACCGACTGAAAGGAACCACAACTTACAGCAAGCCTTCGATAACCGTCAGAGTTTTAGCAAGGTGGACATCAGATGGAGTCTACCAATGCAACTGCAGTCCAGATGGGATTCACAGTGCTTCCTACTCACCTTCTTCCCAGAATCCTGTCTTCCCTTGTTGTTTTTTTAAATAAGATTATTACTTTCATCAAATAACTAAATATGCCTAAATTATATATTTATATAGATTTGGTTATTTTTGAGCTTTTCAGAAATATGTTTGATACAGCCTTCTGGTTTGTTTAGAAATATTTATGTTTGTCCTGTTTGAGACCTACCAAGATATTTGAAATGATTTAATAACTCTGTGTTCAGAAATCTGTCCATTGGAAGCTAATATTCAGAGCCTGATAGGAATTTTTTTTATGTTTTTTATTAACTTTTGATACAGGAGAGACAGAGCATGAGAGGGGGAGGGTCAGGGAGAGAAGGAGACACAGAACTGGAAGCAGGCTCCAGGCTCTGAGCTAGCCGTCAGCACAGAGCCTGATGCGGGGCTCGAACCCACGAACGTGAGATCTGACCTGAGCCGAAGTCGGAGGCTTAACCGACTGAGCCACCCAGGCGCCCCGATAGGAAATTTTCTAGATCTCTCTTAAGTTAAATGTATCCAGAGGGAAAAGCTCTTGTAAAAGGATTTATGGGTAGATCAAACTATGATGTCACTTAAATTACAACCCAATTCCTTGAGGAACTGAAAACAATTGTCCTTATAGGAAGCCAATCTAGCCTCTTGGAGGGTGAGAGGTGGGGAGACCCATTGGGATTCCCCAGAGTTGGTAAGGTGAAAGTTTTAGTGATAAAAGATACAGAAAGAAATCTTATCTGAACTAGCTTCCCAAAACCATTAGTTTCTCCTCCAAGGGAGTTTCCTGTGAGTTCAGCTGCCATGGAGACAGATGGACCATTTCCATTAGCCCAACAGAAACTTCCAGATTTCCCACTGAAGCCCTAATAACCCTCCACCCTTTTGCAAGTGCTTATTGAGAGAGAGAGAGAGAGAGAGAGAGAGAGAGAGAGAGAGAGAGAATCCCAAGCAAGCTCCAAACTCTCAGTGCAAAGCCAGTCATGGGGATCTAATGAAGCTTGAGATTATGACCTGAGCTGAAATCAAAGCTAATAAAGTGTAAACTTCCAGAGGTGCTGGGTGGCTCAATCATTTAAGCATCTGACTCTTGATCTCGGCTCAGGTCATGATCTCACAGCTCATAAGTTCGAGCCCCCACATCAGGCTATGTACTGACAGTGTGGAGCCTGCTTGGCAGCTGCCACGTCATGAGGACATTCAATCAGGCATGGCCATCTTCAGAGGTCTCCGCAGCAAGGGGCTGGGCTTTCCTGTCAGCATCCAGCACTGACTTGGCTGACGAGGAGGTGAGAAGCTAAGGGAGGAGGGTGGAAAGTACAGGAGGGCAAGCAGGAAACTCTGAGGAAGGCTGTGTGCAAAACTGTCACCGGCACATTAGGAACACCCAAGTTGACCTTTAGAAGCTTCCTGACACAGGGTATCCAAGGCCTCAAACTGTTACCATAATCTCTCCCCATCCCTCTAATTCTCCTGGCAGCTGACTTAGAGCTGAGAGGTGGCTGGGAAAAGCGAAGATTAAGGAAAGAAGTCAGCAGCTGAGAGAGCTACCATTTTGGAGAAAGCAGATCCATCTCTTAGCTCTGAGATCGGAGTGGAGCAGCCAGGAGCTGGAGGTGATGGGAACCCACAGTGAGAGCACTTGAGTGGCCTGAGCTGAGGAGGAAGAGGCAGGGGAAGTCCACACTCCCTAGGAATTAGGATGAGAAACCATTTCAGTGTTCAGCTAGGCTTGGACTCAGGGAGTAGAGGTAAGGGAGATATGCCATCCTAGAAATCACTCTCCCAATTATCCATCTTTGGTCCAGGCACGGGAGAATACAGGGGGGCCTTGATGGAACTAACACTGACCCTCTTTCCAAAAAAAGTTTTTTTTAATGTTTATTTTGAGAGAGAGAGAGAGAGAGAGAGTAAGTGTGTGTGTGTGTGTGTGTGTGTGTGTGTGTGTGTGAGAGTGAGAGAACGGGGGAGGGGCAGAGAGGAAGACAATCGGAAGCAGAATCTGAGCTATCATCACAGAGCCTATTGCAGGGCTCGAACTCACGAACCTGGAGATCAGGACCTGAGCCAAAGTCAGATGCTTAACCAACTTGAGCCACCCAGGCACCCCCCCTTTCAAATCTGATCTAGGATTAGATTCTCATGGTATCCTGTAGGTGTGGGCAGTGAGGGAAACTCCAGAGATGTGGGAAACAGAAGAGGATCTGGGGGCACAAGCGACAGGGGAACCTGGACAATTCAGTTGTCAGGAGACCTCCCTACCAGGGCCAGTACTATCTTGAAGGAAGGAGGCACGAAATTTAAGGAGACACGCCCTCAAGATCAGACACATGCAGAGTTGGTCCCTACGGGTGAGTGGCTCCTAACGTTTTGTGCCCTGGCTTGCATTCCTGATCCTGATCCCTACACCAGCTCTCTTTTGACTCTAATCACGTCCTAAAAATGAACAAAGGAAGACAGACTGGACCACAGGTGCTGGACTGCTGCTTTCATCGTGCTGAGTCGCTAACCCTGCTCCCTTTGGCCTGCGCTCTCAAACCCATTCAACTGTTGGGATCCGCCCAAGAAACAAACCTCTCTCCGCACTCCAAGCACAAAGGCTCAGATTCTTCCAGTCCTGCCAACTCACCCTTCAAACTTCCCACACTCATCCCCTGCCAGTCGGGACTGCAGCTCCTCAGATATGATTTATAGACATGTCAGCCAGCTCTATATTGACAGGGTGTCTGAGTTGAGCCTTCCCACACCTCCAGTTGTCCAGAATTTGCTGCATGGGACTGAATGCTTGGTAATTTGAGCCCCTCTCCCAGCTGTGTTTCTACAGATTTGTCTACTCTCATGGCTCCTTTCATGGCCCCAAAAGACTGGGAGTTTCCTAAATGCTTGCAACCAAGGACTGGGGAAGACATCCTCAAATGCCTTGATCGGCCTTCCCTTGAGCACGTGAATCTCTCAACGGAGCCAGTGTCGGGCTAGGGACAGGACCCAGAAGCCCTAGATCTGAAAGGAGGGCTCTGGCCATTGCCCCTGCGACAACTTCCCGGACCGCATAGACCCCGCCCCCCAGGATGGGGCGGCACGTCCGTTTGGTGCTTCTCTCAGAGCTCTCAGTCTGAGCTCCACATCCAGCCTGTGCAAAAATATGATGAAAAATGAGCTCACCTCTGAACTGGATGAAAGTCCTGGCTAGCATTTAAACCGAAATGCATTTTTGGCTCTGAATATTTCATGACAGGTGATCAGAGTAGAACTGGCACGATTTATTATTAATGGTTGGTTACCCATCAGGGGCATAAATATATCTGTCCGCCAGAAGGATATTAGCTTCACAGGACAAGTCTAGCATGGCCAAGTGGTATCACCCAACCGCACTTTGACTTTTGACGAAACTTATCCCAGGGACTCATCACGAGAGCCTTTCAACCACGAGCTGGTGAGGAAAGGAGGACCACAGTCCCGCTCCAGGCACAGCCAGGCTGGGCTAAGACACAGCTTTCTCTAGCAGAGATGTTAATGTCTGATGTCTAAATTGGAGCCCAACATGTGTAGCTGTTCACGCCGGGATTGAAAAGAAGTAAATAGTTTTACTTGTCTTAGGAGGGATTTAGGTTGCCAGGAGAGAAGCCCACAATAATCAGCAGCGGGTCTCTCTTGCTGGAGTTCTGTTTCCACCCCGCCAGATCTCTGCCGCTGCTCCTGTGGCTAAGGCTGTCAAACCCAACCGGTAGTTAGGGTTTTGTGCAAAAGGCCCCTCTAGGTGTCCTACGTGTTCTAAGTAGAAAGGAATTTCATCCAGGACACCCAACATTGCTGGAAGAGCTGGAGCAGTGGGATAACTTCCTGGACTCCATGGAACTGACCACCTTCAAGGCCATCAGACCAGCCTGACCCTTTCAGAGTTTGTTGTCACATACAATAGTAAGCTGCTGCTATGGAAATTAAGAAACTATGGAACATATATTCTGAGAGTAATATAATACAAAACCTATTCCATTTTGCATTATTGTTTCCATTAATTTCTGGCTTTCCAGGCCTATTTTGTATCAACTTGAGCTACTGCAGCCTTAGATGAGTATACATACCTAGTCCCAATTTAATAAGCATTGGGCACTTTCAATAAACATTTTTTCTGGGGCGCCTGGGTGGCTCAGTTGGTTAAGTGTCTGGCTTCGGCCCAGGTCATGATCTCACGGTTCATGGGTTCGAGCCCTCAAATAGGGCTCTGTGCTGACTGCTAGCTTAGAGCCCGGAGCCTGCTTCAGATTCTCTTTCTCCCTCTCTCTCTGTCCCTCCCCTGTTCAGACTGTGTCTCTCTCTGTCTCTCAAAAATAAATAAATGTAAAACAAAATAACTATATTTCTTTAAAAAAACATTTTATTATGATTTAATCAGCATAAATGGGCTATGTTGCAGAAGAAAGTCTACAACAAAATTTTAATAACTTACAAAAAACAAAATTTAACTTCTCTGGCTGGGTTACTGGGGGCTCTTCTCCATCCAGTGATGGAGAAGGATTCTTTATCTCAATATGTTCCTGCTATATTTTTTGTCTTTCTCTTGTTCTTTCTTCCTTCCTGATGTTCAAGGTTCCTTCTTTTATCATTTTCTTTCTGTTTAGAGATGCCCTTTAGCCATTGTTTTAGGGTAGGTCTGCTGAACAAATTTACTTAATTTTCCTTCCTCTGGGAATGTCTTAATTTCTCATTCATTCCTGAAAGATATACATGCTGGATATTGAACACTGGGTTGACAATACTTTTTTTCCCAGCACTTAAAAAATACTGTATCACCTCCTTCTGGCCTCCATGGTTTTTGATGAGAAAACATGCCATCATTCAGATTATTCATCCTTTACGGATGAGGTGTCTTTTCTGTTTTGCTGCTTTTAAGATTTTTTTTGTTTGTTTGTTTTTAGTTTCCAGAAGTTTAACTATGATGTGTCTTGGCATGAAAGTCTTTGGGTTTATACTACTGGGGAGTCACTCAGTTTCTTGAACTTGTAAGCTTATATCTTTTGGACATATTTTCAGGAAATTTATGAAAAGCCTCAGCCATTATTTCTTTGAATATTTTTTCATCTTTGCCTTCCTTCTTGCTTTTTCCAAGACTTTGGTGACACCATTATTAGATCTTTTGTTATAGTTCCACAAGTCCCTGATGCTATGTTCATTTTCCCCCCTATTTTCTCTCTTTTGCTCAGATGGTGCAATTTCTATTGTGCTATCTTCAAGCTAATGCATTCCGTCCTCTGTCCTCTCAATTCTTCTGTTGAGCTCATCCATTAAGTTTCTATTTTGGTTATTGTATTTTTAAGTTCTAAAATTTCCATTTGGCTCTTGTCTTCAATTTATTTACTGAGACTTCTTGTGTTTGAATTGGTTTCAAATGTGTTTGTATTGCTCATTGAAACATTATGATGCCTGCTTACAAACACTTTGTCAGATAATTCTAACATCTGTGTCATTTAGATGTATCTGATTATTGTCTCTTCTCATTCATGTTGAGAGATTTTCCTAGTTCTTTGTCTGAGTGATTTTTGATCAAAACATCAACATTTGGGGTATTGTAAGGCTTCGGGTTTCACTTAAATTTTCTGTCCTAAAAAAAAAAATTTTTTTTTTCTGTCCTAGCAGATCTCCTCTGACACTGCTATGGTAGTTACTACCTTACTCTTTCCAGAGAAGGCTTTTCATAGACTCTGGAATTCCCAGTCTGGTTCGCAAAGCCTTTGGTGATTCTTCGAAGTTTTATTATATACAACAATAAAACCACTGGAATGGGTGAAAAGCCCAGGTCAGTCAGCCCAGGTATGTCTACCTGGCTGACTCATTAAAGAGAGAATTGGTTGATAGTCAGTGAGAACAGGCTTTTTTATAGTCTGAATGTTTGTGAATCCCCCCAAATCACAATGTTGAAATCCTAACCCCAAAGGTGAAGGTATTAGGAGGTGGGGTCTTTGGGGGCTGCTTAAGTTACACAGCGGGGACCCTCATGAATGGCATCAGTGCCTAATAAAAGAGGCTCCAGAGAAAGCCCCAGTACCTTCATCATGCAAGGACACCATAAGCCATCTATAACCTAGAGGAGAGTCCTCACCTGACCATGCCAGCATCCTGATCTCAGACCTCTAGCCTCCAAAGCTGTGAGAAATAAGTTTGCGTTGTTTATAAGCTATCCGGTCTGTGGTATTTTGTTATAGTACCTCGAAAGAACTAAAACAGGCTCCAGTGAGTAGGGGCTTAGGCTAGGGCAATGGAGTGGGAAAAAGGGGGCATTTTGCAACTTACCAGAGTTTTAATGGCATTCAATTTTTAAATCAACATCAAAAAAAGTTATTATAAACCAATGATTATAAGACGCTATAGTAAGCAATAGGTCTCTAATGATTTCTATGAAATTGAGTCTGGACCACAAAGGTGTATCCAGATTGCTCAGGTACAAACAAACAAAAAAAATGGTTTATATTAATTAGGTGGTTCCAGATTGAGGGAGTTGTTGAAGAGCTAAATTTATATCACACAATGCCTGCTCATGTTTAGATTTTCAAAGAAGAGGTTGAGGGGCGCCTGGGTGGCTCAGTCGGTTGAATGTCCAGCTTCGGCTCAGGCCATGATCTCACAGTCTGTGGGTTCGAGCTCCATGTCAGGCTCTGTGCTGAGAGCTAGCTCTTGAGCCTGGAGCCTATCTTCAGATTCTATGTCTCGCTCTCTGACCCTCCCCTGCTCATGCTGTTGCACGCTCACTCTCTCTCAAAAATAAATAAAACATAAAAAAAAAAAAAAGAGGTTGAGTTACTGAGGACTTCATTAAATAGTGATTTTAGACAAGTTGGGAATCCATTGCTGGCAATAATTAAGTCCTAGCCAAAAATCCTACTGATTGACAGTGAGCACGGGGAATGAATGGCTTGCAGATAGTCTATAAGTGAGGAGTTTACTTCCTTGGTATAAATCATGCCCTAGGCAATGCACTTTGGTTTTTGACAAATGTGTAACTTTTCTTTAGAAACTTCTGAACTGAAAATTAAATAAACTGATATCTGCCCTAAAGCTCATTTCATCTTTAGAAGATAACAAGACATTAATTTTGTATTGGATATACATAAAACCACAAAGTAATTTTAGGTCTTTAAAGTCCTAGTAAGCATTTGTGAAGAGGAGGAGGGAGAGTCAGTAAACCCCTGAGGCATAACTTGCCCCGTATATTGGTAACCTTCTCAAAAAGGCAAATGAACACTGACTAACTTGAACTACAGAAAACCTTATAGAAGTAAAACACGTAGCCTCAGGTGGCACTGAAAATAAAATAGCCTTTGAGTGCAGTACTACAAGGAAAACCTGTGATGAGTATTTTCTTTATGGTTCCAACATCCTGAACAAGTGTATATCCTCTCCTGTTACGTTTCTGAACTGGCAGGATGGGAATGATAAATCCTTAGAATTTCACGTATTGGTTTTTTAGTTTCTACTCCTAGCGGGTAGTACGCAAGCTTAGATGGAGATTTGTTTGGATGGGTCCACCTGACCTTCAAAGGTTCAGCCTCGATGATTCTGAAACATTCAGGAGACTTTTTGACCAACCAGGATCCTGATACCTCACGGCGATCTTCAATGTGGGCTTTCCTTAGACCCAAGAAAAGGAAAAGGTCTGGACCCACGTGAGCTCTAACTTCCTCATGAATTTCAGGGTAGAGGTGATCAGGAGAGTATTTATTCTGGCAATGCCATCTGGACTATTCAGTTAGTGGATATGTCACCAAAGAGTAAGAATATCCCTTGGTGTGAAGTCTGAGAATAACAATTATGGAGAGAGATGGGAAATGTCTGAAGGTCATTAGGGAAATCCCTTACCTGAGTTCATTAACTCCAGGGGGGAGGTCATACAAAGGTGTTCCAGGTTAAGGCTGGTATTGTACCTCCTGCAGAAATAAAAAATTTGCAAAGCTTTTCTTTAATATTTTAATTCTCTTTTAGTTTCAGGAAATTGCATGCTTGGTTCCTCCCTCAGAGCATCTTCATTGCTCATATGCCTTATTTCTTTCTTCAATTTCATAGCAGCACAGTATAATTCTTCTCCTAGGCTTATAATATTTACACGTGTCTTTATCAAAAGGTTCCTTCCTTTAGTTCTTAATGATAAGGGTGATAGTATTTAGTTTTATTTGTAAGAGCATCAGTTTATGCTGTGTCTTAATCTGATTTTTTCCTAAGGCTTTTTGAAAAAAATATTCAGTGACACATTCACTAAGATGGTTATAACAAAAAAAAAATAGTTTTGAAGAGGATGTACAGAAATTGGAACCCTCATCCATTACTAGTAAGATTCTAAAATGGTACAGCTGCTTTCGGAAAACACTTTGGCATTTCCTCAAAAAATTAAACATAGTGTTACCATATGACCCAGCAATTTCATTCCTAAGTATATGCCTGAGAAAACTGAAAATATGTTTGCCCAAAATCTTGTTCATGAATGTTCACAACAGTCCCATCATAATAGCCAAAAAGCATTAACAAACCAGCTGACGTTCATCAACTGATAATGGATGAACAAAATGTGGTATATCCATACAGTTAAATACTACTCAACAATAGAAAGGAATTAACAATTAATTATCAATTAATTTTGGGTGAATCTCAAAAGAGTTATGCTGATTTAAGGAAGTCAGACAGAAAAGGCACATAGTGTATGACTGCACTTATGTAAAGTATCCTGAATAGGCACATGCATAGACACCTGTAGATCAGTGACTTCCAGGGGCTGGGGGCACATGAATAGGAGGGGCCATAATAGGTACAGAGTTTCTTTTGGGGGATAATGACAACGTTCTAGGATTAGATAGTGGCAGTGATGATTGTATATATAACCTTGTGAATATTCTAAAAATCACTGAACCACATACTTTAGAAAGATTATTTTTATAGTATGTAAATTATATATTGATATTTATTTATTTATTTTATTTATTTTAAATTTATTTTTAAACTTATTTTTGAGAGACAGAGAGAGACAGCACGAGCAGGGGAGGGTCAGAGAGAGAGGGAGATACAGAATCTGAAGTAGGTTCCAGGCTCTGAGCTAGCAGTCAGCACAGAGCCCGACACGGGGCTCAAACCCACGAACCATGAGATCATGACCTGAGCTGAAGCCGGATGCTTAACCGACTAAGCCACCCGGGCGCCCCTGGTATTTTTTAAATGTTTAGAGAGAAGTTGGAGCTCTGACCCATTCCAAGTTTTGCTTGCATCCTAAATCCTCTATTTCTAGCCTAAGACCATTAACAAAAGGTGGGGAGAGAGCAAGAATCGTATCTGCCTCCAACTTTGTTCCAGAGAGTTCTCTAAAGGTATTAAGGAGCCTACTCCTACCATCTTCTTTGGACTCACCCTTCCTTTGCTTACAGTATTGAATTAGACTTCAATCTGTTCGCATAGAAAAACTTTGGGGATTGCTTCCAAAATATCTTGTGCAATATCTCCAGTTTTTTTCAAACCCTTCTGGTTTCCTATACAATTCTGGTCTCCTAGAGTCTACTCACTCTGACTTTCCCATCCAATAATTTGGCATGTGGAGTGCCTACTAACATATGAACCAATTGATATAGATCTGGCATCTTGGATTATATGTTCCTGGAACTATTCTAAATTTGTTGCTAAATTTCTGTTTATTTTCTCTAAGCTTTGGAAAGTCCTTGGCAATGATTCACAGTTGTGTTTGTAATTCGTTCCTTCACTTTCATTTTGTGAGATTCGCCAGGAAAAGGGGCCAAGCAGAATCCTGGTAGGGTTTCTCCCAAGGTTTCTATGCAGTCAGTGGGTGTACGAGGTTGAAAAGGTAGATGAAGAGCTGAGCCCCCTCCTGCAGAACTGATGTGCTCCTTTGCCAGCTGCTGAGAGACTTAAAGGCTGACGGATTTTGAGTAAGTCCCTCTCTGGGAAATGCCCTCAGCTGAAGAAATCTACCCAACTGACAACTGCCTCTCAGGGTGCAGCCTGCACCACCACTGACATAGTATAAACCCCCCGAGCCAGTATCACTCCCACGGGCAGTGTTCCTGAGACCCTACTCCCCAGCAAACTCCTGGCATCCGAATCTCCATCTCAGAGTCCATCGTTCTGAGGAATCTAACCCAGAAAGGGCAAACATAAACTTGGAATGGAGAGGAGAGCTTTAGGCACTATTAACATACTGACCTTCCTGTTTACTACATGACTCCTACTTGTTGGTCTTCCTTCCCCTAAAGACTGGCTCACCTCGTCCGGGAGAATCGTCAATAACAAAAACAGTAATAAGCAGCAAAACTGACCTGGTGCTTACTTTGTGCCATGCACTATTCCAGGTTCTTTAGATAGAGTCATTTACTACTCACCACAACCCTCAAAGTTAGTTACTAGGGGTGCCTCAGTGGCTCAGTCAGTTGGGCGTCCAACTTCGGCTCCGGTCATGATCTCACAGTCCATGGGTTCGAGCCCCACATCAGGCTCTGTGCTGACAGCTCGAAGCCTGGAGCCTGCTTCGGATTCTTTGTCTCCCTCTCTCTCTGCCCCTCCCCAGCTAGCTCTCTGTTTCTGTCTCTCAAAATAAAGACATAAAAAAAGTTAAAAAAGAGTTAGTTATTAATAACAGTAATTATAATTAAACTAACATGTATATTATATATGTATTAATAATAATAAACTAATAATAATATTGCAGAAAGGGACACTAAAGGACACTAAAGCACAGATAGAAATTTCCCTGGGGCCACACAACCGGAAGTAGAAGTTTAGAACAAAACTGATTCCACCTGTTTCCATAAGCGGCCCTCAAAACTGCTAAGACAGAAGACTGGGAAGAGGGGAGCAGCAGAAGGGGAAGTTCAAGTGGACAGGCTATGGCTGATCTTGCTGGTGCATAAGTTTTAACTGAAGGCAACAGATAGGGAGGATGGAATTTGTCTCATAGCCAGTCAGGTTCACCAATTATTTTTTAGTCTAATTGGTTTTTTTAAATGTTTATTTATTTTTTTAAAGAGAGAAGGGGAGAGAGAGAGAGAGAGAGAGAGAGAGAGAGAGAGAGAGAGAGAACGAACGGGGGAGGGGCAGAAGGGGAGGAAGACAGAGAATCCTAAGCTGGCTCCAGGCTCCGAGCTACCAGCACAAAGCCTGATGTGGGGCTCAAAATCACGAACTGTGAAATTATGACCTGAGCCAAAATTGGACACTCCACCAAATGAGCCCTCCAAGCACCCTTTTTAAAGTCTAATTAAAGGTTTGCCTGCCCGTCACACCTAGTTGGTGTTTGTGGCTTTCAGAGTGTGTCTAGATGAACGTGACGGTGTGAGGGAAACACGATGTAGGGCCATGAACTTAGAAAGCATCCCTCTTACTTTTTAAAAACTACCTTTAAAAATCGTGGTACAATATACATAATATAAAATTTACCATTTTGACCACTTTTAATTTAATTCAGTGGCATTTAGTACATTCACAATGTTGTGTCACTATCACCACTGTCCATTTCTAGAACGTTTTCATGATCCCAAACGGAAACTCTGTACTTATGAAATGATAATCCTTCATTCCTTCCTTCTCCAGCCCCTAGTAACCTCTACTCTATGTTCTCTCTCTCTGAAGCTGCCTGTTAAGGGACATACTGTGGCAAGAGTAGGTGACAGACAGATTGCTATCTAAGGTGCACGGGTAATGTTACCTGCAGGACTACGGGAGCCTAGTGTTAAGAGCAGGCGCTGTCAGTAAATGATCTGAATTTGAATCCTAACTCTGTTGCTTCTTTTATTTCTAATTTTAAAAAGCCTTAGAGGGGTGCCTAGCTGGCTCAGTCAGTAGAGCATGTGACCCTTGATCTTGGAGTCATGAGTTCAAGCCTCATGTTTGGGATAGAACTTACTGAAAGAAAGAAAGAAAGAGAGAGAAGGGAGAGCACAGAGGGAGGAAGGAAGGATTTCTTTCCTTTTTGAGGCTGAGTAATATTCCCTTATGTGTACACATCACAGTTTGTTTATCTATTCATCTGCCGATGGACATTTGGGTTGGCTATTGTGAGTAATGCTGCTATGAACGTGTACAAAAATCTGAGTCCCTACCTCCAGTTATTCGGGGTACTACCCACAGTGAGACTGCAGGATCTGTTTAACTTTGTGAGGAAGTGCCAAACTGTTTTCCATTTTCCAGTCCCACCAACAATGTATGAGACTTCTAATTTTTCCACCTCCTTGCTAGCACTTGTGATTTCCCTTTTTTTCAAGGTTTATTTATTAATTTGAAGAGACAGGGAGAGAGTGCATGTGTAGAGGTTAGGGTGTGGGGAGGGGAAAAGAAAGGGAGAGAGAGAGAATCTCAAGTAGGCTCCGTGTGGTCAGCACAGAACCTGACGTGTGGCTCGATCTCACGAACTGTGAGATCATGACCTGAGCTGAAATCATGAGTTGGACACTTAAACAACTGAGCCACCTAGGTGCCCCTCCTTTTTGTTTTTGTGTGTGTTTTTTGTTTTTTTGTTTTTTTTTTGATAATAGACATCCTAATGGTATAGGTCATGTGAAGCAGTATTGCATTGTGGTTTTGATTTGCATTTCTCTAATGGCTAACGATATTGAGCATCTTTTCATGAGCTTACTGGCCATTTGTATATCTTGCTTGAAGAAATGTCAAGTCCTTTGGTCATTTTTTAATTCATTTTTTTATTGTTGTTAAGTTGTAGGAGTTCCTTACATATTCTACAGAGTGATTCTTTTTCAAATATATGACTTGCAAATATCTTTTCCCATTCTGTAGGAGAAAACTCCCACTCACTTTTGCTTCTCTAAACTCTGAGGTGAAGTCTTCAGACACTTTCCCCCAGTTGTGACTGTTTTGTGTTATCATCCAGTAGCTCTGCTTGCACCTCTCATGATTTTTCAGCTGGCATGGAGACTACGACTATGATCTGTGCTTCCCCCCTCCTCACCCTTGCTCCAACAGCCTTTAACACAATTCTGGGACAGGTGATCCCCAGAGACACAGCCTCTCAGAACTAGAAGGGGTCCTAGGCACCACCTAACCATTCTTCCTTTCTGAGGTTCAGAGCCCCAGGGCTAGTGGGAGGTAAAAACAAGACTTAGTTCCACAATGGGGGCCCACTTGCCTGTTTCTTCCCTTTTCTCTCCCTGTCCTCTCAATCCCACCCTCCAAGCACACGGAGTTGTACGCAGTCCCACTTATGCACCATGTCAGCTCTCTCAGTGGAGCATGTAGATTCTGGAGCCAGGCTGCCTGAGGTCAAATCCCTGCTATGGCTCTTCCTAGCTGTGTGATGGTGGGCAAGTTACCAAAGCTCTCGGTGCCTGTGCCTCAATTTCCATATTTATAAGATTGGTACAATATCAATACCTACCTCATACAATTGTGAGACTTCATGGACAATACATAGGCACCATCCCTGGTCTATAGTAAATACACAATACTTGTGAGTTTTTACCTTTATTGTCTTTAGGCCTTCAAACTTGCCGTTCTCCTTGCTTAGATGAAATTCCCTTATCCCAGATGTGACCTCCTACCCTACATGTCTTTACCTAACTGTATTGTCTCCTCTGGAAAGTCTTCCCTGATTCCTCTAGAATGGATCGTATTAAGTCTACTTTCTCTGTTTTCTTATCTGTTGCTAAAATATACCTTCTTACCGTATACTAGATATTGCTATCAGCACTGGGTTACAACAACGGATGAAAAAGAGAAAAAATATTATCAGGGAGCTATAACTCTAGTGAAAGAAAGGGACATGATAAGATAACTAGAGTATCTTAGTGATAAGTTCACCGAAGACAAATAAAGCAGGAAAGAAGATCTAAATGGTCAGGGGTTGAGATTTTAAATGGGGTTGCCAAGGACCACTAGAGAAGATCACACTGGAGTAAAGACCTGAGGAAGTGTATTTGGCAGAATTCAACCAGATAAACTTCTAGTTAATACTTAATGGGGCCTATATTCTAACCAAGCTGACACATAAAACTGACCATGATGGGAGGTGAATGAGCTAGGTGCGCAAATATCTGGGGGGAAAGTACTCTAGGTAAAAGAGGCCTGGTGTAAAGCCCAAGGTTAGAAGCACTTAAGGAGTATTCTGAGAACAGAAAATACACAAATGTGTTTGGAATCAGGAAGCAAAGAAGAGAATAGCCAGAAATGAAGTCAGAGAGATACTGGGGGGTCAGGTTAGCATAGCTTTATAGTCTATACTTCCAATCTTCCGATCTATGTAGGCCTTTATGTTTACTGGACAATGGTGGTTTTCATTTTCAAAACAGCTTTATTTAGATACAACGGTCAATAAACCACACATATTTAAAGCTATTTTTAAATGGGCTAACAGGGCACCTGGTTGCCTCAGTCGGCTAAGCATCTGACTTCGGCTCAAGTCATGATTTCATGGTTCATGGGTTCGAGCCCTGTGTCGGGTTCTGTGCTGACAGCTCAGAGCTTGGACCCTCCTTCAGATCCTGTCTTCCTCTCTCTATGCTTCTCCCCTGCTTGCACTCCATCTCCCTTTCTCTCAAAAATAAATAAAAACATTTAAAAAATAAATAAAGCGTGTAAGTTTTGACATATGTATACTCCAGTGGAACCATCACCACATCAAAAACAGTGAAAGTGTCTGTCATACCTGAAAGGTTCCTCGTGCCTTTTCACAAGCCCTCTGCTGCTCACCACTGCACTGCTCTTCCCCAGGCACCTACTGGTTCATCTACTTTCTGTCACCGTGGTTTACATTTTCTCAAATTTCAATAAAGCGGAATCATAAAGAATGTATGTTTTTGTCTGTCTTCTTTCACTCAGTAATTATTTTGAGATTCATACATGTTGTGTATATCAGTAGTTTATTGCTTTTTTTATAAAAATTGAAGTATAATTAACATAATATTATATCAGATTTAGGTGTCAAATATAAGAATTCAACAGTTCTCTCTACATTACTCAGTGCTCATCACAATGTGTAACCTTAATCTCCTTTATCTGTTTAACCCCCCACCCCCATCTCCCCTAGTACTTCACTGCTTTTTATTCCTGAATGGCGGTCCACGATGGTTATATTGCAATTTGCTTATACATTCACATGATGGAAATTTGTGTTTGTGATGCTTAATTTTACGTGTCAACTTGACTGGACTAGGGGATGCCCAATAGCTGGTAAAACATAAAACTCACATACTTCCAGCCAGCAGTAAAGGGAACCAGGAGAGGGAGGAAAAGAACATAATGACCAAGCTCATTTAAGCACTAAGTTTCTTCTCTGCAGAAAATCAAACTGCTTGACAGAGGGAAATGACTTTTCCTTTTAAGATCAAATTGGTTTGGGGTTTTTCCTTTATAGTAGCTAGCCAGGAAATAGAATAATGAGCCTTTCCTTGCAATAGCAAGAGTTGTCAGTCCTGTTGACCTGACTTACCTGAGTAAGGAGAGTGCCATCAGTGGAGGTGGGCGATGTAACAGGCACTGTGAAAATGGGATGCTACCAGAGGGTATAGCTGGACGGCTCTCACCCTGTCTTTCTCTCCTGTGCTCTCCAGCCCAGTCACTCATCTCTAAACTGCCTGTTCTAACAGGATGCACAAAAAAACAAATGTATATTTCTAGAAATATTAATGAATGCTATCTCATTAAATTCTCACAATATCCACACAAAGCAGGTGGGTAGGTAGATAGGCACTTAGGTAATACTATCTCTATTTTACAGAGGAGGAAAAGGAGAATCAGAGATCATACAGCTATCTGTAGGTACTGGGGTCAGGGTTGACACTCTGCCTCCTGACAATGGACCAGACCACCGCTCTCCCTCGGCCTTGAACACTTGGGTTGTTGTTATCAAATTGATTCAACCATCATCATTTTCTTCTGATTATCAAAGACATACATGCTTACCAGAAGACAGAAGGGAATACAGAAGGCTATGGAGAAAAACCATTTGTGAAATACAGTTATCTCTATTTTCTTTTTATATTTTCTCTATGGCTTTGATAAGGGGGGGGTGAAACAATTTGATAGTAATAAAACAAACTATCCTTCATTCTAGCAACTCCCTTCCAGAACAGACTCTTGAGGAATTTCAACCAGAGAAGAAATGGATTGTGTACATTTTGCTTCCCTGTGCTGGGAAGTTTTGCCCCACAGATGTGTGGGAACTTACATCTCTTCTTATTTTATTTTATTTTTGTTATGTTTATTTATTTTTGAGAGGCAGAGAGAGACAGAGTGCGAGTGGGGGAGGGGCAGAGAGAGAGACACAAACAGAATCAGAAGCAGGCTCCAGGCTCTGAGCTGTCAGCACAGAGCCCAATGCTGGGCTAAAACTCCCAAATCACAAGATCATGACCTGAGCCAAAATTGGATGTTTAACCAACTGAGCCACCCAGGTGCCCCTTATCTCTTCTTATACAGACGTCCTTATAGATGGCAAGGAGGGGGGGGGGGTGAACCCATAAAAGTCTGAAGAGAGAAGGTGGAGGAGGTGGGGGCTCACTAGAAATGGATAAATATTAAGCCCTGCTTTTAGGTACTTAAATATCACTTGAAGCCACGCAGACAGGGAAAGTATGGACAAGGCGCAGCATGAGTAATATGTTGCTAAGTTACAATACATGACAGAAAAGTCCTCTCCGATAAGCTGGAGCAAAAAGGATTTATTGACCTGTGTACTCAAAAAGCCCAAAGTCACCCTGGCTTCAGGCAAATAAGTATCAGAGACTCACCCTCCCACCACAGCTCATCTCTGATTTCCTCTGTACTGGCTTCATTCTCACTCTGGCTGATTCCATGCAGGGGCAAATTGGCTACTAGCAGTTCTAGGTTATTATCTTTTTACTTTCAAATCGAGAGATCGAGAACTTTTTATCCTCAGTCCAGTGAAAGTCCTAAAATTGAGTCTCATTGGCTTTGATTGGTCTAACTTGAGTCACATGCTCATTCTGGAATCAATCAACACAGCCCAGGAGATATTTTATCAGTTAGAAATACCTTCAACTACCAACAACAGAGAACTTGATAAAAGAAAGTGAAGTTCATGTTCCTTACTTAAAAAGCCACGGGGAATTCATAGCTACTGGTGATGATGCTATGGACTCACATCTCTGATAATTCTTTGCCCTTCACTATTGCAAGAAGGCTGGTGCAGTTCCAAAGAAATATATCACATCCAGGAAAAAGATGTTATGAACAGCAGATGTCCCTCCTTGAGGAAAGCAAAAGCTTTCCCAAAAGCACCCAGCAGACTTCTGTCCACAACTCATTGACCATAACTGGGTCACAAGGCTAACTCTACCTTCACAGGAGGCTGGGCAGCCAGTGAGTTGAGTTGTGCTGGGAAGAAGCGGGTGGAGGATGGGAAGTGGATCAATCAGTGGGGTCTGTCACAGAGGCAGTACTCTGATTGTCCAGGCCTGATTCCTATGCCCACCTCTAAAGCTGGGGTGGACTCTTCTCCCACAGGACCAATGAATTGAGTATGACAGAGGAAAATTGCGTGCTATAAATATAAAAATAGTAAGTGCTACTCAGACAAGAGTAAAATATATCCATTTTTACATGTGTTTGAGGTTACTTGTGATCTGGCCTCCCCAGGAGGGCACAGTATCTATCACTAGATATAAGAAAGCAGAAGTTAAATGTATTTACCTCAGCGTTGTCTTAGGTGATGTTTCAGGTCCCTTTCAACTCTAAATGGTGAAATAGAAATAGCTACAATTAAACCAACACCTCCAATTTATTTGAGGCTCATTCACTCAAAAACTTCCTGCCTCTTTCATCCCTCCATCACTCAAGAGCATCTGTTGGTGTGTCAAAGAATACTTGTTTTATTTAGCGGTTGTCTCCAGAATAAGTAATATATACCAAGAATTCGTGTTAGGTGCTTCTGCATTACTGATGATGGATAAGGATATTAGGGTTAGATGACTTGTTCAAGGTTACTCAATAGTATGTTCCAAGCTTTATGTCTCCTTACTTAGAAAATAGTATTTTTGCCTTAGCACAACAGTAGCACACTTCCTCAGAACAGACTGGGCCCATTCACGTGACACCAGGTCAATTTCTGAGTATTCCTGAAACTTTCCTTTCCTCCTTGTAAAAGTGGATGAAATGGCAATCACTCTTGGACTGAAGGCCCTGAGCTGCTTCAAGGCCCTCTGCCTTAATTAAGTACAGTTATTTAAAACACCGAGCCTCGGTTTGGTGACTTTTTCAGCTGGAGGCTCCAAGGGGTTCCAACTGGCCTCCTGCTTGGAGGGCTACAAGTCTGCCTGGTGACCGGGGCAATGGCTTTCCAGGCCACTGACAGTCATTAGGGAGGTGGTGTCCTCTGCTATGTGCAGAGCAGTGCACTTGACTTTCCGCCACCACTGCAGATAGCAACTGAGCAGGGTGTTCCCAGGGAGGACTTAGAAAGGCTAATCTGTCAAGCCTGTTGGGCCTGGCTGCCAGGCTGCCTCCCCGGTCCCTGTGGAGTTGTAGGTCAGCTGAGTGCAGTTTTCCGACTCCTCCCTTGGCAGAAACATAGATCTCTGAATGCAGCTTCTCCTGCCCTGGTTGTGCTCTATGAACTTTTTAGTGTGTGGTTGACCAGGAAGGTGTTAACGTTTTTAAAAATCCAGGTTAAAAACTGTGCAGGCGGGGAGGTAACAATAGTACACTCAATAAAACACACAAGGTTTACCTATTTGGAGCAAATTCTCTTTACGTTGCATCAATCAGTTGTGCAATAACCAGTGAACACTTATAGACACTTCTAGCATTTACTGTTTGCTGGGGTAAGTTATATCTATTACATATATGAAAAGGAATCTGAACTCTTAATGGATACTACTTTTATACCAATATAGAAAGGAAAATCTCGACTACACTTCCTTTAAGCTTTGGAATTAATGTAATTGAAGAGTGACCTAAATTATAATGTGAGCTATTTTTAAATGGGCTAACAGGGGCACCTGGTGGCTCAGTCAGTTAAGTATCCAACTCCTGATTTTGGCTCAGGTCATGATCTCATGGTTCATAAGTTTGAGCCCCAAAACAGGCTCTATGCTGGCTGTGCAGAGCCTGCTTGGGACTCTCTCTCTCTCCCCCTCTCTCTCCACCCCTCCCCTGCTCTTGCATGTGCTCTTCTCTCAGTCTCTCAAAATAAATAAACTTAAAAAAAAAAGAAAGAAAAGAAAAAAATGGCTACCATTTGTGATTACTTATTTTGATCCTCAACCAGCAATCATTTCAATACTATGCAAACAAAATAAAATATAGAAATAAAGTATTATACAACATGCCAATTTCAAAATTTACTATTTATAAAGATTAAAAGTTTGCTCTGAAAAAGTCACTGATCTTAATATGAATAAGCTAATGTTATTAATTACAACCTATAAAACATATTTATTTAAATTTTCCTGAAAAGAAAAAATACTATCAACAAATATTGAACTCTAGTTAATGATACATATGCTGCAGTATTTAAAGGGAAGTATATGAATGTTTGCAATTTCTTCTGAAATTCATTAGTAAGATAAGATGTGTTAATAGATGGGTAATGAAGCAAGCATGGTACAATTTCAAGGCATAATCTAGGTGGTAGGTATACAGGTGTTCAAAGTAAAACTCTTCCAACTTTGATGTATGTTAAACACTTTTCAGAGTGCTTGGGTGGCTTAGTCGGTTAAGTGTCCAACTAACTGTAGTTCAGGTCATAATCTCATAGTTTATGAGTTCAATCCCAATGTCCAGCTCTGTGCTGACAGCTCAGAACCTGAACCCTGCTTCGGATTCTGTGTCTCCCTCTCTCTCTGCCCCTCCCCTGCTCATACTCTATGTGTCTCTCGCCCTCTCAAAAATAAATAAACATTAAAAAAATTTTTAATAGCTTCATAACAATAATTTAAAAGACACCATTACAAAAAGTAATTCACAATACAGACTTGGAAATGTATTCTTAATAAATGTATCTGGAAAGGTACATAAATGCAAAAATAAATAACCACAAATCAACAATAGAAAGATGAATAATCTTTTTCTCCCCAATGGGTAAAAGACAATAGAGAGGAAGACAAACCATAAGAAACTTAAATACAGAGAACAAACTGAGGGTTGCTGTAGGGATCTTGGGTAAAGGGATGGGCTAAATGGGCAGAGGGCATTAAGGAGGATACTGGTTGGGATGAGCACTGGTGTTATAAGTAAGTAATGAGTCATTAAATTCTATTCCTGAAATCATTATTATACCATATGTTAACTAACTTGGATTTAAATTTTTAAAAATGGGTAAAAGACATTTTATAAAAGAATATATATAAATGTTATATAAATACATGAAAAGGTACTAAACACCATTGGTCATCAGAAAGGCCAAAGTAAAAAAGCCTAACAATGTTAAATGTTAGCAATAATACAGAATAACTGGAATGCTCATACACTTCTGGTAAAATAGTACGTTTGCTTTGGAGAACTTAGTGGTTTCTTTTTTTTTTTTTAATGTTTATTTTTGAGGGAGAAAGCATGAGCGGGGGAGGGGCAGAGAGAGGGGGGGAACAGGAGATCCAAAGTGGGTTCCCATGGGGCTTGAACTCACAAACAATGAGATCATAACCCAAGCTGAAATTGGAGGCTCAACCAACCCAGCCACCCAGGCACCCCAAGAACTTAGTCATTTGTAATGAACTTAAACACACCTTTACCCTAACAATTCCACTTTTAGCTACTGACCAAAGAGAACATGTGTCTACACAAGGTTGGTACACAAATAGTCATAGCTGTGTGAATTAGAAGAGCCTCAAATTGTAAACAATCTAAAAGTAGATCAACAGAAGAGTGGGTTTAAAAGTGTGATAAAATCCATGAAAGAAAGAAATAATAAGCTGTACTTTATGAAAAGTAAAAATTTATGCTCTGAGAAAGACAATATCAAGAAAATTGGAAGACAAGCTACAGACCAGAAGAAAATATTTTGAAAAGACACATCCTGATAAAGGACTGACTGTTAACCAAAAGACACAAAGAATTCTTTATTTTTAAATTTTTTAATGTTTTTTATTTATTTTTGATACAGAGAGAGACAGAGCATAAGAGGGGAAGGGGCAGAGAGAGGAGACACAGAACCGGAAGCAGGCTCCAGGCTCTGAGTTAACTGTCAGCAGAGAGCCTGACACGGGGCTCAAACCCACAAATGTGAGATCTGATCTGAGCTGAGGTTGGATGCTTGTATGACTGAGCCACCCAGGCACCCCTACAAAGAACTCTGAAAACTCAGGGCACCTGGGTGGCTCAGTCATACAAGCATCCAACCTCAGCTCAGGTCATAATCTTGCAGTTCATGAGTTTGAGCCCCACATCGGGCACTGTGTTAACAGCTCAGAGCCTGGAGCCTGCTTTGGATTCTGTGTCTCCCTCTCTCTCTGCCCCTCCCCTGCTCACCCTTCGTCTGTCTCTCAAAACAATACATAAACATTAAAAATTTTTTGGAAAAAAAAAAAGAGCTCTGAAAACTCAACAATAACAACATAATTGAAAAATGGGCCAAAGATCTGAACAGACAAATCACCAAAGAAGATCTACAGATGGCAAGTAAGCACATGAAAAGCAACACAAGTCATCAGGGAAATGCAAACTGAAACAAGATACCACTATTAGAAAGGCCAAAATCTGGACCACTAACAGCACCAAATGCTGCCATGGCTGTAGAGCAACAGGAATCCTCATTCACTGCTAACGGGAATGTGAGTGGTACAGCCACTTTGGAAGACAGTTTGGCAGCTCCCCATAAAACTGAACATACGCTTACCATGTGATCCAGCAACCACACTGCTTGTTATTTACCCAAAGAAGGTAAAAACTTATATCTACACAAAAAGCTACACATGAATATTTACAGCAGCTTTATCCATAATTGCCAAAACCTGGAAATAATCAAGATGTCCTTCAGTCGGTGTGTAGATGAATACACCTGTGGCACATACAAACAATGGAATATTACTCAGCACTATAATGAAATGAGCTATCAAGCCATGAAAAGCCATGGAGGAACTTAAATGCATATTACTAAATGAAAGAAGCCAATCAGAAAAGGCTACATACTATGAGACTCCAACTGTACGACATTCTGGAAAAGGCAACTTTATGGAGAGAGCAAAAAGCTCAGTGGTTGCTGTGGATTGCTGGGGATGGGAGAGAAAACAAATAGGCGAAGCACAGCAATACTCTGTGTGGTACTTTAAAGATGGACACACGTCCTTATCCATTTGTCCAAACCTATGGAATGTATAACACCAACAGTGAGCCCTTAGGTAAACTAAGGACTTTGGGTGATTATGATGTGTCAAAATGCAGGTTCATCCTTGGTAACAGATGTACTACTCTGGTGAGTGATAATTATGGGGGAAACTATGTATGTGGGGGGGGGGTCAGGGGTGGGAAATCTCTGTACTTTCCTATAAGTTTTATTGTAAATCTAAAACTGTTCTAAAAAATGATGTCTTGGGGGAAAAATGTGGTATATTCATTTAATTAAATACTATCCATCAATCAAAAGAAACGAACTACTAAAACTAGCAACAACATGGATAAATCTTAATGCTGAGTGAAAGATGCCACACACAAAATAGTATACAGAAGTCTAAGACCAGACTAATCTATGGGGACAAAAGTCAGAACTGTGGTTCCTTGGGGTGCCTGGCTGGCTCAGTCAGTAAGGATGAGACTCTTGACCTCAGAGTTGTGAGTTTGAGCTCTACACTGAGTGTACAGATTACTTAAAAATAAAATCTTTTAAGAAAAGAAAAAAACAGAACTGTGGTTCCTTAGGAAGAAGGGGAACAGACTGGAAAGGGCATGAAGAAACTTCCTGGAGCAACAGAATATCATCTTGTTTTAGGTGGAGGTTAGAGAGGTGTATACAACTGCCAAACTCACTGAGCTGATGACTTAAGATATACACACATACTTTTATGTTTAACATCACACTTTGAAATGGAGGGGTGAGGGGAAGAAACGGAGGAGGAGGAAACAGATGTGATCACTGTGCCCCAGCACCTTTTGCGCTCAGCCCCACTTCCATCTTCTCTTCAGTAGCTGCACCTCCATAACATAACATAACATAACATAAGAGGGGAAGGGGCAGAGAGAGGAGACACAGTATAGTTTCTTTTGTTTGTCTGTTTTTTGGTTTTTAATTTAGAGGTAGAGGAAAAAGGAGAGAAAATCCACATCTTTATATGACCAATGATTGCTGTGGAACAAGTTTGAGTTGCTCTACAAGTTTTTCCAAGCAATTTCCAGAGGTGATGTAACATAGGTATGTCTAAAACTATCCTTAGACCTGTAATAATAAAAATGCAGCTACTCAATACATGGGATTTTCTAAGCAGCTTCTAATATGACAATACCTGCAAATCTTCTGATGAAATAATCACTACCTCTTAGACCATGCAGGTAATGAACCAATACTACAAAGTACAAAGTGGAGTAATTAAAACAGTGTAGTAGTGGCACAAAAACAGACACACGGATCAATGGAACAGAATAGAGAGCCCAGAAATAAACCCATGCTTAAATGGTCAATTAATCTACAACAAAGAAGCCAAGAATATACAATAGGGGGAAAGACAGTCTCTTCAACAAATGGTGTTGAAAAAACTAGATAACTACATGCAAAAGAATGAAACTGGACCACATTTTTACACTTCTCTCTCTCTCTCTCTCTCTCTCTCTCTCTCCCTCTCCATGGACCTGAAACCATAAAATTCCCAGAAGAAAACATAGGTAGTAATTTTGTTGACATCAGCTATAGAAATATTTTTCAGGTTATATCTCCTCAGGCAAGGGAAACAAAAGCAAAATTAGACTATTGAAATTACAGCAAAGTTAAAAGCTTTTGCAATCTACAGATTTAACGAAATCTCTATTAAAATTCCAAGAGCATTTTTCACAGAACTAGAATAATCCTAAGATTTATACATAACCACAAAAGACCCTGAATAGCCAAAGCAATCTTGAAAAAGAACAACAAAACTGGAGGTATCACAATCCCAGATTTCAAGATATACTGCAAAGCTGTAGTAATCAAAACAGTATGGTCCTGCCACATAAACAGACCATAAATCAATGGAACAGAAGAGGAAGCCCAGAAATAAGCCCATGATTATATGGTCAATTAATCTTTGACAAAAGAGGCAAGAATATGCAATGGGAAATCGTCTCTTCAACAAACTGGACAGTTACACATAAAAGAATGAAACTGGACCACTTTCTTACACCATACACAAACATAAACTCAAAATGGATTAAGGAAAAAATATGAGACGTGAAACCATAAAAATCCTAGGAGAGAGCACAGGCAGTAATTTCTCTGGCATTTGCTGCCGCAACATTTCTCTAGATATGCCTCCTGAGGCAAGAGAAACAAAAGCAAAAATAAACTATAGGGACTACATCAAAATTAAAATCTTTTGCATAGTAATGGAAACAATCAACAAAATAAAAGACAACCTACTGAATGGAAGAAGATATTTGCAAATGACATATCTAATAAAGTGGTAGTATCCAAAATATATAAAGAACTTATACAACTCAACACCAAAACAAACGAACAAACAAAACAAAACAAATAATCCAATTGAAAAAAGGGCAGAAGACATGAACAGACATTTCTTCAAAGAAGATATACAGATGGTCAACAAATATATGAAAGGATGCTCAACAGCATTTCATCAGGGAAATGCAAATCAAAACCACAATGAGTCATCACCTCACATGTGCAGTATGGCTATAATCAAAAACACCAGAAAGAAGTGTTGGTGAGGATGTGAAGAAAAAGGAACCCTCGTGCACTGTTGGTAAGAATGCAAACTGGTGCAGCCACTATGGAAAACAGTATGGAGTTTCATCAAAAAGTTAAAAATAGAATTGTCATATGATACACTAATTCCACTACTGGGTATTTAGCCAAAGAATATGAAAACACTAATTCAAAACATATATGCACCCTTATGCTTATTGCATCATTATTTACAATAGCCAAATTATGGAAGCAACCCAAGTGTCCACTGATAGATGAATGGATAAAGAAGATGTGGTATACACACACACAATAGAACATTATTCAGCTATAAAAAAGAATGAAATCTGCTGTCTGCAACAACATGGATGGAACTAGAGGGTATAATGCTAAGTGAAATAAGTCAGTCAGAGAAAGACGAATGCCATCTGATTTCACTCATATGTGGAATTTAAGAAACGAAGCAAATGAACAAATAAGTTTTTTTAAAAAGACAAATAAAAAAACTACGTACAGAGAACAAACTGGTGGTTGCCAGAGAGGAAGTGGGTAAGAGGATGGATGAAATAGGTGAAGGGGATTTAGAATGCATGTATTGTGATGAGCAGTGAGTAATGTATAGAAATGTTGAATCATTATATTGCATACCTGAAACTAATATAGCACTGTACATAAATTATACTTCCATTTAAAAAAAACCTCAAAAACATTAGCAAAAACATTTTTGTCAAAATAAACAGGTTTGAAGGTATGCTCTAATATTGAAATTGCCTTATTCTTTTGCTTTTTTTGGCTCACAAACTTCATATCAAGCTGATTTCTTATCACTCTTTTCATTCTATCCTTTTCAGATAGAACTTGCAAGAACAGCAACAAAAGTGGACATCTAAAATTTAATTACTTAATTTTTTTGAGAGAGTGCACAACAGTGTGTGTGGAGAGAGAGAGAGAGAGAAAGAGAGAGAGAGAGAATGTTAAGCAGGCTTCACACTCAGTGCAGAGCCTGATATGGGGCTCAATCCAATGAAGGTAGGAGATATGGAAGAAGGAAAAGGGAGAAAATTGTAAATGAAAAGAATGAGAAAGTGACATGCACAGAAGATCCAAAGTAGAACACCTGAAAGCAGCTTTTAAGTTTAGGGGTTATGTGAAGGTACACATGATATAAGAAGGTTGATGATGGGTACCTAGGAGTTTATAATACTATTTAACTACTTTGTATGCATTTGAAATTTTCCATAATAAAAAGATATTTAAAAAAAAGAAATCAAAGAGGGATGCGTGGGTGGTTCAGTTGGTTGAGCTTCCAACTTCGGCTCAGGTCATGGTCTCATGGTTTGTGAGTTCAAGCCCTGCATCAGGCTTTTTACTGTCAGTGCAGAGTCCACTTTGGATCTTCCCCTCTCTCTCTCTGTCCCTCCCTCACTCGTGCTCTCTCTTTCTTAAAAATAAACATTAAATTTTTTAAAAAAAGAAATAAAAAATGTAATCTACCACATTAACAGAAGGAGAAAGTAGATCACAGAATGCAAAAAGTTAACACCTGTTCATGATAAAAACTCTCAGAAAACTGAAAATTGAAAGAAAATCAATTAACCTGATAAGGTTGTCTATAAAATCTGGGGTTGACATCAGACTTCATGATGAAATATTGAACACTCTCCTCTAAGTTGAAACAAAACAAAGATATTGATTCTCACCACTACTATTCAATATTATATTGATGGTTTTAGCCAATGCAGCAATGAAAAACAAAGAAAAAGGGGGTAAAAATTGTAAAAAGTAAAACTTCCTTTTCTGTAGATAACATGACAGTATATGTAGAAAATCCATGAGAAACTATAAACAAATTACTAGAAACAAGTAAATTTGACAAGATTGCAAGACATAAATTCAATATGCAAAATAAGTTGCATGTCTACTAGAAATAAAAATTTGAAAATGAAATTAAAACAAAACTATTTAAAATAACAAAAAATAAAACACCTGGAATAATTTTAATAAAATTGTGCAAAACCTCTCCATTAAAACAATAAGACATTGCTGACTAAAGAAGACCTAAATAGATAAAGAGATATACCATGTTCATGGATTAGAAGACTGAATATGGTTAAGATGACAATTCTTACCAACTCTTCTATAAAATTCCAATAAATTTGTAATTTCACTGACATTTATAAGCTTATTCTAAAGAAGATGCAAAATAGTTAAAACAGTCTTGAAGAACAGCAAAACTCAAGGGCATATTCTACTTAATTTCAAGACTTACAACAATGAAAAGCTATAGTAACAAAAGGCAAAGCAGTATTGGCATAAAGGATGGATGAATAAATCAATGATACAGAATTGAGAGTCCAAAAATAAGTCTACGCATGCATAATATCACTTTATTTTGACAAAATAGCCAAAGCAGTTCAATGAAGGAAGAAAGTTTTCTAATAGTGCAACAACTAGAGGATATCTATAGGAGAAAAAAAAAGAATACAGACTATCCCCCACCCCAACTTCAGCATATTGTACAAAAAATAATTTGAAATGCATCATAAGCCTAAATGTGAAAGTTAAAATTCTAAAGCTTTTAGAAGAAAACATAGGAAAATATCTTGTAATTTGGGAGTGGAGGAATGAGAGGTTGGAAAACATTTTTTAGAAAGGACACAGAAAGCACTAACCATAAAAACAAACAAAAACCCAGCAATAAATAAATTGGGCGTTCATAGACATTTGAAATTCCGCAACAAAAAGGAACCAACTAAATACATGCAATAACACAGGTGAATCTCACAAATATAATGTTAAGCAAAAGAAGTCAGACATAAGTTGTACATATTACATGACTTTGTTTTATCAATTTCAAGAACATAGAAAACTAATTTATGTTAACAGAAATAAAATAGTCATTGCCTTGGGCAATGACAAATGAGAGATCATTTGAAAAAGGTCCCAAGGGAATTTTCTGAAGGGATGAAAATATTCTCTAACTCGATCTGGATGAAAGTCACAGGGATGAATAAATTTATCAAAATTCATCAAGCTGTGCAATGAAGATCTTTTACTATAAGTAAAGTATGCCTCAATATAGTACAGTTTAAAAATGAATCTTTTTATAAATCATAAATCTGATAAGGGACTTGTATCCAAAATATATAAAGAACTCATACAACTCAACAATAAAGAGACAAACAATTCAATTTTTAAAAATGGGCAAAGGGTTTGAAATACATTTCTCCAAAGATATACAAATAGCCAAAAACCACACGAAAAGATGCTCAGCATCATTAGTCATTAGGGAAATGCAAATCAAAACCACAATGAGATATCACCTCACACCAATTAGGATGGCTATTATTTTAAAAAACACACCATCAGAAAATAACAAGTGTTGGTGATGATGTGGAAAAACTGGAACTCTTGTGTACTGTTTTGGGAATGTAAAATGGTCCAGCTGCAATGGAAACCAGTACTGCAATTCCTCAAAAAATTAAAACTACATTTATATATAATCCAGCTACTCCACTTTTAGGCATACACCAAAAGAATAAAAAACCAGAGTCTCAGGGTGCCTGGGTGGTTCAGTCAGTTAAACATAGGACTTCGGCTCAGGTCATGTTCTCGTGGTCCATGTGTCCAAGCCCTGCATCGGACTCTGTGCTGACAGTTCAGAGCCGAGAGCCTGCTTCAGATTCTGTCTCCCTCTCTCTCTGCCCCTCCTCTCTCCCCCACTCTCTCTCTCAAAAAATAAACATAAAAAAAAAGCAGAGTATCGAAGCAATTCTTGTACATCCATGTTGATAGCAACAGGAGAATGGATAAAGAAAATGTGGTGTACTCATATAGAATGGAATATTATCCAGCCTTAAAAAGGAAGGAAATTCTGACACATGGCTACAACATGGATGAACTTTGAGGACATTATGTGAATAAGCCAGTCACAAAAAGATAAATCAATAACGATTTCATTTATATGAGATTAACCAGAGTCATGAAATTCATAGAGACAGAAAGTAGAATGGTGATTGCCAGGGACTGGGGGAAGGAAAAGTGGGGAGTTGTTTAATGCAGAGTTTGTTGCAAGGTGGAAAGAGTTTTGGAAATTGGTTGTACATCAATATGAATGTACTTATCACTAATAAACTGTATGGTTAAAAATGTTATTTTGTCTTGTATATTTTACAACTATGAGTCAAAATTTTTAAAAAGAGAAAAAGAAGCTATTCCAAAACTAAAAACAAACAAGCTGCATGAGATACCACTATATATCCATTAGGATAGTAATAGTAATAATAATAATAGTAATAATTAATAATAAATGCAAAATAACAAGTGCTGGAGGATATATGGAAAAACTAGAATCTTCTGCTGGTAGGAATGTAAAACAGAGCAGCTTTTGTGGAATAGTTTGGCAGCTCCTCAAAAAGTTAAACATAGGGGCGCCTGGGTGGCTCAGTCGGTTGAGCATCCGGCTTCGGCTCAGGTCAGATCTCACGTTCGTGGGTTTGAGCCCCGCGTCGGGCTCTGTGCTGACCGCTAGCTCAGAGCCTGGAGCCTGATTCAGATTCTGTGTCTCCTTTTCTCTCTGCCCCTCCCCCTCTCATGCTCTGTCTCTCTCTGTATCAAAAATAAATAAAACATTAAAAAAAAAAAAGTTAAACATAGAACTAGCAGCATTATTCATAATGGCCAAAAAGTGGAAACCACCCAAAGCCTATCATCTGATGGACAGATAAGCAAAATATGATATATCCTTACAATGGGAAGTTATTCAGCCATAAAAAGGAGTAAGTACTGATGCATGCTATAACCTGGGTGAACTTTGTAAACATTATACTACAATAAAGAAGCAAGCCACATAAGGTCACTTAACTGTATTATTCCATTTATATGAAATATACAGAATAAGAAAATCCACAGAGACAGAAAGTACATTAATTGTTGCCAAGGGATGGGAGAGGTCGGGGCAAAATTGAGACTAACTGCTAATAACACAGGGTTTCTTTGGGGAGAGATGGAAATGTTCTGCAATGAGATAATGGTGATGGTTGTCCAACATGGAAAATATACTAAACCCCACTTAAATGGACACTGAAAAATGGTGAATTTTTTGGAATATGGAATTTTGTAATATTCATATATGAATTTACATGAAGACTATAGTTCAATAAAACAAAAAACAAAAATTTTTTACATTTTATTTTTGGTGAAACAGGGTTAAGAGCACATACCTATTTCTTACCTATGAGAGATGCTGAAACAATACGGGAAGGAATGGAAGTTAGGCAGCTGAACTTACCAGTGAAAACACAACAGAAACTTCGTTTTCCTATTTTCCAAATATTTGAGGAATGTATTCAGCAAAAGTAATAAATTTCCAATTTTGCATTTATAAGATCTGCTCCCCCCATTTTTAGTGGTGTTTCTCATCCTTGTCCTTAATTTCTGAAGCTAAAACTTCCTTGAAATCTTCCTGAGTTTGCAAATAACTAAGCTTGTTTATTTAAGGCAGACTAGCTTGCACCACCTCCAATTATACTCAAACTATAAAAAAGAAAAAAGGTGCGGTAATGGAGATTTGGAAGATAAAATAAAAAGCCACTAGAGGGCATTGTATCCTGTCTGGTTTGCAAAAAGGATTTCTATGCAGAAATACTTTTTTATCTTAAAGATTATGCTTCTCATGGCAAAGGCCAGAGCTGTTCATTCACCTGGTCAAACCATTCATTATCTGGGTGGCCTTAGGAAAGTCTTTTGGCTTCTCTGGGTTTCAGCTTCCATACCTCTAAAATGTGTGGGTTTGGCTACAGGGTTTCCAAGTTTCTGTTGACAAAGTTTTGGGGTGACGGTGGGGTGGTCCAGAGCCAACAGCCAAGAAAGAATTCTTGAAGACATCTTTGGTGCAAAAAGATGATTTTATGGAATCATGGGGACAGGACCACAGGCAGGAAGAGCTGCACTGAGGTTGTGACAGGTAACTCCTTCTATACCTTCAGGTCGGGAGAGGGTCAGGAATAGAGTAAGTCTCTAAGGTATTTTGGGAGCAAGGTTTTGAGGACCATGACAAGGCCAACTGTTCCAAGGGAGGTGTCACTTATTACCATTTAATAAAACTTCAATCATGAGACCCTTCAGATGTATATCGGGGGCCATAAGCTTGAAGTATGATTGCCAGCATCTATCTCGGGGCAGTTGAGATCAAGGAAGTAGACTTACATGATCCTTGAGGTTGGGACAATGTCAAGCTAAGGTTCTCGTTTGCGCCCAGCAAAGTGTTCATCATCGACGCAGCTGAGCTCCTGGTGGGAAGTCACTCTGCTGGTTTCAAGGACTTGTCAATGAGCTGTAGGCAGTAAGGGAAATTAAATTTTCATTTGCCTTAGTTTCCCACATCATGGCAAGCACTTAAACCCCTTTCCTTTGTTCTTGGGTAGCCAGGCGTATCTGAGGAGTGTCACACAGATCCCACCTGTAGTGGGGGGAGGGGGTGCCAGCCAGTATTTTGCCCTCAGCTTGCCCCACACTCCCTCATCACTGTCAACTCTAAAATTTTGTACTGCCTTAAAGCCAGGATAAAACCTGGCAAAACAGTAAGAGTTGTATCTGCTTTATTTTACCACTTTCTCCTGCTTGCTCAACCTGGTACCCCTTTCAACCTTCCCTATTTGTTTTTCCAGCTAATCAGCTTAGAGGCACTTTTGACCTTTCTTTCCCCTTAAGCACCATGTACTGACAACTTACAATATGATACATAAGCACTCTCAGAGCACTTGCCAAGTTTTCTGTTTTGATTCTCACAACAAATAGGGCTTGTGTTATCTCTGGTGTACTTGGTGAGGAAACAGGGGGTCTGGAAGATTTTGGTGAATTGCCCACAGTAACATAACTAATCAGTTAGAGGACCTGGCCTTCCATCTCCAAAGCCTGTGCTTTTCATGACAATATTCACTGTTAGTGGGAACATTTGTGGGGTGTGAAATATCCACATTTACGCTAACAGTATTAGTTCTCTACCTTCCTATAACAAGTTGCCACAGTGGCTTAAAACAACATAAATTTTTTGTCTTACAGTTCTGTAGGACAGAAGTCCAACACGGGCCTCACTGGGGTAAAATCAAGGTGTCAGGGGGGTTTTGTTCCTTCTGGAAGTTCTAGGTGAGAATCTGTTACCTTGTATTTCCCAGCTTCTAGAGGCCACCTGCATTCTTTGTCTGACACACCCTTTCCTCCAATTTCAAAGCCAGCAAGAGCAAGTCAAATCCTTCTCACAGTGCATCACTCTGACCTGCCTCCCACTTCCAATTTTAAGAATGCTTTTAATTACATTGGGCCAGACAATCCAGGATAATCTCCATTTTAAGGTCAGTTGACCAGCAAATTTAATTCCATCTGCAACTCTAATTCCCTTTTTTCATGTAATATAACATATTCACAGGTTCCAAGGATTAGGACATAAACATTTTGAAGGGGGTGCTTATTCTGATTACCACACAATCCTTCTTTAAACAGAAAAAAATAAAGTTACAATTATAAAATCAGGTATGATCCTGTGAACACATACACTGAAATTCATTAAATTCATGGAAAATCTGTTTCTCCTTATTTATTTGGTGTATTTACTGAGGTAAATTTATATAACATAAAGCTAACCACTTTAAGGTACACATTTCAGTGGTATTTAATATGCTTACAGTGTTGCACAACTACCACCTATATATCAAGTTCTAAATAATTTTCATTCCTCCAAAGAAGACTCCATACACATTAAGCGAGCATTCCCTTTCCCCCTATCCCTTAGCCCCTGGCAGTCACTAAAATCTTTCTGTCTCTACAGATTTACCTATTCTGGATATTTCATAAAATAGAATCATATAACTTGTGACTTTTTGTGCCTGGCTACTTTGATGACAATATTTTTAAGGCTAATCCATGTATCAGTACCCCATTCTTTTTTATGACTGAATAATATTCCGTTGTATGGCTATACCATATTTATTCAATTATGGTATTCAAAAATGGGCAATTCATTTTTTCCAACCTTTCACTATTATGAATAATGCTGCTATGAACATTCCTGTACAACTATTTTTTGAATACTTTTTTTTTAATTCTTTGGATATATACTTAGATTGAGGGGGTGGGTCATATGGAATTCTCTAACTTTTTGAGGAACCACTGAATTGTTTTCCATTGTGGCTGTACCATTTTATACCCCCACCAGCAATGTACCAGCTTTCAGATTTCTCCACATTCTTGTCAGACTTGTTTTCTTTTTAAAAAATTATTATTTTAGCCATCCTAGTGGATGTAAAATGGCACCTTGTAGTTTGATTTGCATTCCTCTATTCACTAACAATGTTGAGTAACTTGTCATGTGTTTGTTGGCCATTTACATGTCTTCTTTGGAAAAGAAGTGTTTTTGCTATTGAGTTATAAGAGTTCTTTAAGTATTCTGGATATTAGACCCAAATTTGCAAATATTTTCTCCCATTCTGTAGGTTTTTTTCACTTTTTTTTTAAAAAAAGGATTTTATTATTTTGGGAGCACCTCGGTAGCTCAGTCAGTTAAACATCTGACTCTCAATTTCGACTGAGGTCATGATCTCACCATTCATGGGTTCAAGCTTTACATCAGACTATGTGCTGACAGTGTGGGGCCTGCTTGGGTTTCTCTGTTTCCCTCTCTCTGATCCTCCACTCCCTTCAAAAATAAATAAACATTAAAAAAATCTCCACATTGATTTTATTATTTTTAATTAATCTCTACACCCAACATGGGGCTCAAAGTCACAACCTGTAGATCAAGAGTCACATCCTCCACCAACTGAGCCAGAAAGGTACCCCTTTCACTTTCTTTTTTTAGAAAGGAAAAAAGTTTACTAATTTTTTAGAGAGAGAGGAGGAAGGATGGGCAGAGAGAGAGTGGGGAGCACAGGATCTGAAGTTGGCTCTGTGCTGATAATGTGAAGTCTGATATGGGGCTCAAACTCATGAACCTGAGCTGAATATCAGATGCTTAACTGACTGAGCCACCCAGGCGCCCCTCACTTTGATAATTATCCTTTGATGCACAAAAGCTCTTAATTTTGATGAAGTCCAATTTATATACTTTTCTTTTGCTGCTTTTGGCATTGTTTCTAAGAATCCAAAGTCATTTATCCCTGTTTTCTTATAAAAATTTTATAGTGTAGTCCTTACTTCCAGGCTGCTGGATAACCCATGTTGAGCTGGCTTCTGTATGTGGGGCGAAGTAGGGGTGCAACTTCATTCTTTTACATGCAGATGTCCAGTTGTCCCAGCACGATTTGTTGTAGAGACTTTTCTTTTCCCATTAAATGGTCTTGGCACCTTTTTGAAAAATAGATTGGTTATAACAAGCATGAAACCTACAGATAACACAATGACACTAATTAGATCCATATCTTTCAATAATAAATAACTCCGAATGTAAATATAGACTAAATGCCCCGATTAAAAGACACAGTGTCAGAATGGATTAAAAAAAAAAAGATCCATCTATGTGCTGACTATATGAGACACATTTTAGACCTAAGGACACCTTCAGATTGAAAGTAAGGGGATGGAAAGCCATCTGTCATGCTACTGGAAGTCAAAAGGAAGCTGGAGTAGTCATACTTAGATCAGACAAACTAGATTTTATAAACTAAAGACTGTACCAAGAAATGAAGAGTGGCTTTATAATTACAGGTCTATCCATCAAGAAGAGCTAACAATTGTAAATATTTATGCCCCCAACTTGATGCCCCCAAGTATATAAATCAATTAATCACAAACACAAGCAATCTTATTGATAAGAATATGGTAATTGCAGGTGACTTTAAGACTCCACTTACAGCAATGGGCAGATCATCTAGGCAGAAAATCAATAAAGAAACAATGGCCTTGAATGACACACTGGAACAGATGGACTTGACAGATATATTCAGAACTTGTCATCCAAAAGCAGCAATATATATTTTTCTCGAATGCACATGGAGTATTCTCCAAGATAGATCACATACTGGGTCACAAAACAGCCCTCAATAAATATAAAATAATTGAGATCATACCATGCAACCTTTCAAATCACAGTGCTATGAAACTTGAAATCAACCACAAGTAAACATTTGAAAAACCTCTATATGCATGAACATCCTACTAAAAAATGGATGGGTCAACCAGACAATTAAAGAAGAAATCTAAAAATACATGGAAAAAAACAAAAATAAAAACATGACAGTCCAACCCTTTGGGATGCAGCAAAGGCAGTCTTAAGAGGAAAATACATTGCAATCCCGACCTATCTCAAGAAACAAGAAAAATCCGAAATACAAAACCTAACCTCACACCTATGGGAACTTAAAGGAGGGCAGAAAGAAAACCTCAAAGCCAGAAGAAGAGATATAATAAAGATTAGAGCAGAAATAAATACAGAATAAAAAAAAAAAAGTAGAACAGATCAATGAATCTAAGAGCTGGGTTTTTTTTTGAAAGAATAAACAAAATTGATAAACCCCTATCCAGATTTCTCAAAAAGAGAGCAAGCCCAAATAGATAAAATCATGAATGAAAGAGGAACCACAACACGACCACAGAAATACAATTATTAGAGAATTTTATAAAAAATAACATGTCAGCAAACTGGACAACCTGGAAGAAATAGACAAATTCTTAGATACCCACACACAACCAAAACTCAAACGGAAGAAACGGAAAACTTGAACAGACCCATACCAGTGAAGTGATTGAATGAGTTATCAAAAATCTCACAACAAATAAGAGTCCTGGGCCACATGGCTTCCCAGGAGAATTCTACCAGACATTTAAAGCAGAGTTAATGTCTATTCTTCTCATGCTGTTCCAAAAAAATAGAAATGGAAGGAAAAACCAGATCATTCTATTAAGGCAGCAATAGCTTGACTCCCAAACCAGTGAAACCACTAAAAAGGAGAATTACAGACCAATATCCTGATGAACATGGATCTGAAAATTCTCAACAAGATACTAGCAAATCAAATTCAACAATATATTAAAAGAATTATTCACCATGATCAAGTGGGATTCATTACTGGGCTGCAGAGCTGGTTCAATATTCCCAAATCAATCAATGTGATACATCACATTAATAGAAGAAATGATAAGAACCATATGGTCCTGTCAATGGATGCCAAAATATGCATTTGATAAAATACAGCATCCTTTCTTAATAAAACCCTCAAGAAAGTTGGGATAGAAGGGATATACCTAAACATCATAAATGCCATATATGAAAAGCCCACAGCTAATATCATCCTCAATGGGGCAAAACTGAGAGCTTTCCCAAGAACATGTCAGGGATGTCCACTCTCACCACAGTTATTTTTTTATTTGAAAAATATTTTTAATGTTTATTTATTTTTGAGAGAGAAAGACAGAGTGCAAGCTGGGGAGGGGCAGAGAGAGAGGGAGACACAGAATCCAAAGCAGGCTCCAGACTCTGAGCTGTCAGCACAGAGCCCGACTTGGGGCTCAAATTCACAAACCATGAGATCATGACCTGAGCTGTAGTCAGACGTTTAACTGACTGAGTCACCCAGGGTCCCCTCACCTTCGTTGTTTAACATAGTGTTGGAAGTCCTAGCCTCAGCAATCAGAGACAACAAAATGAAGTAAAAGGCATCTAAGTTGGCAAAGTAAAAGTCAAACTTTCGCTTTTCGCAGATGACATGATACTCTACATGGAAAACCCAAAAGACTTCATCAAAAAGCTTCTAGAACTGATACATGAATTCAGCAAAGTCACAGGGTACAAAATCAATGTACAGAAATCAGTTGCATTTCTATACACCAATAATGAAACAACAGCAAGAGAAACCAAGAAATCAATCTTACTCACAATTGCGCCAAGAACCATAAAATATCTAGGAATAAACCTAACCAAAGATGTAAAAGATTTGTATGCTGAAAACTACAGAAAACTTATGAAAGAAATTGAAGAAGACACAAAGAAATGGAAAAACATTCCATGCTCATGGATTAAAAGAACAAATGTAGTTAAAATGTCAATACTACCCAAATCTACACATTCAATGCAATCCCAATCAAAACTGCACTAGTATTCTTCTCAAAGCTAGAACCACCCATCCTAAAATTTGTATGGAATCACAAAATACCCTGAACAGCCAAAGTAATATTGAAAAAGAAAAGCGAAATGGGAGACATCATAATTCCAGACTTTAGCCTCTACTACAAACCTGTGATCATCAAGATAGTATGGTATTGGCACAAAAACAGACACACAGACCAGTGGAACATTAAAGAAAACTCAGAATTGGACCCACAAATGTATGACCAACTAACCTTTGACAAAGCAGAAAAGAGTGTCCAATGAAAAAAGAAAGTCTCTTTAGCAAATGGTGCTGGGAGAACTTGACAGCAACATGCAGAAGAATGAAACTGAACCACTTTTTTATACCACACACAAAAATAAACTCCAAAAGGATGAAAGGCCTAAACATGAGACAGGAAAGCATCAAAACCCTAGAGGAGAAAACAAGCAACAACCTCTTTGACCTCAACTGAAGAAACTTCTTACTCAACACATCTTTAAAGGCAAGGGAAATAAAAGCAAAAATGAACGACTGGGACCTCATTAAGATAAAAGGCTTCTGCACTGCAAAGGAAACAATCAATAAAATTAAGTGGCAACCAGTGGAATGGGAGAAGATATTTGCAAATGACATATCAGATAAAGGGTTAGTATCCAAAATCTATAAAGAACTTACCAAACCCAACCCCCAAGAAACAATCCAGTGAAGAAATGGACAGAAGACATGAATAGACACTTTTCGAGAGAAGAAATCCAGATGGCCGACAGACACATGAAAAGATGCTCAACATCAGTTATCAGGGAAATACAAATCAAAACCACACTGGTCATGCCGGAGTCCAGCTCCAGCAAGTCCAGGGCTCCCTGAAGGATGGACAGTGTCAGCAAAAGGGAGTGAGAGAGGCTCGAGTTTCTTTCTGATCACCAAGCAGGCATCTCTGCACAGACCATAGAGTCAGCTTTATTTATGGAAAAAATGTACTGCGCCAGCATAGATGTGGCATTTACCTTAGACAATGATTTCTGATGACAAATTCCTTGGTATGTAAAGATTTCTGAGAACATAGATTGGTAGAAGACTCATGCATAATCTTTATCAATAGTGATTGATGTAGGTGACTTAGATGCTTATCACATGGGGAAGGAAGGTTTCTTTAGCATTCAAATACAAGGCAATATTTTTAGTATAGCAAGGGCAAAAATTAGTTCTTTGTGAGCAGGGGTCAATAGCCTGTTTTCTTGAGGGGAAGTAAAACAGGTTTCTCAGGAAATGTAATATTTGCTCCCATAAATACAAAAGAAGAAATTCTTATAATAAGTTTTTTTACAAGGTACAATTAGCATATTTAAAGGATAAGGGGGCAAGTCACTCCTAATACCAGTCAATAAGGCACCTTGGAGGTCGGTGCTCAAGCAAAAATAATTGAGTGGGGGGTAGACATCAGTCACCATCTGACAGCAGAAGTCTTGCAAACCTGTCTTACCTCACAAGGACTTTTTCTCAACTTATTGAGTTCAGAAATGGCTTCCAGCATGGTCAGAGTGACTAAAATTAACAACTGCGGAAGCAACAGATGTTGGTGAGAATGTGGAGAAACAGGAACCCTCTTGCATTGATAGTGGGAATGCAAACTGGTGCAACTGCTCTGGAAAACAGTGTGGAGGTTCCTCAAAAAACTAAAAATGGAATTACGCTATGATTCAGCAATAATACTACTAGGAATTTATCCAAAGGATACAGGAGTGCTGAATCATAGGGGCACATGTACCCCAATGTTTATAGCAATGCTATCAACAATAGCCAAATTATGGAAAGAGCCTAAATGTCCATCAACTGATGAAAGGATAAAGAAGATGTGGTTTATATATACAATGGAATACTACTCGGCAATGAGAATGATCTTGCCATTTGCAGCACCATGGATGGAACTGGAGGGTATCAAGCTAAGTGAAATAAGTCAGTTAGAGAAAGACGGGTGTCTTATGTTTTCACTCATATGTGGAATTTGAGAACTTAAAGCCATGGGGGAAGGGAAGGGGAAAAAATAGTTTCAAACAGAGAGGGAGGCAAACCATAAGAGAACAAACTAAGCGAGGGAGCATGGGGGAAAAGTGAAAATGGTGAAGGGCATTGAGGAGGGCACTTGTTGGGATGAGCATGTGTTATATGTAAGTGATGAATCATGGAATCTACTCCCAAAGCCAAGAGCACACTGTATACGTTGTATGTTAGCTAACTTGACAATAAAATATATTTTAAAAAATAAAAAACTAGATTTCTAAAAAAGAAAAGGAATAATAGTTGGGACACTTTCTAAGCTCATATTTTCAAATATATCTAACCATAAAAAAATCAATTGGTTATATATTTATGAGGCAGTTTCTGGACTCTCAATTCCATTCTATTTGTCTATATATTTGCCCTTATGACGGTGTCACTCTGTTGATCACTGTAGCTTTGTAATAAATTTTATAAGGAAGCATCAGTCCTCCAACTTTGTTTTTTTTCAATACTTTTATGACTATTTGGGGTCCTGTGCAATTTCATATGGAATTGAAATTGTATATGAATTTGGAGATCTTTTCCACTTTTGCAAAAGGGGCTGTGGAAGTTTAACAGGGATCGCATTTAATCTATAGATCATGCTGAGTAGTATGCCATCCTAACAATATTAAGCCTTTCTATTCAGGAACATGGATGTCTTTCCACTTACTTAGAGCTTCTTTAATTTTTTTCAGCAGCAGTTTGTAGTTTTCAATGTATTGGTCTACCAACTTTATGTAGTAAGAAATGCGGCCTCATCTAAAGAAAGGTCTGGCCTTTGTCCAAGATCCTGAGACGTGACTTCTTAAATTCTTGCAACTTCTGAAGTGTAAGTAGTGTCTTTGTAATTCTAGGTATGTCCCACAGATAAACACCAATGGTTTATGCAACTCTGTGTGGGGGCTGGCAAGCGAGAAAGAACAATCATGTGATAGGAGAAGTAGGGCTTGTGTGACACACTAACAGCCCAGCCTCTGTGGTTGGGGGAAGTGGGGGCTGGAGATTTGAGTTCAATCACCTGGGTGATGATTCAAGTCAAGTAATGAAGCCTCAATAAAATTTTCAATACCAGGGCTTGAGTGGCTTTCTCTGGTTGGCAAAACTGTTTGAACATTGTCACACATCATAGCTGGGAGAGACTCCTCCCTTGCTTGATTCCAATTAATCCTCAACCTGTGATAATGACCTTGAGAATAATAACTTCCAGTGAATTCTGTGAGTCTTGCTGGAAAATCAGTGAGCCAGAAGGTGGTTGTGGGAAACGCCCAATTTGTGGCCAAATGGTTTGAATTGAGGGTGGCCCTGGGGACCCTTGAACTTACAGCTGGGGTCTAAAATGAGGGCAGTTTGGGGGCACTGTTTCTTCATACTGCACTGCTGCCTAAATGCTTTGCAAACTCCTTAGTTAAATACAGCCTTAGGAATTTTAAGCTTTTGGATGCCTTTGTAAATGGAACTGTTCTCTTAATTTTTTTTTCTCTGTTTTTAACAAATCCTTATTCAGCACTTGCTATATGCTAGGCTCTATCCCAATGCTTCACAAACACTAGTTTTAATCCCATAACAACCCTAATTAGGTCCCCTGGTTTTTGAAAACTAAGCAGTCTGGCTCCTGAGTATTCTGAACCCACTTTACTGCTGATTTACAAGACTTCTTCGAGAAGTTTCCTGGGAATGACCCTATCCTATCTCTTCCCGGTGCCATTATAAATTTACTCCGGAACCAGTCTCCCACTCTCTCCCTAACTCAATTGTCTACAATCAACCCTGAATGCTGCTGCCACCCTAATAGTCCTAAAGCACCAGTGGCCGTCTCCTAGTGTTGTTAAGGAATTAAACGTGTGTAGTAGGGGGTGGGGGTGGGGAGAAGTGGTTGGACAAGATGCCAGAATGCAGCAAATGTTCAACAAATGTCAGTTCTTTTGGACCTCAGCCTCCTCAAAGCAACCATACTTTCTTAGATGGCAGGGGCCTTGATCTATACGGTTTGGTATTTCCTTTTTTTTTTTTAAATGTTTTTTATTTATTTTTGAAATAGAGAGAAAGAGAAGCATGAGCAGGGGAGAGTCAGAGAGAAAGGGAGACACAGAATCTGAAGACAGGCTCC